>NC_042624.1:31669593-31969753 GCF_901001135.1 Rhinatrema bivittatum | reverse complement strand
TTGACTGTGTCGAATGCGGCGGATAGGTCAAGAAGAGTGAGGAGGTAAGGTTGTTTTTTTTTCGAGATTAAGAAGGATGGTGTCAGATAACGATGTTAGAAGTGCTTCAGTGTTTTGTGATTCCTGAAGCCGAACTGGAAAGGGGAGAGAATGTTGTTATCTTCCAGGTATTCCGACAATTGCTTGTTGACGAATCTTTCCATCACTCTTGAGATCAGGGGAAGGTTAGCGATAGGGCGGAAATTTGCAGGGTCATCCGTTGAAAGGTTTGGTTTTTTTAGTAAAGGTTTCAGAACGGCTATTTTGAGATGATCTGGGACCTTTCCTTGAATTAAGGAGCAGTTGATGATGTCTGCTATTGATTTAGAAATGGTGTTAGGAGTCGATAGGAGAAGATTGGAGGGTATGGTATCCAGAGGATGGGAAGATGGTTTGAGCTTCTTGAGAATAAGTTCGATTTCCAATGATGAAGGAGTTTCGAACGATGATAAGCTGTATTCTTTGTAATGTGATGAGGTTGTCGGCTGTGGTACTGTTGTTTGTTGGGTGGAGATTGGCTTAAGGAGGTTGGTGATCTTTTTATCAAAGTAGATTGCTAGTTCCTCAGCTTTGTTGGCTGCTTGTTCATCTGGAATGATAGGTGGAGTGGGTTTTGTTAAGGAAGATACAAATGAGAATAGAGCTTTTGAGTCCAGTGCAAAGTTGTGGATTTTTTTTTTGCAAAGAAGTCTTTTTTGGCCTTAGGATGGCTAATCTGTATGTGTTGAGATGGGATTTATAGTTTAGCGTTTGTGATGGTGGAAGGAGACTTGCGCCAACTGTTTTCTTTTTTCCGAAGTTCTTGTTTGAGGGTTTGAGTGGTCGGAGTGTACCACGGTTGTCTTTTTGCTTGGGGTGGTTTTAAGGATTTGGTGATAGAGGGACAGGTAAGATCTGCGATCTCGTTTGTAATGTTGAGCCAGAAGATGATAGCTGAGGAAGCGTCTGTTAAATCCAGTCGGTCGAGTTCTTTGGAAAGTATATTACTAAGATTGTCTATGGGGCAGGGTTTCCTGTAACATATAGTGGTTACTGGAAATATGGGACGAGGCTGGTCTTTAATTTGAAGTTCTGCAGAGATGACGTGATGGTCCGACCATGGGACTGGGACGCAAATAGGGTTATTGGTTGGGTGTTATGCCATAGTTGAGAAAGATCAGGTCGAGGGTATGTCCCGCTTTGTGCGTGGGATCTTTAACTATCTGATTGAAGCCTAGGGTGGATTGAGTGCTGAGAGAAGGATATCACAGTTATGGGTTAGAGGTGCGCTGTTTACATGTAAGTTAAAGTCTCCCATCAAAATAGCTGGTTTGTCCTGTTTGCAATGTTTTGTTGTGAATTCAATTAGAGGTGAAGGGTCTGTGTCTAAAGTTCCAGGTGGTGAGTAGACTAAAGCTATTTGTAGATGGTCCGAATTGAAAAAGGCAATTTCAGTATTGTTTATTGTGGTAGATAATTGGAGTGAGAGCCCTAGGCCCTTTTTTGTGGCTAGAAGGATCCCTCCACCCCTTTTTTTTGATTCTAGGGATTGAATGTACGTCATAAAGATGGTTGGGTAGCTGGTTTAATAGAACTGTGTCTGTGGGTTTCAGCCATGTTTCAGTGATGGCGCAAATATCGGGGTTGTTGTCTGTCAGGTGGTCGTTGAGGAGGTGGAGTTTTTTTGTGATCGATTGGGCGTTGAATAGTGTGAGCGTGAATAGTGTTAATCCTAGCGTTTGAGAAATGGGGGAGATCATGATTGGAATCAATCTCTGTTGTCGTATGCCTAGAATCCTGGGTTTATTGGGTTTGAGTTTAGGAGTGTAATGGATAGTAGGTATAGGTGTAGGGTGCATGTTAAGGTGCTGGTGTGTTGAATTGTATCCTTTCTTGGAATCCGGAGTTGTGGTTGGGATTACGGAGGGCTGGTAGCTTGTCGGATGAAAGATGGGTGGCTGTTAGAAGAAGATTAGATGAGTGGTTGCTGTGTGGATGGTAGATGAATGGATGATGGTAAGGTAGATGAGTGGATGCAGGATTTTGTTGGATGCAGATGGAAGAGTAGTTTCTGAGAGACAGTAGTATTTGCAGGAGACTGTGGGGATGATTGCTGGGATATGATAAGATTGAATTGCTGACGTTTGATGAGAGATGTACTCGGCACTTTGATGAAGGCACAAGTGCTGTTGTTTTTCTCCGGATGAGTTGTCCTGATTTGTATGCAAAGAGTGTGTTTTAAAGGTATAGTTGTGGACGTTCCCAGGGCTGACTTGGAGGGTGTAAGCGGCCCTGATTCTGGGGCGCTCGGGAGTCTCGTTGTAATAGAGGATTTTAGCCGGCTCCCAATGTAGGTTGGATGTTGATAGTAGTAAGGAGAGCTCCGGGGCTCTCAGGGGCGGGCCCCTTTGTCGCGCTCCTTCGGCGCGCGACGCCTAGGATGACCGGGTTTAAATCCCCGTGTGCTTCTCCGTGATTGGTTGAGGGTGATTGGTAGAGGAGGGCCTGACTTGAGGCTTCCTGCGGCGGTGGGCTGCGAGCGGCGAGTAATCCGGATCGTCGCGATGTGAAGAAGAAGCAGGAGGAGGTAAGTATGGAGCTTCCCCGTGGCCGGAGCGGGGGCCCACGGAGGTAGGGCGAGAGTTAATGGCCTTACCCCGATGGGCTCAAGCGCCGGCTGCGCGGGCCTCTCTCCCAGCGCCTATCTGCTCCGGGGACCTGCTTTCGCTGTGCGGTCGGCGGTATTATAAAGAACATGCTGTTCTTTATAATAATGTGACATATGGTTTGCAGCTTCACACTGCTTTTTTGGTGTAAAGGATCCCGAAATGGAGTAACAATACAGATTTGGTGCTTCAGTAGTGGATCTCGCAAAATGTAACAACTGCAGCGTCAGTGGAAGGGAGGTCTACCTGACCTCTGGAAAAGGTCAAAATCATAGCCTGGAGTGGCAGCTGACTGTGTGAAATCTGCCTTTTATTGTTGTGCTAGATTCCTTTCCCTTGATTAACATCAGTGTTGTTCTCCTTTCCTGGAAATGTTAGCACTTCTCATTCCTTCTCTTCAGGGGAAGCAGGAATGAACTGGCTGGAACACGTCAAGTGCTGCAGGCTGACCTAGCACGGAGCCTTCAGATCAACAGGGCAGGAGCACAAATGTGAAAGTGGCAGCATGAGAAGCCGGGCACTTGCATCCTCGTCCTCCGGCATGGGCACTCTTCTGGTGGTGACTGAGGATGGCTACAGCCACATACACTGGGGGTGGGGGGAGCTGCCTTTTATGCCAGTGGGCAATCCTTGCTAAGCAGACAAATAGTGATCTGGGAGCCAAGCATTAGTGCAAACCTGCTGAAAGTGTATGAGATGGTGACTTTTTTTTTTTTCTTTAAATAGGCGTGCCTGCAAATTGTGACAAGATTAAAAGAACAGTTTTAATGGTATTCCAGTTGAGAAAATGGACTCTTGTCCTTAAAACTCATGCCTCAGTAAATCAGTTAGCTTATAGAGGGGCCGTGCGACCACGCTTTGAGTCGGTCTGCCTTCTAACCTTTAAGGCCATCTGCTTCCTTGTGGAGCATTTGAATTTTGCCAGGAGTAACAGTTTTAAAATGCATTTTGCAATTGTAATAATACTTTCCACAGTAGGGACCTTTTCTCGTTTTTCTTTTATTTTCCCCGGGAGTTTCTCAGTGATTATCATAACAAAATGAACGAGAAAATAATCAGTGGAAAACACTTTTTTTTTTTTCTTCCCATTTGTTGTTCATTATAATAAACCCTAATACATTCCCTGATAAAATTAAAAACTGAAAACGAAGGTCCCTAATCATCCTTCCTACACCTGGCCTGATCTGCTACGGCTTTTCTCCTGTTCTGTGTCTATGGGAACAAAAGCTTAGAAAATCAGGCCTTTGGTGACCTTGAAGGCCTCTGACCTCCTGCCATTGTGCTCAGTCACCATTTGCCTTGGAGAAACTCAGGCGGCATGAAAGAATTTTGAAGCTCCAGAGGTGTAAGTGGAATAGTCTATGTGGCAAGCTGAAAATCTGATTATTTCCCAATAACAGGAAGATGCACTAAGACCTTTTAGGAAACTGGTTGCAGTTCTCGGGTGGTCGTAGAAACAGAACAATTAGAAGATTAAAGCAACAGTATTCTCTCTTGATTGTTCAAAATCTCAGTCTGCCTTTGTCTTAGATCCCAGTGCGACTTCTTAGGTCTCCTCTCCTTTTTGCTGTTATACTGTGCTTTTGCTTTTTGGTAGCGCAGCTGCTTTAAAGGAAACCCAAGTGCAGCGTTCCCAGTCAGGAGAGCAGAATGTGGGTAGGAGTCTGCAGTGTGCACCAAGATTCCCTCTTACCTCCCCACTTTCTTATTTAACAAAATTCTGTTTTTGGTTTTGCTTTGTTTTTTTTTTACTTTTCATCTTTATATTTAAAGAATTACAGAAAGAAAATAAACTTATTGGATGAAAAGACAAAATGTAGGCAAGGAAATACTCACCCTAAAAAGAGACCAAAAATAAGACAAGAATAAGAGGAGAAAAAGAAAGGACCAAGTTATTACAAGACACACAAATTAGAGGTAGGGTCCAATATACTACTTTATAGAGAACAAGAACAGTAGGAAAAGAGAGGACCAAATCATAGTGGAAATGCTAATAAGTGGAGAAGAAAAAACATTCCACACTCCCCCCCATCCTTTCAAATATTCCCCACTGTGGTTGCAGGTATGAGCGGGCTGGTTTTATTCCTCAGGAAGATTGCTAATTTAGGCCTGGATTTATCAAAATGCACTAAATATCGCATGCGATAGGAAAAAGGGCGTGTTCTATTTATTTATTTATTTACTTACTTATTTAAAATCTTTTCTATACTGTCGTTAAGCGGGTGCCATCACAACAGTTCACAATAGGGCACAAAAACTATATGTTGTATAAAGTGTCTAGAATTCTAACTCTTAAACAGGTGCCATCAAAATACTGTAACATAATTTCACAATAAATATTATTTGGTGGGTGTTATAAGTCATGTCCAGTTTTTCTTACTCCGCTATAAGATTGGTACTACTTAACTCTGGTTCTTTGTTGTTTAAAATAAAAGGAAGAAATTTAGAATATAAAAAGAGAAGACACGCTTTAAGAAGAAAGGTGTGTGTGTGTGGGGGGGTTTGCCTGACCGCAACTAACATTTCCCTGGGTTCTACTTTCAATTCTCTTTGTGGTATGCTTGCTTAAATAGCCAAGTTTTTAAATTTTTTCTGAAGGTTTTGATGTCTCTTTGCAATCTGATTTCCACCGGCATGGTGTTCAATATTATAGGTCCTGCTAGGGATAGGGCCCTATCCCTTACTTGTGTTAGTCTGGCTGTCTTGACTGATGGAATAGTTAGCAGTTCTTTGTTTGCTGATCTTAGATTTCTGTGGGGGGTATGTACGCAGAGGGCTGTGTTCAGCCACTCTGCTTTTTCGTCGTGTATTAATTTATGAATGGTGCATAAAGTTTTGTATTGTATTCTTTGTTCAATGGGTAACCAGTGTAATTCTATTAAGGTTTCAGTGATATGGTCTCTCTTACTTTTCCCAGTTAAAATTCTTGCCGCTGTGTTTTGTAGTATCTGTAATGGTCTTATTGTGGTGTATGGTAGGCCCAGTAGGAGGGCATTACAGTAGTCGGTACTGGAAAAAATTAAGGCTTGTAAGACTGAGCAGAAGTTGGTGGGCATTAGTAGTGGATTTAGTCTTCTAAGAGTCATAAGTTTGGCGTATCCTTCTCTTACGTTTTGAGATATATGTTGTTTCATACTTAGTTCTGGGTCAATTATCACTCCCAGGTTTCTTACTTTCTCAGCTAGATGTACTTTTTGGTTGTTGTTGAGTGTAATTGGGTTCTGAATGATTGTTATGTTTTTTCGTTCTAGGTGTAAGAATTCTGTTTTCTCTATATTGATCACTAGTTCCATTTGGTTTAGAAGTTGTTTTATATCTAGGTACATGTTGGCTAAGTTTAATGTTTTCTCAATTGTGTCGTCAGTTGGGAGTATTAACTGAATGTCATCGGTGTAGATATAGTTGAAATTCCTAAACCTGCTAGCAGGTGACATAAAGGCAGCATGTATATGTTGAATAGTGTGGCGGATAGGGCAGATCCCTGTGGAACTCCTGTTTGAAGGTTTATTTTCTCTGACATTACTTCTTTGATTTGCACTTGGAAGTATCTGTTATTTAGGTATGATTTAAACCACTTGATTGTCATTGCTTAATCCTATTTCTTCTAATCTATTTATCAATATGTCATGGTTAACTGTGTCGAATGCCGCTGATAGGTCAAGCATTACTAGAATGTACTGTTTACCGCTGTCAAACCCTCTCATGATGTTGTCTGTTAGTGCAAGTAGTAGTGTTTCAGTGCTGAAGTTTTTTCGGAAGCCATGTTGTGATGGGTACAGTATATTGTTGCTCTCTAAGTGTTCTGTTAATTGTTTTTGTATGGCTTTTTCTATTATGGTAATAGGCAGTTTATCACAATTTGGGCTAATACCTATGTGAAGCACTATCTTAGCGCAAATTGCGATAACTTTTTCACACTTTGCGATAAGTGCCAGAATTGATGTATTTCCTACATACAGCCACTGGGGGGGACCATGTTTAGTAGGTTTAAGCTCCTGGAGAGCCAGGAGAGAGAGAGAGACCCCGAAAATGCCATATAGCACTTTGATAGAGCTCTCAAAGTCTATCAAAGACTTTTAGCTAGGTACTCCCTCCATCCTGTATCCTGACAGGATTACCGCAGGCTCCTCAGTCTGATTTGTTTCCGCACAACAGTGTGCGCGGAGCTCTCTCACATTCTTCTGTCTTATTTAAAATTATAACATCTATAGAGAAAAGGAAACAAAGAACATAAAGTTAAACAAAATAAAATAATAATAATCTATATAAATAAAAATGTTAAATAGTTTGAACAAAATCGCTAATCTCAGAAACCACTGAACCGATTGCTTTCAAATTTGGACACAACCTTCATTTCACATACAGGAAGGTTCTTCTTTACTTACAATACAGATATGTCACACCTGTGACAGGTAAAATAGGTTTAAAGATTTTTTCCAGAAAACAGCGACATCTGCTGGACGTAAGCGCCATCTCTTACACCTTACACTAACACACGCTACACTAATCATTTCGCCAGTCCAGGTTTCACTTCCATTTTAACACATTCGCGCACTTTTTTCGCCGGAAGATAACTATTTCCTTTACAGATAAAATACCCCCCCACCCCCCACCCTCCTCACACCCCACACACACATGCCAAATTGATTTACTTCCCACAGCCTCCCAACACACACACAACCACCCTCCTCACACCCCCCACACACATGCCAAATTTATTTACTTCCCAGGCCCTCACAACACACACACAACCTGACAGACGTCCGGGAGGCTCCAGCGGAGGGCCAGGACCGGTCCGGGACACATCTCCTGCACTACGGCCATCGGCTGCCAGCAATCAACATGGCGCTGACGGCCCTTTCCCTTACTATGCCACTCTGGGACACCAATGGCAGCAGTAGCCCATGTGACATAGTAAGGGCGAGGGCCTCTCGGTGCCATTTTCAGGACTGGCAGCCGGCGGCCCTTTGCCCTTACTATGTCAGAGGACCTACCGCTGCCATTGCTCCACCCCACTGACATAGTAAGGGCAAAGGGCCGTCGGAACCCGTTTCAGTGCTCGCAGCTGACTGACCAATGCCAATACATCGCTCCCGGACCGCTCCTGAACGCCCGCTCCACCGACTGACATTTTTATCAGGTCTCGGGGGTCTGGAGGGTGGGGGGTGGTAATGAATTTATTGCGAACATCTTGGGGAGGGGTCACAAGGGTTTCATTCATTCGGCAACTCTGGGGGGGGCAGGGGGGGGTGAGCTACTGTTTTTCGCAGGGCTGGGAGAGGGGGGGCAGGAGAGTGTGGGGTGGTTAGTTTTAAGAGAACATTTCTCATAGGGTTGTTTTTTTGGGGGACGGGGGAGGTTCACACACAAATACATACACTAAACTTGCACGATCTCGGGAAAGCACCAAAATAGCCCTCCCCAGACCACAAAACAAATTTGGGAGTGCAAATTTGGTTAGGCACTCCCCTATTTGGCTACATAACGCGCACAGACGCCCAGGGACAGACCACATGTAGCACCAACAATTTTAATTTCCCAGGCATTGGGGGGGGGGGGGTTATTATTTGATTTAAAGGGTTGGGATTGGGTTTTTGTTTTTTGGGATGGGGGGGTTCCCACAGAAATAGAAAGACAAACGTTTTCTGATCTGCAGGGTAGGCAGTAGGCGGGGGGAGGTGACAGTGAGGGGAGGGAGAATGAGGGGGGAGGTGAGTGTCAGGGGAGGGAGAATGAGGGGAGAGGTGATTGTGAGGGGAGAGAGTTGGAGTGGGGACAGGGGAGGGAAGGGGGGGTGAGTGACCAAGGGGGGAGGAGGATGAGTGACTGAGGTAAATGAGCAAGGGGAAGGGAGAGGGAGGGAAAAGAACCTGACTCTGCCACTGCAACACGTGGCGGGGTACCGCTAGTAATATATAAAGAGAAAAGGAAAAAGAAAGGTGAAGAGGTTTTTTCTCAGCAGCCTGCCCTCATGAGATAGTGCAAACATCTCGGGGCACCCCCCTCCCCCTTTCGGACGTTCGCTGACTCGACTGCCTCCTCGGTTATCCCCCTGTTCCCAGGTGAGCACCGAGTAGAGGCCGGGTAAACTGATTCTGGGCTGCCTATCGGGCTACTGATAAAGACCCAGCCGACCTTCGACTTCTGAAGCGCCGACTCGGGGGTGCGGACCCAGGATTCCGGACTCAGGCTCCCAAAAAAAGCCCCGCTAGCGCTCTGATGTGTCAAATCGGCAACAGAGCGCCGATGAGTCAACGCAGGCGCTGGAGCATAGAGGCGTCGATGCAGGGAAACAAATGTAGGCACCAGAGTGACAGCACGGCACCGACACATCAAGTGCCACCTGTGGACCGACACAATCGCCGAGGCGCCGGCGCAACAATGCGACTGTGAGCGCACCAGCGCATCAATGCAACTGCCGGCGCAACAACTCATTGACACGGCCATGGGCGTGACGACTCATTCACGAGGCAGCCGGCACGCCCACTCATCCATGGGGCCGCCAGAGCGCAGACACATCGATGCAACCGCCGACACACTGTCTCATTGCCGTGGCCACAGCCGCCACAGCACCTTACTGGGAGCAAAACCACTACTCCTATCGGTGCAAGCAGCCGACGCGCCAACCCTTCGGCATGGCACCTGGCACCAGCTGGAGCACAAAAAAAAACAAAACCCAAGGCCGCCCATCCACCGCCCGAATCTTAAACCAACGTGCCAAGGCCTCTGTTTAAAAAAAAAAAGAAAAAGAGGTGGCCCAACATACCACCTGATGGTGGACGCAAGGCTCACTGGGCACTACAGGCTATGAACGCGGGCGACGGACGCTCCAGAACTTAGGTGCAGATGCCCAGCGTGACTTGCACACTTACGCCCATCAAACGCCTACTAACACTAGGGCGTTGGTAAAATAAATAAATAATTAAAAAAAGATATAAATAAAGATATAAATAAATAATAATATATGCATCCACGTACGTGGTTACTAGACATCTAAGACATTTGGAGGTTCTTGCTGGTCCAATAACCTACCATAACTCCCAAGGGACGACATTACGGAAAGACTGATTCCCTTGTTGGATCCTCCAACCTTCTTTTACTACATCGACTGGAAGTGCGACTAAAGTTTCCTATTTTTTCCATTCTGATGTTCATCTCCCCCCTCATTCTGGTGTAGTGGTGGCGACGAGGCACACCTCTCGTGCTCCTTGATCCTTTCCACTACACCACCAACTAAGTAAAGCTTATTGGACGATAAAAAAACCAAAACCCAAGAACTATAAATAACATGAGGTAACATCTTTCTTCGGAAGGGTTCTCAGACCTATGCTATCCACCACAATTTCCATTGCATATTACCACTTGACAGGCTCTAAGAACTACAATTTCTAAGACAACTTGTCTCAATACCTACAGCTCGTGCTCAGTGGAAGCACTTCCTGAACTATGGGGGTCATTTATCAAAATGCGATAAGGCGTTTTCGCATGCGTTAAGGGCTTATCGCATGCGAAAAGCCCCATTAACGCATACGATAGGCCCTTAACGCATGCGAAAACGTGTTTAATGCATGCAATAACACAATATCGTATGGTGCGATGCAAATTCAGAAAATAGGAGGAGTTAGGGGCGGAAAGTGGGCTGGGTTAGCCTGTCTGCGAAGAGCTATCACACAGCCGTAACGCCGATTTTAACACCTCTTTCAATTGCGTTAGTCTGTGCGATAGCTGCCGTGACCGTGCGGTAAGGTTTCATCACCTTTTGCGATGTCTCCCGTAAGGCCTATTTGAAGTGAATTGACGGGCCGAGAGAGAGAGAGACTGGCCATAATGTCATCCCATAGGTAGGTATTTGTATCCCTATGGTAGGCCCACCAAGATGAGATTTGGGCAGTGTTCTCTCCACCTAGCTTGATGTTACCCAGGTAGAGAGTCCATCAAGCTAGGTTGAGAGAACATTGCCCAAATCTCATCTTGGAGTGAGTTTCCTCACTCTGAAGGTCATCAAATCTTCACAAGAGACCACTGTTCTGTTTGTACGTGTCACGTAGAATGTCAAAGTGGCCCCTAACCCCCTACACTCATACCTAAACCCCACCTCGAGTTACTAGGTGGGCCTACCATAGGGATACAAATACTTACCTATGGGGATGACATTATGGCCAGTCTCTCTCTCTCTCTCTCTCTCTCTCTCTCTCTCTCTCTCTCTCTCTCTCTCTCTCTCTCTCTCTGATGCATAAACCGTGCCCCTTTTGCAATCGCATGCGGTACTTACCGCATTTTGATAAATCCAGGCCTATGTTAGTTTCTCAGTAGCTTGAAAGTCTCTTTATGACTTCAGTGAACAACTTGACAGACAGCCACCTTCTATGGATCAATTCTAGTGCCATATGACATGGAGTGTAATGACAACTGGGCACATTACCATCCCATCCAGACGATTTTCTCAGAAATCAGTTCACCGATTCGGCACAAAGCCTCGGGATTAGACATAATCCCTTCGTACCTACTCCCAGCTTCTTATCACGACATCCACATTCATCCTCAGCCCTCTACCAAATTAAAAAAAAATATATATATATTTTTTTATAAGCGGCAAATTACCTTCAGAGCTTACTCCGCTTAAGCGCCATTTTTTGTTTTCAACCATCGCGGCAACAAGCTGATCAGCAACACGAACCACATCAGCTTGCTGGGACGCCTCGACAGCCGAGGCACCCTAAGAATCCTCAACCTCCAAACTCCAGTCGGGTTTTTTTCAGTAATCATAAGGCTGCTCTCATTACCTTGGGGATATAGTTGCCCACTTATTTCCCCATCTCTATTCTCATTGCACTGAATCAATCAGCTTTATCAGTTATATTAATACTACTACCTACGGAATGCCTCCTCAAAACCAGACTTCCGTTCTTCATCCTGGGGGTTGCACTGCCTTTCAAACAGGCATATCCTTACATATCAAGGCACCCCAATACCTAATATTCCCTAGGTTTTTCTCCAGATGGGAAAACATTCTGCGAAACAGGATTTTCCATGCGGCCTACGTCTTACCACTGGGTTCACCAGCAACTGGACAAGCATAGTGCCGCACCATTGTCTTCAGAGTGACTAAGTTTAATGATTCTTGCCTAATCAATGTAGGACTCTAAAGGAAGCAGGACTGGAAGGTTCACCTTGCAGTCTATTCACATTACAATTCATCGAACCCTGATTCACAAGGTTCATGACAAGACTTTCTACCTTACCTGAGAGCTTTAACGCTCTCAGCCTGTTGACAACTCTACTTCACAGTACTACAGTGCCAACTTTACAGACACAACTATTCTGGAACCCATAGGGTACCCACCTACACAGTTCCCCCTACGTGCCTACATACCTAACGCCTGTGATGCGGCCGCAGGCACCAATGGAATCCATTTCTACATTTCTTGACCTGCAAAAAACAAACAAACCAGGATTGACATCTTGAGCGAGCTCATCCTTGACTACACTGTGACACCAGGTAGCCTCACCTCAACTTCTGTATGAATTCCAGATAAAACTTCTGTCGACTTTGTACAAACACGCTCTGCTCATATGCCTCAAGATTCCCTACAGGGGTATGAGAGTCTGGATTCACACAAATCCTTCTTGCATTGTGTAAAAAAAATAAAAAAAAATAAAATTTAAATAAATACACAGAGCAGAGTATCTGGTTCCTGGAACCTCTACGAAGTGGCAATTCAGAGACTGGAGATAAAAACAAGGGTTAGACGCCAAAATCTTTTCCAAAACTTCATTGGGGTGGAGACGTATAAATTCTTACTGCCCGACTCTGGCCGAGTTTCACCCTTGACAAAACGGCTGCCTCAGGGGCTAAGAATAAATAAAACAGTTTAATTAGATCAAAACAACACAAATATATATGAACAGACAATGAATACTCATAAATAACATTGATATCAAATAAAAACAATGAATAAAAATTAAAAACAAATAAATAAATGAAACTAAAATTAGCAACAGAATTCTTGTTCTAATGGTGACAGAGCTGAAGTCTTAAAAATGGAGAGGTAAAGATTCTTGAATACCATTTAAGAAATCAAAAGTCCCTTCTTTTGTAAAAAATCTGAACAAAAATTAAAAACAAATAAATGAATGAAACTAAATTTCACAACAGAATTCTTATTCTAATGGTGACAGTGAGTTGGAGTGTTAAAAAAATATAGAGTTAAAGATTCTTGAATACCATTTTAAAAAAAGAGGTAAAGATTCTAGAATACCATTTAAAAAAAAAATATCATAATTACCTTCTTTTATAAAAAAAAATCTTTCTCAAACAAATTTCTTTTATCAAACTAATTGTCCCAGTCTGCCCATCTTTTAAATAAATTAATTAAAAAATTCATAAAAAAACTTGTAACATAAAACTACCAAAAAAGTAAGAGGAATTTTACCTCAATTAAGTTAGATGGACCCGGAGTGAAATATTCAAAATCTTGTGTCACACGCTTGTGTGATCTGCTGTATTAACCCTAAAAAGGTGTATATAGGATCATTATAATTTGTGCTCTTATTCTTTGAAAATTGATTTAATACCATATCTGTGTTCAAAATTGTACTAACCTTATTCTTTCTTAAGAAATTCATAATCTTGTTAACGTGATGTATTTGTTGGGATTCCAACTCAAACATCGAATTTGTTCTATACTGCGGTTATTTGTACTGTGTTGATAAAATAAATACTATGAAAAAATATCATGTAAAACATCACTTAAAACTCTGTACATTAAAGATTATGTTTAGTATAAGTAGATCAATTATCAATACAATAAAATTTACAAAGTGATGAACTGATATGGACATTTATATCATAATTCTCCCACCATTATCTTTGAAATGATTGCAACCAGTCTTACTATGGTCCCTTTATATTGTAATACTACATTATAGATGACGAGATCTATGTGTTAGTAATAATCGCGTTCGATCATTTATTTCAAACTAAGATCAAATATAAGCACATTATTGTCTATGAACAGTATGTTTACATATAGTTAAACGCGGATGAGGAAGGCAAAGTGAAAAATAATCACATAACTCTTTTAACTTTAAAAAGTGGGCAAAGGTGCCTTGTCATGCCGATATAATTTAATCTATATACTGATATTCTAAATACTCAATCTCACTGTAAATCTGTCTGTCTGACTTGCCGACTACATGCCACAGAACCTTTATCAAGATGTGTTTGGAACAGTGCCGTATGGGTGAACAAAACTGTGCCGTGCTCATGAAGAACCACAAGGTAAACAAATCTTGAATTGCTATGAATACCACGAACTTGAAATAAACAATAGGGATGTGAATCGTTTTAGGACGATTAAAATTATCGTCCGATAATTTTAATATCGTCTTAAACCGTTATGGAACACAATACAATAGAGATTCTAACGATTTATTGTTATAAATCGTTAGAATCGTGAGCCGGCACACTAAAACCCCCTAAAACCCACCCCCGACCCTTTAAATTAAATCCCCCACCCTCCCGAACCCCCCCCCAAATGAGTTAAATAACCTGCGGGTCCAGCGGCGGTCCGGAACGGCAGCGGTCCGGAACGGGCTCCTGCTCCTGAATCTTGTTGTCTTCAGCCGGCGCCATTTTCCAAAATGGCGCCGAAAAATGGCGGCGGCCATAGACGAACACGATTGGACGGCAGGAGGTCCTTCCGGACCCCCGCTGGACTTTTGGCAAGTCTCGTGGGGGTCAGGAGGCCCCCCACAAGCTGGCCAAAAGTTCCTGGAGGTCCAGCGGGGGTCAGGGAGCGATTTCCCGCCGCGAATCGTTTTCGTACGGAAAATGGCGCCGGCAGGAGATCGACTGCAGGAGGTTGTTCAGCGAGGCGCCGGAACCCTCGCTGAACGACCTCCTGCAGTCGATCTCCTGCCAGCGCCATTTTCCGTACGAAAACGATTCGCGGCGGGAAATCGCTCCCTGACCCCCGCTGGACCTCCAGGAACTTTTGGCCAGCTTGTGGGGGGCCTCCTGACCCCCACGAGACTTGCCAAAAGTCCAGCGGGGGTCCGGAAGGACCTCCTGCCGTCCAATCGTGTTCGTCTATGGCCGCCGCCATTTTTCGGCGCCATTTTGGAAAATGGCGCCGGCTGAAGACAACAAGATTCAGGAGCAGGAGCCCGTTCCGGACTGCTGCCGTTCCGGACCGCCGCTGGACCCGCAGGTTATTTAACTCATTTGGGGGGGGTTCGGGAGGGTGGGGGATTTAATTTAAAGGGTCGGGGGTGGGTTTTAGGGGGTTTTAATGTGCCGGTTTTGCGATTTTTAGATTTTTAGATTTTTCACGATTTTTCACGATATTTTACCCCCCCAAACGGCAACAATACGATTCCCTCCCCCTCCCAGCCGAAATCGATCGTTAAGACGATCGAGGACACGATTCACATCCCTAATAAACAATGTATCTTTTAAATGCGATGTCATACGCTGGTGAATGTCTTCGTTTACCATTTAACCAATATTATAATGTTTCAAAACAATTGCATGGTATTTCATTACTTAAAAATCAAAACAAGCACTGCCATCACAGATACCTTAAACTCTGTGTCAGAACGTTCGTCCCCACTCTGATTAGTGATCATTGAGGGTTCACTCACAAAGCCATCTTTAAAAATCCGATTTTGGCACCAAAATCGGCTTTCACTAAGATTGCCGATCTTGATTAAAAATCATCAAAGGAACTTGATATCGATATTAAAGCTCAGCAATTTATATATAAAAAATAGTCGTACAATAAATCTTTACTATTAAAACTTATTACAAAACAGAGGGGGCGGTCCTTAGCCTTGTCATTCAAATAGAGGGCGGTGTTGAGCCTTGTCAATCATGTGAGAGGCAAAGCAAAGAAGCATCACTGTTTTTTCTAAGGGATATCGTTGGCATTGAACTTTACGAGCATCAATTATTACCTTGTGTGTCACTTATTTATGTTAAACCTTATCTTATTTAAATATCTATACAATGTGAAGAAGAGTAACTCTTGTATATTATTTATATACGTATTATGTATAATAAATAAACTTGGTCTGTATATAAAAAAAGGGTGGATTTAATAACTCCTGGTCATAAAATATTAATTTATTTCAAGGAATAAAAATCAAAATGAGAGAATGTTAAAAGTTGGTGCAGACTAGAGTATTGAAAAATATTAATTGTAAATATCATATAAATACATCAATATTTTAAAATGTTGAAAAAATGTTTTTTAAAAAAGGGGAATTATCATCAAAATTCTTATAGAAAAACTGAATAATCTATTTCAGCATTCAATCCTTTCGGAGTCATGGTATCAAAATCAAATATAAATTTTTGTTCTAACTGTAACAGTAAATGATCTAAATTATCTCCTCTCCAATTTAAGGTCTGTTTTTGAACTACACAGAATTTGTAATCCTCAAATTTATGTTCATGCTCTATAGAGTGGTCTACTAGGGGCTTAGAGTTCACACGGCGATTGATATTACTTCTATGTTCAATTAATCTCTTACTAAATACTCTAATAGTTTTCCCTAATGTAGAGCTTATTACATGGGCAAATGGCTGCATATACTACCCCCTTACTCTTGCAATTCGTAAAGGAATTTAGCTTGAAAGTTTTCTGCTGCCCCGGAATCTCTAATTAGTTTGTTTTCAAGTTCACTTTGCAAACAGAGCAATGTCTGCATGGGCGGTGACCTGGTGGTCTGATGTCTTGCGATGTATGAATGGGTAAAGCTGATGGAGCCAGAATATCTGAGATTTTTGTCACGTTTGTTTGCCACCATTAATTTTCTATCTTTAAAACATTCGAGTACTTGAATAATAGGCCAATATTTTTTTAGAACGGAAATAATCTGATGAGACATATGTGTATACGTGATGGGACATACTATTCGATTGGTGGTTTATTTAACTTTCTTTGTAAGTCGATCTGATCTTTTCTGAGCAAGTGCTTTCTTATAACCATTGTCTATATGTTTGCTTGGATATTGTTTTTCTATAAACCTTTGTTTCATTTCAGCTGCTCTCATGTGATATATAGAATCATTTGCACAAAGTCTGTGTAATCTTAAAAATTGAGAATATGTTAAATTTTTTAATAGGGACTTATTGTGACAACTTTTGTAATGTTTATTTATTTATTTTATTTTGAGTTTTTCTATACCGGCATTTGCGATTGGAATCGCATCATGCCGGTTTACAGTTAACTAGGGGTGCAAAGGAGATATAATTATAACCATAACAGGTGCTGAGAGACAGAGTTGCAGTTACAATAAAACAGGGATATAATAAAAAAACTTGGAGCAGTGAAAAGGTGATGGGGAATAACATAACTTGGGGCAGAGCAAAAGCAGTAGAAATTTAAACATAGGGAACAAGTTTGCCAGTTAATAGTGATTGCCAAGTTATGGTAATTGGAAAGTTATTGATTACCATGTTAAGTTAAAATCTGTTTATCGGTTCAAGGAGAGTTAAAGCTCAGCTGTAGTCTGGGAAGGCTTTCATAAATAACCACGTTTTAAGTCTTTTCCTGAATGTTGGAAGGCAAGGTTCCTGTCTCAGATCCGGTGGAATGGAGTTCCATAGTGAAGGTCCTGCTGTGGAGAAAGCCCTGTCTCTGAAGGTTATGTGCTGAGATGTTTTGGCGTGTGGTACCTGCAAGGATTCTTTGTAGGACTCTCTGATGGGTCTGGCGGAGGTATATTTTTTGAATGGGATTTGAAGGTTAAGCGGAGAGTGTTGATGGATAGCTTTGTAGATGGTGGTAATGGACTTGTATAGGATTCTATAGTGAATGGGCAACCAGTGTAGGTCTTTGAGGATTGGGGATATGTGGTCTCTTCTTCTCGTGTTTGTCAATATTCTGGATGCAGTGTTTTGCACCATTTGAAGGGGTTTAGTGTGAGATGCTGGGAGACCTAATAGAATCGCGTTGCAATAATCTAATTTAGAGAAGATTATTGATTGCAGGACTGTTCTGTAGTCTTGAGAGTGGAAAAGTGGTTTTATTCTTTTTAGGATGTGAAGTTTGTGAAAGCAGTCCTTGGTGATTTGACTAATAATTGATTTTAGGTTAAGCCGGTTATCAATGATAGCTCCTAGGTCTCTTACTTGTGTGAAGGCTGGCTGGTGGATTAGTGGCGATGTTACTGTTTTCTGGGGAGATTAGAATGAGTTCGGGTTTTGAAGAATTTAGTATTAGGTTAAGACTGGATAGGAGGCCGTCGATTTCTAGAAGGCACTTTTCCCAGAATTCTAGAGTTTTTGTGCAGGATTCTTTGATGGGGATGACAATCTGAACGTCATCTGCGTATAAAAAGTGTTTGAGGTTCAGTTTGGTTAACAGTTGGCAGAGGGGGAGAAGGTAAATGTTAAAGAGCGTAGGTGAGAGGGAGGAGCCCTGTGGAACTCCTAGAGAGGATGGGTAAAGCTGAGATTCTTTGTTGTGTATTTTGACTTTGTAGCCTCTGTTCCCCAGGAATGATTTGAACCAGGCTAGTGCCGTGCCTGTTATTCCAATGTTCGCTAATTGAATTAGGAGGGAGTGGTTAACCGTATCAAAAGCGGCCGAAAGGTCCAGAAGGATCAGCAAGTAGGCCTGACCTTTATCGAGGCCCATGATGAGGTAATCTGTTAGTTATATGAGTAGTGATTCGGTACTTAAAGATTTTCGGAATCCATATTGGGTAGGGAATAATATTTTGTGTTCTTCGAGGTAGTCTGACAATCTGGAGTTAACTAATTTTTCCATTACCTTAGCTATGAATGGGAGGTTGGAGATTGGATTGAAGTTTGTAGGATCTTTGGGATTTAAATTTGTTTTTTTTATGAGCGGTTTGATGGAGGCAATTTTCAGGTCGTTTGGATAGATTCCTTGAGCTAAAGAGCAATTGATAATGTCTATCAGAGCTTTGGAGATGGTATCTGGTATTAGTAGAAGTAGTTTGGATGGGATATGGTCAAATGGATGTGACGAGGGTTTCATTTTTTTCAATACTGAAAGGATTCCCTGTTTAGTTAATGCACAGAGAAAACGGATCAAATATAGTCTTAAAGCAAAGTCGTTAAAAGATCGTTGCCTTATTCAAGTACCGACTATTAATAAGGCTTCACTGTTAACGTTTACTGTTCTTTCTCTTTCCTTTTTTAACATTCAGTCATTAGGGAACAAAATTCCAGTATTAATCGACCATTTAGAAGGATGTAGTCCAGATGTGTGTGCAATATCAGAGACATGGTTGAAACCTTCTGACGTTGTGACTGTTAACCAGTTACCTCACACTGATTATGATATATTTTCTATACCACGTGTAGATAAAAGAGGAGGGGGTCTTCTGCTGTTAGCTGAAAAGAAATTCCAGCTGATTCAGCAAAACGTGAAATTTTCATCCAGATATGAAGTGGCATTTTTTAGGTCACAAGTGATTCAGATTGTTTTGGTATACACACCTCCGGGTCTTTTGGATCATAATTGTTCTCCTATTATTGAATTTTTGGCCACTTCTATTGATCAGACTATTCCTACTATTTTGTTAGGTGATTTTAATTTACATGTGGACAAGATACCTTTATCATCTAGCTGCGAACTATTCCTAAATTCGGTGGAAGCTTTAGGCTTCACTCAAACTATTAAAACACCTACCCACAAAGCTGGACATATTTTAGATTTGCTATTTATAAATGATGCGCTGCAGATTGAATGTCAACCTAAGACTGTTCCTGTGCCGTGGTCAGACCATTACTTAATCACTGCTTTTATTTCATTTAAAAATCCTTCAGCGAATCCAGTAGTAGCTAGTAAAATAGAAATAGAATGGACAAAATCTTGCTCATCAGATGAACTCATTAATAATCTGCCAGAAGTACTAGCAAGTCTTGATTATACAGATACATATAAAGCAGTGACATCCTGGACTGAGTCCATAGCTGAATTAGCTAATAAAATTTGTCCTAAAACTAAGAAATGGATCTCTCCGTCTAATAAACTAAAATCTCCATGGTATTCTTCGAATTTAAAAATTTTAAAGACGGGTCTGAGAAAACTGGAAAGATTCTGGAGAAAAAATCGTACTATTGATTCTTTAACTAACTATAGAAGAGCCCTACATAGGTACAAGAATGAAATAAATTCAGCTAAACGTAACTTTTATTCTGAAAAGATTCACAAATTTCAATTTAATCCAAAATTATTATTTTCTTATGTTTCTGACCTTATTAAACCGAAGGGAAATAACTACTCCTTTGAGAATCGGAAAGAGAAAGCAAATGAGTTTGCATCTTTTTTTTAAAATAAAGTACAGCTGGTCTTAAAAGATCTAGACAAAGTGTCGCTGCAAAATATAACTCTCCCTTGTAATCCTACAGTTACATGGGATTCTTTTGAGTTAGTGTCCTCGTTGGAAATTTGTAATCTCATCAAAAAGATCAAACCAGCTGCTCACTCACTTGATGCTATACCCACAAAGCTGCTGAAGTTAGTCCCTGATATTATAGCCAAACCTCTGGCAGATATTATCAATAAATCCTTGGAAGAGGGACAATTTCCGGATTTATTAAAATGTGCAGTTGTCAAGCCCTTACTGAAGAAGAGCAATCTTAACCCGGAAGAATTGGCAAATTATCGTCCCATTTCTATTCTTCCTTTTTTGGCTAAACTCCTTGAGAAAGTAGTTAATCGTCAGCTAATGGAGTATCTCGAGGAAAATCATTTGCTATACCCTACACAATTTGGATTTAGAAAATCCCATAGCACAGAATCTTTATTGATCTCTTTGACAGATACAATTCATAGGGGTTTTGACCAGAATAAATCTTACCTTCTAATTTTATTAGATATTTCAGCGGCTTTTGATACCGTTAAACATGAAGTACTTTTAACAAGGTTACATGAAATTGGATTAAAAGACCTAACTTTGGGATGGTTCAAATCATTCTTATCCAATAGATCTTTTAAAGTCAAATTAGATACAACAGAATCAGACTCCGTGGTAATGTCTACAGGGGTTCCACAGGGCTCTTCGTTATCACCCACACTTTTTAATGTCTATATGGCACCTCTCTGTAGACTTCTAACGGGCCTGGGACTGGTGCATTTTCTATTTGCTGACGATGTACAAATTTTGCTGCCCATCAATGATTCCCTTCAAGATACCTTGAAGCTTTGGGAACTTTACTCTTCATCAATAAGTCAACTACTATCTCATATGTCACTCTCACTGAATAGAACTAAAACAGAAATACTATATTTGAGTAACAAAGTTTCTGAGAAAATGGATACAGAGATAAAATCTCTTGCTCCATCATACAAAATTAACTATGAAGTAAGAGATTTAGGTCCCGTTCTAGACGCTGAGTTAAATATGAAAGCTTGTATCAAAGCCATAAATAAAGATGGTTTTTTTAAACTTCATATTCTAAAAAAATTAAGACAGTTTCTTCATTCTGGGGATTTTCGCACAGTGCTTCAGGCTCTGATTTCTCCCAAGTTGGATTATTGTAATGCTCTGTTGTTAGGAGTTCCTAGTGCTACTCTTCGTCCTTTACAGTTACTTCAAAATGCGGCAGCTCATCTTTTGTCTAATAAGAAAAAATATGATCATATAACACCAGTTTTGAAAGAACTCCACTGGCTACCGATTCCCTCGAGAATTCATTACAAATGTCTGACTCTAATCCATAAGACAATATACGGAGATAATTCCGAATGGCTTAATGCCTCTCTCCGGATCCATACCCCGGTTCGTAATTTAAGATCTTTGGGAAAAGCACTGCTTACAATTCCCTCTCCAAAACTGGCACATCTGAACTCAGTCAGGGACAGGACTTTGTCTTTGGCTGGTCCTAAAATCTGGAATTCCCTTCCTGTGGATATTAGAACAGAAACTTGTATTCAGAAATTTAAGAAATTGATAAAAACTTGGCTATTTGAACAGGCCTTTTTAGAGATAAGCTGATCTATTTAACATCTTAGATCCACTAGATAATAAGATATAAACTCAGTGTTATCATATTAAGTTACTAAACTATTAAGATTTAAATTTAGTAAGATTTTATGTTTAAGATTTAGTTGTACTGTATTTTACTATGTTTTATTTTAATTAATAATTATTAATTACTAATAGTTATTTTTAGATTGTTTTTTATAATCTGAGTATTGTTTTAGACTGACAATTGGAAATGTGTTTTAGCCATTATATGATTTATTTTATTATTGTTATGAATTGCTGCTATTTTGGAAATGGTATTATCTATGGAAATGTTTGCGTCTTTATGATCTTTTAGATCTGTTTAGACGTTTTTTTTTGTTAACCGTCTTGATTTTCTTGGGAAGAAAGTCGGTATATAAAAATATGCAAATAAATAAATAAAATAAATCTCTGAGGTTGTGATGGGTTCAAAGGATTGTAGAGAGATGTCATTATTTGGATGGAGGTATGTGCTGGATGGCGTTACAGTATTAGCCTTCAGCTGTGTTAGAAGGTTGGAGATTTTTTTGTTGAAGAAAAGGGCCAACTCCTCAGCTTTATCAAGCGCTTGGTTGAATGGAATGTCAGGTGTATTGATTTGTGTTAGATTTGAAACGTAAGCAAAAAGGGCTTTTGAATCGAAAATAAGGTGATGGATCTTGAGAGCGTAGAAATCCCTTTTTGTTTTTAATGTCAAGCTCTTGTATTGGTGGAGGGCGAGTTTGTAAGCTGAGAGGGAGGTCG
Source organism: Rhinatrema bivittatum (assembly GCF_901001135.1). NCBI lineage: Eukaryota > Metazoa > Chordata > Amphibia > Gymnophiona > Rhinatrematidae > Rhinatrema > Rhinatrema bivittatum. Next base: position 31,947,332 of record NC_042624.1, on the reverse strand, counting down.
GTGATGGTGCTTTACGCCATTTGTTTTCTTTCTGTCGAAGAGAGTGTTTGAGTTTTTGAAGATCTTCGTTAAACCAAGGTTGTCTTTTTGATGCATTATGATTGAGTTTTTTTGTTGCCAGAGGACAGAGTTTGTTAGCAGCTGATTCTGTAATATTGGACCAGGAGTGGAGGGCTAAGTTGGGAGTAGATGTGCTTATGAGAGGGAATTCTAGGACAAGGTGTTTGTGTAGTTCATCAGATGAGCAAAGTTTCCTGTAAGTAAATTGAGGTTGAGGGACGTGTTTAGTGTTTGTTTGTGCTAGCGAAAAAGTGGTTGCGATTAAAGCATGGTCTGACCAGGGCACTGGTTTGCATATGGGTGGTGCTGATTGAGAGATGGCTGAGTTTACAAAAACGAGATCCAAGGTGTGCCCAGCTCTATGTGTGGGTTTGTTGATTATCTGCTTGAATCCCATGGCAGAAATGGCATTTAGGAAAGTTTCGCAGTTGGTTGAGAGGATAGAGTCGTCGACATGTAAATTAAAGTCACCCAATATTATAGCTGGGGACTCCAGATTTAGGTGTGTCGCTATTAGTTCTAGAATGGGAGAGGCATCGGAGTCCAAAAGTCCAGGGGGGGCATAGACTAGAAGGATTTGCAGAAGGTCTGATTTGAATAAGCCTGTTTCAATTTTTGTCGGAGAGTTGATTGGGTATTGAGTGAGTTTCAGATCTTTCTTTGCTGCAAGGAGAATGCCTCCACCCCTTTTTTTCTGTCGGGGAATGGAGAAAAAGTTGTAGGTTTGCGTTGGGAGTTGGTTTATTAGTGCAGTGTCCGTGTGTTTAAGCCATGTTTCAGTTATGGCGCATAGGTCCGGATTTGAGTCAAGAAGAAGGTCATTGAGTATTAGCGTTTTCTTGGTAAGTGATTGGGCATTGAATAAAATCAGGGAGAAAAGAGCTAGGCCTAGAGTCTGTGTAAGAGGGGAAATCATGATGGGATGAGGGATTTGAAGGTGAGTGGACGGGAAATCAAGGTGTGTTTTCCTGTGAGTACGGACCTGTGATGGAGAATTGGTATTGGAAGACCGAAAGGCATTGAGGCCTGAGGTAGCCGGAGAACTGATTATTAGAGTACAGGGACTTAATTTCTGGGAAAAGGTTAATGAGGTTGATGAGTGGTATGAGGTTGAAGGGTGCAAGAATTGTGAGGTTTGAATAGAGTTTGAGTTTGAGGTTGGTAGAAATAGTGCTGTAGATAGTTTTGATGCAGGTTGGAGATTGGTAGGTGTGAGTGCTGGATGAAGATTGGATGAGTGCTGGAGACTGGTTGGCTGGAAGTTAGAAGATGAGTGCTGGAGACTGGTTGGCTGGAAGTTTGATGAAGATTGGATGAGTGCTGGAGACTGGTTGGCTGGAAGTTTGATGAAGATTGGCTGAGTGCTGGAGACTGGTTGGCTGGAAGTTTGAAGATGAGTGCTGGAGACTGGTTGGCTGGAAGATTGATGAAGATTGGATGAGAGCTGGAGACTGTTGGGATGGGTGCAGGACTGGAAGGAGGAGTGCTGTAGGTTGAATTAGGTGAGTGCTGGAGGTTGGATAATGGGAGCAGTGGTATGAAAGGTAATTAGCACTCTGATGGCAGTATGTAATGTAATAGTTTGTTTGTATCCGTCGGTTTCCTATATATATCAGTTATGAATACGCCATTAATTATACTGATCTTGATATCTAGAAACGGAATGGTCATTTTGTCGAATAGCATGGTGAATTTCAAATTATTATCCAAGGTGTTAAGCCAGTTGTAAAACCGATACAGCACTTCTGTAGGACCTTTCCATAATAAGAAGACATCGTCAATAAACCTTTTCCATAAGATGATATTTGGTTACGTAAAGGTTAGCTGCAGATGGGGCCATGGTGGACCCCATGGCCATGCCCTTGATCTGCTGGAAAATTTTTTTATTGAAACAGAAACATTTTTTTGTTAATGCTATCTCAGCTAGCTGTATTAAAAATTCACTTGGGATGCGTCTGTGTGTCGTTCGTTCTTCTAATTGATGGGAAATGATTTCTAATGCTGCATGTTGGGGGATATTGGTACATAAAGATTCTATGTCTAATGTCACCATTGTAATATCATCGCTAATATTGTCAATTCTCTCTAAAATGTTGATGAAATGAGAAGAATCACGAATGTATGATGGTGCCTTGAATGACAAGGCTAAGGACCACCCCCTCTAATTTGAAATAAGTTTTAATAGTAAAGATTTATTATACTACTATTTTTTATATTTAAATTGCTGAGCTTTAATATCGATATCAAGTTCCTTTGGTGATTTTTAATCAAGATCGGCAATCTTAGTGAAAGCCGATTTTGGGGCCAAAATCGGGTTTTTAAAGATGGCTTTGTGAGTGAACCCTCAATGATCGCTAATCAGAGTGGTGAAGAACGTTCTGACACGGAGTTTAAGGTATCTGTGATGGCAGTGCTTGTTTTGGTTTTTAAGTAATGAAATACCATGCAATTGTTTTGAAACATTATAATATTGGTTAAATGGTAAACACAGACATTCACCAGCGCATGACCGCATTCAAAAGATACATTGTTTATTTCAAGTTCTTGGTATTCATAGTAATTCAAGATTTGTTTACCTTGTGGTTCTTCATGAGCACGGCACAGTTTTGTTCACCCATACGGCACTGTTCCAAACACATCTTGATGAAGGTTCTGTGGCATGTAGTCGGCAAGTCAAACAGACAGATTTACAGTGAGATTGTTTGAGTGTTTGGAATATCAGTATATAGATTAAATTATATCAGCATGACAAGGCACCTTTGCCCACTTTTTAAAGTTAAAAAAGTTATGTGATTATTTTTCACTTCGCCTTCCTCATCCGCGTTTTAACTATATGTAAACATACTGTTCATAGACAATAATGTGCTTATATTTGATCTTAGTTTGAAATAAGAGATCAAACGCGATTATTACTAACACATAGATCTCGTCATCTATAATGTAGTGTTACAATATAAAGGGACCATAGTAAGACTGGTTGCAATCATTTCAAAGATAATGGTGGGAGAATTATGATATAAATGTCCATATCAGTCCATCACTTTGTAAATTTTATTGTATTGATAATTGATCTACTTATACTAAACATAATCTTTAATATATAGAGTTTTAAGTGATGTTTTACATGATATTTTTTCATAGTATTTATTTTATCAACACAGTACAAATAACCACAGTATAGAACAAATTCGATGTTTGAGTTGGAATCCCAACAAATACATCGCGTTAACAAGATTATGAATTTCTTAAGAAAGAATAAGGTTAGTACAATTTTGAACACAGATATGGTATTAAATCAATTTTCAAAGAATAAGAGCACAAATTATAATGATCCTATATACACCTTTTTAGGATTAATACAGCAAATCACACAAGAGTGTGACACAAGATTTTGAATATTTTACTCCAGGTCCATCTAACTTAATTGAAGTAAAATTCCTCTTACTTTTTTGGTAGTTTTATGTTACAAGTTTTTTAATGAATTTTTTAATGAATTTATTTAAAAGATGGGCAGACTGGGACAATTAGTTTGATAAATTTGTTTGAGAAAGATTTTGTTATAAAAGAAGGGAATTATGATATATTTTTTTAAATGGTATTCAAGAATCTTTACCTCTCTATTTTTTAACACTCCAACTCGCTGTCACCATTAGAATAAGAATTCTGTTGTGAAATTTAGTTTCATTCATTTATTTGTTTTTAATTTTTATTCATTGTTTTTATTTGATATCAGTGTTATTTATGAGTATTCATTGTCTGTTCATATTTATTTGTGTTGTTTTGATCTAATTAAAGTGTTTTATTCATTCTTAGCCCCTGAGGCAGCCGTTTTGTCAACGGCGAAACTCGGCCAGAGTTGGGCAGTAAGAATTTATACGTCTCCACCCCAATGAAGTTTTGGAAAAGATTTTGGCATCTAACCCTTGTTTTTTCCTAACGGCTTTTTCAGACCGCCTTCCTTTGTGTTTTTTGGGACCCTCCCTTTTAAGGACTAATTCAGAGACTGGATCATGCTCCACGAATATCCATCACACTTCTAAAAATTATCTGCCCGACATGGTCTGTTCCAGGCCGAACAAACTCAGCATCACTTCACTCCCGCAACGTTGACCTTACAGAGGTAACTCCAAACATACTCTCACTAAGACTTCTCACTAATAAGGGTCTCGTGCAGCCCTGTACATAGATAATGGAAAGCTTTGTTCGATTTCTCTGAGCTCACTCAAACTTCAGGCACCTTTCTCAATTGGTCACAACGTATATTTATGCATTCCTTTGTCTTCTTCCATTCATCTCTCGATCACTCCAGAGATTTAAGAAAGACCGGATGATTCTGCCATATCGCAGATAGGCATACAACCAAGCGTATCTACGCCTCATCGCACCAACATAACCAAAACGTCCATAGTACAGTTACCTATAACGGCTTTCAATCTGCGACCCAATTCTCTGGGATGCAGCTCCTAGTTTCTTCACTAGACCAAGGAAACATCCTTTCCACACCTTCCTACACCTTCGGGCGTGGACATTGATGAACTCATTTATCTACGTATTTTTCTCCTTTCCTCAAAACAATCTCCATCACATTCAATTATCAGGAAGATTATACTGCTGTGCTTCCGCAGGTGCATCAACAGATATAGCCCCTCACTGGCCCACCTGGCCGTCTTTGTTATACCTCCATCTCGCTGCAGCAAGGGCAATGCAACTCCTCACTATGAGTTCCCGTACGCACCATTACCTCTTATTACCTTCATATAAAGGAACTACCACTTTCATGTTACTCATTGGTATACCTCTTCATGTACGGCCTATTAAGCCTACATCCAATTTACAGAACTACAAGTGCCGTGGCATATTAACATGAATCTCGAACAGCTAATGCTGTTCTTCCATGCACCTCTATACACTTGTCACCTTCAATCCTCTCATACCAGGTGTTTCCTATTCGATTTCAATCCTACAAAACGACCACGTGATTTACAACCACTAGTTCAATACCCTCTTTCTCTTCCATTTCAACACAGCAATGTAACCCTGCACACTTACCCGGAGTTATACTTTCAGTAATGTCCCATTTTTCTGCATTACCCTAGCCATCACCTACTCCACGTTCCATCTACACCTCTTATATTAAGAATAAGGAGAGGTTGACACGCCTTGATTGTAATCGTGCACTACCATTCTACGATATGTGCACTCTGTCACCCAATTGACCTCACAACGATTTCTTTGTCACTCCAAATACACAAGAGCGTCCAGTGACGACGACAACTTCATCCAAGGCAATCTCCAATTATAACAATTTAACGATAATGGACTATCGCAAACGTTTTTATGCAGTCCTAAAGACACAGCGGATACATGTGATAACATCCTGGATTGCTTCTCTATCTATAAAGTACCTCTCATAGACATCTATGACTAGGCGACACAATCACTGCTACACATTTCACATTCAACCAGTGTTTTTCCAAACAGCCAGTGGATGATCCTTTGCGACGGACTATCCTACAGAAGCAAAAAATTCTAAACAAATACAGCCTTCATTTTTCATATTGAGCAAAAAAAAAAAATTTTCATGACACATGCTAGCTGCTCAATACGTCAGCTGGGGACTCCCATACAGCACGGCTAATTCATGCTGCTTATCTATGTGAAAAGAGCAAGTTTGCTTACTGTGAACGGTGTTTTCCGTAGATAACAGATGAATTAGCCATGCTGACCCACCCGCCTCCCCGGACAGTTCTGGCACACCTACCTTGCTTTGATACTGACTGAGGAGCCTGAGGTAATCTGTCAGGATACAGGATGGAGGGAGTACCTAGCTAAAAGTCTTTGATAGACTTTGAGAGCTCCGCCACCTAGGGGCACGGAGGTCGTACCCATACAGCATGGCTAATTCATCTGCTATCTATGGAAAACACCGTTTACAGTAAGCAAACTAGCTCTTCAGGAACAGTGGGGATTTTCCTGTCCTCAGAAGGATCACAATCTAAGTTTTTACATGAGTCAATGGAAGGCAAAACGGCTTGCAAAGGCCGTTGGTGGGCTTTGAACCCTGGCTTCCCTGGTTCTCAGCCTGCACCTCTGCTGCATTGGGCAGGTTCTAGAAAATGTAGTTATTGTGATGGGGGGGAAAAAAGGGTAAGGTGTGCATTTTACCCTTGTTCTTCCCCCATCACAATTTGAAAAAAAGCCCCAATTATAAGAGCAGTATCGGAAGAGAAATTAAGTAACCTATAGGATAGCCACCGAGAAGCTGCAGTATGAGGCTGTCATCTTGGAACCAAAACCTAGCCGGTCTCGTCTTTTTTTAAGTTGAATTCATTTTTAGTGAGCTGTCCATGGTTTTTTGCTTTCGTAGGCTTCTTCAGAATTAGTGCTTTGTGTGTGATTTTTTTTTTTCCACGTAAGTAGTGAAATATTTAATGCATGTTGTTCTGTGATTTATTTATTTTTTCTCCAGGAGGGCACACAACAGAAATCCTGAGGTTGCTTGGCAGCCTGTCCCAGTTTTATTCTCCTACTCATTACATTGTGGCTGATTCAGATAAGATGAGTGAAGACAAAATATGTTTCTTTGAACACTCAAGAGCAAAAGAATCTTCTAAATTTCAGGTATGCAGGGGAGCTCGAGCGGAACAGATTTTCTTCTGGTAAGAATATTCTGCATGTCAGAAACACGTTTGTAAAGGCAAGAACTGGAGTCTGTATACTAAAAACTGTTAATGCCTTAACAAATTAAACATCTGTTTTGGCATCTAACACGTTAAAATGGCGTTAACACGTATTACTGGTAGTGCAAGGCCTCTAATAAAGAAAATATGTTAACATGCTCCATTACATGCAAATGACTGCAAAGCAGCTCATTAATATTTAAATGGATGAACACAAATCACATTAAGCCTCATGATTTGTGGCAGCCTACTGGCTAATGCAAAAAGTTACCTACACCTGTCAGCATCTTGGCTTCTCTGACACCCATCCCCAAGACCTCCCAAGTAAGTGACACGTGATGGTGCTCAGAGTCCAGTGTCCCTCTTCCCCCAGAGCAAGTGATGGGGCTCTAAGCCCCAATGTCTGTGCAGTGATGTGCATCAGGTTAGTTGGACATTTGATGCCTTGGAGCAAGCAGGGATCCCTCCTGCCTCCTACTGACTTTGGCTGGCATCGGAAGTGGGGATCTCTCCTGCCTCCTACTGACTTTGGCTGGCATCAGAAGTGGGGAGTCTCTTCAGCTTTTGGCATGGGGCTTGTTAGACTGCAGCAGCCCTTTTGTCACGGGCTGGGCGTGGAGGGTCAAGTGCAGACTTGTGCTGCTGTGGCCAGTAACATAATTATGTTACCCGCTGTGGTAAAACTGCTTTTAATGCAGTATTCCCTAAACACTTTATGCCCTGCAGTGAACATAACGTTAAATGCACTGCAGTAACATGACTTTGTAAATGGACCCTTTCTGTGTGCTCAGCCTGAAGGAATTATGGTTGTTAGATATTGACTAAAATTATCCACCAGGTGGCGCTCTAGACTAACACTGTGGATTGATAGAATGAAACCTGAATTTACAGCACGATCACGCTTTGCATGCTTACATTATTTATAGGTACAGTAAATATTTGTGTAAATGTTACAATATTGTGCACATTCATACACTGCATTTATGAAAGACCACTGCCAGCACAATTTTTATTTTCGACAGCTGTTTTGCCAGTAGAAACATATTTATTTAAGTGACTTTTTTCATTTGAGTTTTTGCTGATGTTCTACAAAAGAAATTAGGTTTTTTCCAAGGCATTAACAAGACTCTCCCACCACAATGGCTCTAAGTAAATGGGTGCTGGGCAGAGCTGAGAGCCCATGCGGGGGTCCCACTGATGGGGAGTTCGGTTCTATGACCAAAAGCTGTGTGAGCAGAGCTTGCCTGGTGTGATGACCTGCTGTCTTGTCAGTAAAGTAAGAGAAAGCTTTCTCCATTTCTCCTGCAGTGCAGTGCTCATTCTTCAGTGCCCATCCAGCGGATTTTATTACCCCCATTGTATGGCATTTTGCCATTTCAGTCTTATCAGCTTAGCTAGGTAAGAAGCTTTATGCTGTGTTTTTTCAGGTAAAACATGAAACTCAGATGTGCCTAGTTAGGATGCAAATAAAACCTGGAGTGAGTCAAACTGCTACCCAAATGTAATCTTAAAATACTCCCTGGCTTGTGGAAAGCTAAAATTGGGAATCGACATCTCACACCACCTTAAACGAGGTATTCTTAACTCATTGAAGTGGCTTAGCACTTCCCAGTGCAAAACTGCTCCTGCTCTTCCGAGGTGCACCCAGCAGTGCGTCACGCCTTTTGACCAGGAATGGCGACCTGGGCTGGCATGAACTGCTGCGGCTCTGGACTGTGCCTCCAACCACAAAGGAATCTGGGCTGTTTTCTTACATCCGGGGCGTGCCCTGTGACCTGACGCCATGACAAAGTGGCATCTTTTGTGTCGGAGCATTGGTACTGCCCCTGTCATCAACCTGAAAACAATTCAGCATCTGGCCTCAGTTTAATGTGTCTCTGTCACATAAATCCAGAAGAAGGGCGAGAAGAAGTGCAAGTCCAGAAACAAATACAATTGGAAATGGAGCATCTGCGGCTTCTGTACCTGCTGTGGCGGTCTAAAGTCAGGCAGTTACTGCTGTTCTTAGACCTTAGTAGTCCAGCGGCCGCCACGTTAAATATTTAGTGTTGTCTCTAGCTGAATATTCTCTTGGTTTTCTTGCAACTGGTTGCATTTTTGGCAGGGCATGCTGGCTAAATGTCCTGCATTACGTTCAGGGGTACATTTCACAATTCTATCACTGCCCTCTTATTTCAGACAAAAACCGGCAGTGTTGCCGGATTGAGGCCCCATGTGCCCGTGGATTTGTAAGCTAACATTATTCATTTCTGCAAGCTGTGCTCTTTGTGTCTGTGTTGCTGCTGGGGAGTGACTTCAGCTGTTGAAATCCTCTTGCAGTATTCCATCCATCGCATTCCCAGAAGTCGGGAAGTTCAACAGTCTTGGAGTTCTTCGGTGCTGACGACCTTCTATGCCGTGCTCTATGCCCTTCCTTTGACCTTCAGGCTACAACCAGACTTGGTATGTATGTCCCTCTCTCTTTTTTCTTAAGTTTGGGCTTTATTGGCTTGGGACTGATCCAGACCACATCCTGCGTGGGAGCCCCTTTCTGCTAGTCTTGTCTCTGGGCTGCTTGTGTTGTCATGGGGAGAGTCTGATCGATTTTCCCGACCCTTTCTATTTCAGCACATAATTATAGAAACATAGAAACATAGAAATGACAGCAGAAGAAGACCAATCGGTCCATCCAGTCTGCCCAGCAAGCTTCACACTTCTTTTTTCTCATACTTATCTGTTTCTCTTGGCTCTTAGTAACCTTTAGGTTGTATTTCCCTTTCACCCCCACTATTAATGTAGAGAGCAGTGATGGAGCTGCTTCCAAGTGAAATGTTAAGTTTGATTAGTTGGGTAAGCGGCAGCATAGCTCTCTGCCGTTGAAGCAGAGATATGCGTGAAGTATTAGTTTTTCTTCTCCCCTGCTGTTGAAGCAGGGAGCTATGCTGGATATGCATTGAAAGTGAAGTATGCCTTGAAAGTTACATTAACTATCATCAAATATTGAAAAGCCTAATAATTGGTAATTGAATAAGCCTAATAATTGGTAATACCTATAGCCCATGAACCCATCCCTGTTTTTTTTTGTTTGTTTGGTTTTTCTTTTTTTAATTGGGAGATGGCAGCCCTCCATCCTTCTGCTCCGTGAAGGTGGAACACCAACCACTGGCCACTGGCATCCCGCTCCGTGAATGCCTCTGTGGCTACTGCTGCTCCGTGCAGTGTTTTGCTGCCTGCTCTTTATACGCGTCCTCTAGACCTGATGGATCCACAGTGTTTATCCCATGCCCCTTTGAAGTGCTTCACAGTTAGAATTTCTGAATACCCAGTATATGCTGCATGATCTCCCAGCCCCGAGAAGGGTGCAGAGAGTCCCTGATCTGTCCCTGCAGGGTGCTCAGACTCTTTACTCCAGGCACTTCTTCCTGCATCCAGTCTCTTTTTTTCATGCAGCAGTGGAGGCAGAAGCGAGACCTAACTCTGGCAGTGGTGAAAGCAAACAAAACGATTAAGAGCCTCCTTTTTCAATTAGGTTTTTGTTTCTCTTAGTTTTTTACATTCCTCCTCTTGCGATAAGTAAATCAGGACACGCCACTCTGTAATGGAATTGGTTCTGTTCTCCTTCTCCTACCTCACGCAAAATAGGCTCCTTCCCACTGCTGAGCTTTCTCTCTTCTCCCCCTGACCCCAAGACATTTCTTCTCTACCCTCCTTTAAATCTAAATAAAAAAACCTTACCCCTTCACCTGGCTTTTCCCTACACTACTTTAAGTTCATTACTCTGTACTATGTACACCTCGTACAAACAATATTGTTGTTAAAAGGGCACCTGTAACAGAGTGCAAACCTGTTTTACTGGATTGCAGCCTTTTCGGGTACTACATGCCAGATTTTCCACTGAGCAGCCAGGAGTTTACAAAGCTGCTTTGGAAAACCCTAGCACTGAACAGACAGCGCTGCTATAACACGCCTTGTGCCCAGGCTTCTGCTTCTGGGCCTGGGCTTCAGTATGGGAGCTGTTCTCAGTCCCTGCCTCTGTGTGAACCCAGTCTTTGGGGCGGAGGTTGCTGAAGGCAGCCCCATCCCCTTAAATCTTCAGTGACTTACCCCACCACACATGACCCTGCAGGTGTTGCTACCAAGGCTTCAGGTCTGCCTTCCCCCTAGAACAGGGGTGCTCAAACCAGTCAGGTTTTCAGGATCTCTCTGATGAAGGTGCATGAGACCTATTTGCATGCACTACCTCCTATGTATGCAGATATTTCTCATACATATTCATCGGGGGTATCCTGAAAACTCAAATAGCTGGGAGAGGCAGGGCCCAGGGACCGGTCTGAGCCCAGTCAGAAGCAAATACTGTTCCTCTATTATTAGGGAGCAATCCGGACAGCTTGAAAAGACTGCTGATGCCTGGATTGGAAGAGTATTGGAGCTGAGAGAGAGGGAAGTTGCCACAATTCTTTGCAAGATTGTTGAAGACTCTGAACCTCCCTGTCATATTCTCCCTCTTGAGAGAGAGGCTGAGGGAGACTGTCAAACAGCTCCGCAACAGAGCACTTAGCCTCTCAACCAGTCAACTTCCCGAAGGGCTGCAGTAAATAAGGCGCTCTTGGCAGAGCATACAGTATAACTGACAGTGGTATGCACATATTTTTGTACACTAACTTTACTGCCAATGCAGCAAGGAGTTTTGTGCTAAACAATGTGCATTAAAGTTAGTGCCTTTGCAAGGAACTTCCATGCTAATGAAAGCATTGGCTATTACTCCCCAATGCAGAGATGCACTGGCTTGCCTCATCTTCTCTTAGCGCTGGAAAATTAACGCCTAGTCTGAGGTGGAGTAAAGTTTCCAGGGCTAATGCCTTAGGAAACTATGCACTGAATTTGAGTTCAGTCTTAACCCTCAGATTTTCACAGCTGGAGACAGATTACAGAGCCACCGTCTACAGCCTGAATGTACTTCTCCATAAACACTTTGTTCCCTTGATTCCTTACCTTATAAAAGTGAAGTGAAACCACTATTTCTGTTCCTGTTGTCTGTTTTCTGAAACATGCTTTTTGTTGATCCCTAAAAGATGAATAATTAAAGCACTTTTGAACACTTCCCTGACCTTACTGAATTATCTGGCATACTCTCCCTCCCCAGCCTCCTCCCAGGTCCTTATGGAAACTGCAGAGTAAGAACACTCGCCCTGAGCAGGCCTGAGTGAGCACAGCACTGTCAGTTGCGCTATAGATTCAGGGCAGGAGATTCCTAAAAGCTGAAGGGCAGTACACAGTGAAATATGCACAACTTTTATTTAAGTGAAAAAATGGTGGAAATAGAGTGTTTCGGGACAAAAATACGGCACAAATGATTAAGACTAAAACAGGAATGAAGAGAATATTTTAAAAAACAGTGGCAAGTTGATATTTTGAAGAATGTGTACCTCATTAGGCCTGCTTTGTAGTTTTCCCTATCTGTCCTGTGGGGACACTCTCCTTTCTTCACTCCTTCCACCGACGACGTTTATTTGTTATTGCACCTCCAGCATTTGAACTGAAGGTTGGGAAGCAGGAGGCAGAGTGTGGGAAATGCTGTCCAGCCCTTTTGGTTCGCTGTCAGATTTAAAGAGCAACCGCAAAATTGTTACCTTGTCATCTCCATAATTATGTGTGATGACTACTAAGAATAATATTTATTTAAACTTAGCTTGCATCTGACTTGAGACTAGGCCCTTGCCTCTGCGATGTCACAGCTTTCCTGTTCATACCTCATATCAGTCCAGACTCCTGGGTTTTGCCTTCCTGCCAGCAGATGGAGACAGAGAAGAAAAGCTTTACTGACGCTGCTACTTAACCTAGCGTGCCACCTGCAGTCCTTCAGTATTTCTCTGTCTCCAGCAGATGGTAAAGGTGTAAAACCTGCAGTCTGGAGTTACGTTTAAAAAAAAAAAAAAAAAAAAAAAAGAAAGAAATCAAAAAAGATAGGATCATTGCTCTTGGAGGTTCGAGGATCCATCCCCCCAGTTGAGTAGAGCGAGCAGGGGTTGGTGACCCTGAACTATCTTGGCCCAGAGTTGGTGGGGTGTTGAAAGCCAGTGGCCTGTCTCCCTCTCTATCTCACAAGGTCCTGCCTCCCCCTTCTGGAATCGGCACAGCCAGTTGCTTCAGGGAAATATTCTTTTGTTACGTTGGGGCTTATTCTTTAGTGAGGTTGTGTTTCTTTTTCTTAAAAAAAAAATCAGAAGCAGAAAGTGTCTGCCGGGAAATGCAGCCACTGTTTTTGGCTTGGGGAGCCATTGAGGGGAGGAGAGAGTTGACGAGAGCCACTGCAGGAGGCTGTAGAATGGTCGGAGCAACGTAGTATGGCCAAGGAATTTGCTGGGGAAGCCGCGAGTGGAGAAGGTACAGAGAAGGGCTACCAAAATGATAAGGGGAATGGAACAACTCCCCTATGAGGAAAGACTAAAGAAGTTAGGACTTTTCAGCTTGGAGAAGAGACGACTGAGGGGGGATATGATAGAGGTGTTTAAAATCATGAGAGGTCTAGAACGGGTAGATGTGAATCGGTTATTTACTCTTTCGGATAGTAGAAAGACCAGGGGGCACTCCATGAAGTTAGCATGGGGCACATTTAAAACTAATCGGAGAAAGTTCTTTTTTACTCAAAGCACAATTAAACTTTGGAATTTGTTGCCAGAGAATGTGGTTAGTGCAGTTAGTATAGCTGTGTTTAAAAAAGGATTGGATAAGTTCTTGGAGGAGAAGTCCATTACCTGCTATTAAGTTCACTTAGAGAATAGCCACTGCCATTAGCAATGGTTACATGGAATAGACTTAGTTTTTGGGTACTTGCCAGGTTCTTGTGGCCTGGATTGGCCACTGTTAGAAACAGGATGCTGGGCTTGATGGACCCTTGGTCTGACCCAGTATGGCATTTTCTTATGTTCTTATGTTCTTATGACAAGAAGCGAGCAGGCAGGAAGTGCATCCAGCAGGGTGTTCAGGAAGCACTGCCACTCATGCCGTAAGCAGCGATCGCGGTTGTTGCCGGTGGTCCTTTGTAGAACACTGTGTCACAGGGAGAGAGCAGTGCCATGGCAGTTAGCATAGCTGCGTGGCATTAGAGGATGAAACAGTCCACCTGGACAGGCTGAGCTGTTTTCCTTGGCTGCGTGGGAATGGTGGCCTTGTTGGAAACAAGTGCTGGGGAGCAGTACAGCCAGTTGGGGGTGGGGGGGCATTCTGGCTGTCCCTTTATATTATCCCCTGCCGTTCCAATTGAAAGGAGCAATCAATAAGATTCTGATAGGGTTGTGGTCTCCTCGGGTGAGGATTCAATTGCAGCAGAGACCTGTTGCTCAGACTTTGTGCTTCTCAGGTGCAAGGCATTTTTGGTTCAGATTGAAGTGCAGGGAAAGCAACTCCCACTCCCAAACTCTCCTGCATCCTAGTAAAACTAGAAAAGTGGATCCCCTGAGGGGAGGGGGAGATTGAAGGGGCCTCTCTGTACCCTTACCCAAAAAATGAGACCACAAGCGTTTTGGAGGGTTCAGAAGAGGATCCTCTGGGTTCAGACCATGAAGGGGTGTACCCCAGTATGGTTGGCCTGAGAGGTCCAGTAGGTCCAACTAAGGCTTTTCCCTTCTACAAATCAGCGAAGCAATTGGTCATCTGGATGGGAAACCCCTGAAACCGTGGCAACATTGTACCCATTAATGGAGGAGAGACCCTCGAGTTTTTAATGCTTCCAACGGTAGATGCTTAGGTCTCTGCAGTGACCCAGAAAATCACCATTCCGGTGACAGGGTCCACCGCGCTGAAAGAGGTGCAGGACTAGAAGCTGGAAGTTCACCTCAAGAGGATTTTTGAGGTTTCTGCTTTGGGTATTTGGACTGCGATATGCATCATTTTTAATCGGAGAGCTTGTTTTTCACTGGGTTCAGCAATTGCAGGTGAAGGAGACGTTGTCATTGTCCTTCACGACACAGGTGAAGCGCTTGGAGGCAGCGGTGGCCTATGTGGCAGATGTCTTGTATGACTGGATTAGGACATCATCCAAAGTTATGCTGTCAGCAGTTTCAGCCAGGCGGCTGCTGGGGTTAACAAACTTGTATGCAGATGTTTGGTTAAAGTCTCAGCTAAGAGCCCTCCTGTTCAAAGACATGTTCTGGAAAGATTCACTGCAGCTGGTGAAGCATCTAGGAGAGTCCAAGGTTCATAAATTGCCAGCGGGCAAGCTGAAGGGGTGAAATAACTTTTCTTACCCATTCGCGTTTTAGATACTATAGATGATATCAGCAGAACAGAGGCTCTTCGGCAGTACAGAGACAAAGCTTGGGTAGGACCAAGTCCTTTTGAGGTCAGCTAACCTGGTCAAGGAACCAGGGGAGCTAAGTCTTTACAATGAAACGAGGCTGGTTCACTTTTCTCTTCTGGCTATTGGGGGGAGGTTGGCCCACTTTTACGAGGAATGTACTGGGATCACAGTGGACCAGTAGGTCTTGGGAGTGATAAAAGAGGCTATGTGTTAGACTTTGTGCACCTGGTCTGGAAAGCCTTCGTCTCCCCTTGTGCTACTTGCACCAAACAGGTAGTGGTTTGCAACACAGTAGTCTGCTGGTGATAGCTAAGAGCAATAGGGCCATTCCCTGAGAAGAACAGGGAGGATGATACTCCATTTATGACATTCAGTCTGATAAAAGAAGGTCAGTACAGCCCTCAGGATACCACGGTTTCATATGTAGATGCTGTATTCGGTCATAGCGGCTGCATACAAGGGAGAGTTCCTGGCATCACTATACATCACAGAGATGGACCTGCATATCCTAATCAGGCGGGAGCACCAGAAGTTCCTGTGGTTTATAATTCTTGGAGACCATTTTCACTTTTGTGCCCTTTCTTTCGGTTTGGCGACAGCACTGCATTTGTTCACCAAAGTGATGGTGGTGGTGGCAGTAGCCCTTCGAAAGGAAGGTGTGCTGGTACATCCATATCTGGACAATGGGTTTATTTGGGCAAAGTTGGAGGACCTTTGTCTGCTGGTGGGCTCTCAGCTGGATGGTGAACCTAGTGAAGAGTCATCTAATATCATCCCAAACCTTGGAGTATCTAGGGACTCAATTTGACACCGGGATTGATGAGAGCACGGGGCACGAAGCAGGGCCGCCGCCGATGCATCTCCACTTCCTTGCTTCACCAAAGGCATGGGCACGCGCCTCATCTTGATATTTAAAGGGCCAGCGGTGGGAAAAACCCCATGGCCCTCTGAAGTGACGTCATCAACCTGTTCCCTGATCAGCCCTATAAAAGGGCCTTGCTGCTGTTCCTCAGTGCCTTCGGATCCAGTCTTCACAGTGTCTGTTATCTTCTGTGGATCCAGGTCCTCCATGGTCTTCCTATGCCTTGATGGATCTTTGGTCCGTGTTCTTCATGTTCCTGAACTTCGTCTCCTTGATGGTCCCTGGTCTCGTCTCTCATTGGAACTCCCTCCTCGCCTGTCTTCTGTTTCTGATATTCCATGTCCTGAGATGCCATGTTCCGTGTTCCTGATGTCCGATGTTCCTGTCTTGACTTCGTCCGTCTCATCTTCAGCTCTTCATCCAGTTCCCAGGTCCCGTGTCTGTCCACCTCTCTTGGCGTGCCATGTCATGGTCTGTGACCAGCCCCGGGGAGGCTGTGTAGGGCGCTTCGTGGTACAAGGCCTTCTTCTCGTCTGCAGCGCAAGCCTCTGTATAGGGTGTGCCCCGGTGCAGGCCTCTACTGAATCTTCGTCATGTTCCAGTCTCAAGTTCCACTTCTTCGCCAGGAGTCTGCTTCGCGTTTAGCATGGTCCGCAACCAGCCATGGGCGGCTGTGTAGGGCGCGCTGCGATGCAGTTCTCACCCAGTACTTTCACCTGGATCCTGAATCCTTGTCCGCATCTTCTGAGTATCCCAAGTCCTTGTCTGAGCCCTCCGAGTCTTCTGAGTATCCTGAGTCCTTGTCTGAGTATCTTTGTCTGAGTCTCCTGAGTATCCAAGTCTTCGTCTGAATCCTCCGAGTATCCTGAACCTTAGTCTGAGTCTTCATGTTCCTGCCCTCAGCCTCTGTCTGGCCTCATGCACTCATTGTTCCCAAGCGGTGGGTCCAGAAGGGCTATCGAGTGGCCAGAGGGCTACTCTCGAGACAAGCATTGTGTTGCTGGGTCTCATTGGTATGTGTAGATCCAGTGGAAGGCTAAGCCTGCCTTGTTCCAGTTAATCCTCGCCTTGTCTTCAGTCCAGCCTTGCTTCTGCTCCACCTGTGCTCATACCAGCTCACCTCTTGCGGTGTGTCTTGGGGCTCCTCTCTGAGCTGCGCCGTGACTCAAGGGCTCACATCTTACCTAAGATAGGACCACGCCTCCGCGTTCCTAACAGGGCCTGAGGGTGCGTTCCATAACAGGTGGCTTAGATCAACCGACAGGGAGAGACAATAAGTTGGATGGTTTCTGAGGAGGATTAGTAGT
The DNA here is from genome assembly GCF_901001135.1 of Rhinatrema bivittatum. Lineage (NCBI taxonomy): Eukaryota > Metazoa > Chordata > Amphibia > Gymnophiona > Rhinatrematidae > Rhinatrema > Rhinatrema bivittatum. The sequence goes on along the minus strand of NC_042624.1, from coordinate 31,930,145 downwards.
TGATTCACTGGGTGGAGAAGCACCTGGCATTTATGGCGGCATCTCGGCCTAGCTGGGGTGGACAATGTGCAAGCATATTTTTTCAGCAGGCAAAAGTTGGACCCCAGAGAATGGGAGCTGTCAGAGGAAGCAATGCTTCTCTTTCAGGCCAGGTGGAGAATGCTTTGCTTGGACTTACTGGCATCGAGGCAAAATGCCAAGGCAGTGTGCTTTTACAGTCACAGGTGAAAACCTGGAATAGAAGGAATCGACTCTCTGGTGTTTCCATGGCCACCAGCAATTCTTCTTTACATCTTACCCCTATGGCCATTGCTGGGCAGAGTGTTAGGGTGCATAAAGAGACACCAGGGTGAAGTGATTCTCGTGGCTCCAGAATGGCCATGTCAGCCGAGGTTCGCAGACCTAGTAAACTTGGAGGTGGATAGTCCATTAAAATTCTGAATTTCCCATAACTTCAACACCACTGGCGCATGAAGGAAGGACAGGATCCTCTGATAAGAGGAAAGATTCCTGTCCCCAAGGATCAGTGTGTTTGGATAACTCAACAGATTCACAGATGCATCCTATAACGTTGGAGACTATTTGGGCCACATTGACTGATTTGAAATCAATTATCCTAACTCTGAATGCAACTGTTGTGGGTACACAAGATCAGGTATCAAAAGTTGAACCATTAGTGTCACAACATGAAGATAAAATTGTGAGATTGGGAACTAGGTTAGACCAGATTGAAAAAGTTCAGACAGGCCTGATCCAGGGAGAGTCTTTAAACATTAAAAAGATCGAGAGTATTGAAAACCAAATGAGATATAATAACTTGAGAGTTCTAAATTTCCCTAAGGTGAAATTAATTTTTCCATATGAGCAATATAAAAAATACTTGATGGATAATTTGATGTTAAAAATGGGAGACCTACCACCTATTGAAAACATTTTCTTTGTAGTATTGGGGAAAAAGAAGAACGAGATACATCAACAGAATATACAATAAAATGAAATGAGTAATATAACTGCCTTCCTGGAACAGACAATGTCTGAACAAATAGAATATCGTGGCACATTATGTGTAAAATTTATGAATAGTGGAGACAGAGATAAGATATTAAAACTGGCATTAAAGAATAGGGAAAAATTGTATTTAAATCAAAAAATTTGGATTTTTCCCGATATAACCAGGGTGACCCAAATTCGTAGAAGGAATTTCCTTCAAATGAATTCTGAAGTGAAATCTATAGGGGCACAGTGTATGATATATTACCCAAGTAAATGTGTGGTAAAATACCAACAGGAAAGGTTTGTATTCTATGAACCAATTGAGTTACGTAAGTTTCTTGATGCAAGATTGCCTGATACTGAATCCTAGTCTGAGTTATATAGAAATTGAACCACTCTGTTTCCTAAATCAGTAATTGCCTAATTTGCTCATTTTTCTCCACCTTGGATCTCATTTTGCTTTATAACGGGGATAATTACCTATAGTGGAACTGTATTCATTATATTAAATGAATACTGTTTGTTTATATTGAATTCTTGTACCCATTCTATGACAAGCGGATATTGCTGTCTGTATTGTTAAAAGTTGAATAAATAAATTTAAAAAAAAAAAAAAAATTCGGTCATCTTCTGAGACGGTTGTGCCAGGGTTCCCTATTTTGGGGGTCAAGCAAATCACTTCTGTCTTGCGGTGAAAGGAATTGCATGAGATAGAAGGGGTATTCCGAAGATGTCATTGCCACCTTACTGCAGGTTGGATGGTCATCCATATCCTTGGCTTATGTTAGGGTGTGGAGGATGTTTTGAGTTTTGGTGTATTAAACAAGGTATACATCCTACTCGAGCTTCAATTTCCCATATCTTGATCTTTTTACAAAAGGGTCTAGTCTAGCCTATAATTCCTTTTGGGTACAGGTGGTGGCTTTAGGCTGTCTCAGGGCAAGATGCAGGGAGTGTCCCTGGCCTCGCATATTTGTTTTTCTTTGAGGGGCAAAACTCTTGTGCCCCCAATGTGGAAGGTGTGTCCATTATAGAGTCTTCATTTGGTGATGAGGGTGTTATGTAAGATTCAGTTTGAGCCATTGCGGAAGACTCTCAGGGCTAAATTATGTAAAATGTTTTTTCACGTAGATAAGCAGCTGAATTAGCCATGCTGTATGGGTACGTCCTCCGTGCCACTAGGTGGCGGAGCTCTCTAAGACTAGCAAAGTCTTTTAGCTAGGTGCTCCCTCCGCCCTGTATCCTGACAGGATTACCTCAGGCTCCTCATTCTAATTTTTTCCATATAACAGAGTGCGTGGAGCTCTCTACTTCTCTTCACTATTCTTAAAAAAAAAAAAAAAGAATAATATAAAGATAATCTATATGAAAACTCAGGAAGGAAGAGGAATCGACTCACTGGCCGGCACATCAGGTACGCGCGCGCCAGCATCAACTATCCACATTGACACGAGCACGGCAGGAACCGGATCATCGGCACGGGAGCCAGATCATCGGCACATCGGTATGGGTGCCAGGCGCACCGGAGCATCGGTGAGGGCGCCAGAAGCACCAGATCATCGGCGCAGGCATGGGACGTGCTGGGACATCTGTAAGAGTGCTGGATGCATAAACTAGCTTATGCACACCATCCGCCTAACAAAACCATGGCGTTCGCTGCCTTAAAATTAAAAAAAAAAAAAAAAAAAAAGCAGCCAAACGCACCAAAGCGTCCACGCGACGGATTACGTCACAGCTACAAAGGCATCACAGCACAAACACATCACAGCTAGGTGCTCCCTCCGCCCTGTCAGGATACAGGGCGGAGGGAGCACCTAGCACAAACGCGTGCCTAACCTGCGCCTTAAAGATGAGCAATAGCAAAAAAAAAAATCTGTGATTGGGGGAGTGGAAGCTCGCCACCCCCCCACCCAAAATAAATAAATAAATAAATATATAAATATAAATAGTAATACGAACGGAATCTCACATACTGGACCCCATTACGTCCTCGACCATGTTCTACCACCGAAGCGGTCCGTGTACCTCTGTCACATACTAATCACAGACACCACAATGATTCCAGGTCCACATCGGGGAAATACTAGGTATTCAAAGGCTTTGTTACCATGCCTACTAAACCAGTAGCTCTACTACAAAACCCAGTTGACGGCCTTAACGCAAGGGTCCTATGATACTCCTTTGTTGTTTTCTCCAACATTTCCTAGCATCGTCTGAAGTACAATGAAAGATGCTCCTTTCCATATTAATGTTTCACATCGCTCCGTGGTGCTTGAGTCGGCAATGTAAAGGACTCGTAAATCCAAGATCCATTCCACCACACTGCCGACTGAAGATAAGTCACAGGATGACTTTCCAAAAAAAAAAAAAAAAAGGGAAAGTATAGACTATTTCATCAGAAATGCTCAAGGCCTGCATTCAAACCATCAGCTTTACGTTGCGCACATCTTTCAATAATCTATGTGCTCTAAAACCACATCTCCAACAAGCCTCGGCAGACGCCACTTTCCTCCTCCATACCATTCCCTCGAAGGAGGATGGAGTCACTTCCTGAAATCCATTTCCGAAAGGTTTGCTGTCTCTTCTAGGACTTCAGCAAATGCCTAGACAACCAGATGTCTTACATTGTTGCGTTCTACCGCCATAAAAGACGATGCTCCTGACTTATGGAAAGCTTTACTATGTAGTCTAGAAACTTTATTCCAACATCAGTTCACGGAACCATTCACAAGGTTTAAGGAACAGAAAACAGCTGTCTTTTTTTCATTAACATCTTCTCAACGTCTTTCTACATCACGATGTTAATTTTCAGCCTCGGCCCACTGCCGAGGATAAAAAAAAAAAAAAAAAACCCCAAAAACCCTTAAACCTCATTCCTATTATAAACCTCCATCTCGCCAACCATCGAGACAACACACTAATCAACAACAGGCACCACGTCAGTGTCTTACGATGCCTTGCCAGCTGCAGCAACCAGCGAATCCTCAACATATTTTAAAAAAAACAAAAACTCAGTCGGTTCTTTTTTTTTGTTTGTTTGTTTGTTTGTTTTTTGCAATCATAAGGCTGACATCATCATTTCTGGGATGAAGATTGCCCACTTATCTTCCAGCCTGGAATCGCATTACATCAACTTCCATGGTGTTCTCAAGACTACATTTGTCACCTAACCAGGGACATATGCTGTAAGAACAACAGATACTTTAAAAAAAAAAAAAAAAGAAGAAGAATTTTTCAAAATGACTTCTCTCTAGTTCCATTCTTACATTTCTTCATCTCGAGGATTGCACTGGCTTAAAAAAAAAAAAAAGGGGCATATGCATGCTAGCTCCTAGTGTTTCCCTCGGGTTTTTCCGGGCGGACAACCATCACTTCCTATACAAGGTCTTCCATTCGACCTTGCTTCTGCCCCAGGGGTGTTCAACAAATGCATGGCAGTAGCGAAGGCACACCTTTGTCGACAAGGGGTGTAAATACTTCCTATCTAAACGATTCCTCCTACTAGCCTCCAGTCCAACACGACTGTGAGACAATCTTCTTCACATGATTTCTTGCTTAGACAATCTGGGACTAATGATCACCTTCGAAAACTCGAAGCTGGAACCATTCAAACATTTGCAGTTCATAGGAGCCTACATCGCCACGATCTAAGATAGGGCTTTCCTACCTCACCCGAGAACTTTCGCTCTCTCCATACTATTTACAACTCTGTTTCATAGTACCACAACACCAGCTCGCCAAGTCCTACCTGTTCTAGGACACATGGTGGCAGCCATTACGTAATTTCACATATGCGTCTACATATGTGCTGCCAACAATGGGCCTTAAACACCATTCAATTTCTTCATCCATTGTCCACACCCATTCCTTGACCAACAACATGGACAGGAACCTACAATGGTGGCTACTCCTGTTCACACTATCGACGGGCTCGCCTCTCAGACCGTTTCCACATTATGTGATACCACCACAGATGCATCCCCCAAGGAATGGGAAGCTCATTTGAACATATTGCAAACACAAGGTCCATGAACTTCGTTCGAACGTACACTACACACAAACCTTCTGAAGCTTAAAGAGGTTCGAGCCTTCAAGGAGTTCCCAAAAGGGAAGATTGTCATTTAGTTATCCGTGTGAATCATGACTATCTTCTCTATACACCAGAAAGGAAAGTCCGGGTTCATGGAACTCCTGCTAGCAGGCAGTTCAGATTCTGGAATGAGCCCATCAAGGATCCATCTCTCTACAAGCCACTTATTTACCCGAGATTCACAATTCCAGAGTGAACAAACTCAGTTGAATTTTTCGCCACCACGAATGAGACCTGACTCCAGAGGTGACTCAAGAAGTTTCACAGTTTGGAGTCTCCCTACAGTTGACCTCTTTACAACAGAGAGTAACGGGAAAATAGAGAACTTTTACTCGGTTTATCCAAGCCCATTAAACTCGCTCCCGACGCCTTTCTCATCGATGGGTCACACAAACTACTCTATGCATTCCCTCCGATACCACTCATCTCTCACACAATCCAGAGATGCATACAAGACCGAGCGGCTCTGCACCTGATCCCGCCCATATGGCCACGACAACCATGGTATAGTTTACCTACTACATCTATTAATCCACAACCCAATTCCCCTGGCCGCCAGCCCATGGCTTCTTACCCAGGACAAGAGAACATTGCTACCTCCTCTTCACTCCTCCCTCCATCTCACGGTGTGGAGTTTGGAGGGATCGCTTACTAGCGCTTACACATTTCTTCTGCCCTTCATGACATATAACTTTCATCAAAGATGCTGTCAACTAGACTCTATTTCCAGACAAAGTGCTTCTGCTACACTTCCTGGTGTACATCAATGAGTCTCGACCCATTAACTTACTGCTTCTCTCCTATCTCCATCTGCTTACTGCAAGGGCCTTGCTGCGTCCTCGCTACAAGTTCACTTAAGTGCTGCAACAGCTTAGCACATTCATCTCAATGGAGACCCTATTTCATATCCTTCCTTAGTATCCAGATTCATAAAAGGAGTATTGCACCTACATCCACCTTTGCATAAGCCACCAGTGCCGTAAGACATTAATGTAATTCTCGACCAGCTGATGCTTTCACCTTGAACCTTTGGATACTTGTCACCTTCGCTACCTCTCATGGACGGTGCTTTCCTTGTTTGCTTTCAGTTCTGTAAGGAGAATAAGTGAGTTCCAAGCATTGGTTTACTACCCTCCTTATCTTCAATTTCACCACGACAAGGTGATCTTGCGCAACTCACCAGAAATTTCTACCAACACTTATTTCCGGTTTTGATTTTCCACATTTACCAGACCGACACCTTACCACCTTTCATCCAAACCCTCATGCAAATGACAATGAGAAGAATAGTTACGCATCTTGGATTGCAACCGTGCGCTAGCATACCACTTAAAGCGCACTCTGTCACCCAATCAACCTTCGCTCCTGTTTCTTTCGCTCAATCTAAAAGCACAAGGGTGTTCAGTTGCAGAAGAACTCTATCCTCAGGGATATCCATCTATATGCAGTTCAGCTATAATACAAGGTCGCACACACTATCTGCGACCCTAAGGGCACATCACATGCGGGCAATGGCAGCCTCGATTGCCTTTCTCCATCAAGTACCTCTCATAGACATCGATGAACCGATGACATGGTCATCGGTACACATTTTTTGCATCCCACCACTGTTTGCACAGATGGCGGATGATTCCTTTTTGGGACGGACTGTCCTACAGAAGTGCACAAATTCCAAACAAATACAGCCTTCATAGGAACTGTCCGCCATTATTATCATATTGAGCAAATAAATAAATATCTACTCAATACTGAGAGTCCCCAGCTGATAGCACAGCTAATTCAGCTGCTTATCTACGTGAAAAGCGCAAGTTTGCTTACCGTAAATGGTTTTTCCATAGATAGCAGATGAATTAGCCATGCTGACCCACTCGCCTCCCCGGACAGTTCTAGCATACCTACCTTGCTTTGATACCGACTGAGGAGCCTGAGGTAATCCTGTCAGGATACAGGACGGAGGGAGCACCTAGCTAAAAGACTTTGCTAGTCTTAGAGAGCTCCGCCACCTAGTGGCACGGAGGACGTACCCATACAGCATGGCTAATTCATCTGCTATCTACGGAAAACACCATTTATGGTAAGCAAACTTGCTCTTATTTGATGGCGATTGGTTCAGCAAGAAGAATTTCAGAGCTTCAGGTGTTGTCATGTAGAGACCCCTTTCTTCAGTTTATGGAGAATGGGTTGTCCTTGCAAAAGGTGCCCTCATTTTTGCCAAAGGTTGGATAAAGATGAACCGGTAGATATAGTATACTTGGATTTTCAGAAGGCGTTTGACAAAGTTCCTCATGAGAGGCTTCTAGGAAAAGTAAAAAGTCATGGGATAGGTGGCAATGTCCTTTCTTGGATTGCAAACTGGTTAAAAGACAGGAAACAGAGAGTAGGATTAAATGGACAATTTTCTCAGTGGAAGGGAGTGGAGAGTGGAGTGCCTCAGGGATCTGTATTGGGACCCTTACTTTTCAATATATTTATAAATGATCTGGAAAGAAATACGACAAGTGAGATAATCAAATTTGCAGATGACACAAAATTGTTCAGAGTAGTTAAATCACAAGCAGATTGTGATAAATTGCAGGAAGACCTTGTGAGACTGGAAAATTGGGCATCCAAATGGCAGATGAAATTTAATGTGGATAAGTGCAAGGTGATGCATATAGGGAAAAATAACCCATGCTATAATTACACAATGTTGGGTTCCATATTAGGTGCTACAACCCAAGAAAGAGATCTAGGTGTCTTAGTGGATAACACATTGAAATCGTCGGTTCAGTGTGCTGCAGCAGTCAAAAAAGCAAACAGAATGTTGGGAATTATTAGAAAGGGAATGGTGAATAAAATGGAAAATGTCATAATGCCTCTGTATCGCTCCATGGTGAGACCGCACCTTGAATACTGTGTACAATTCTGGTCGCCGCATCTCAAAGATATAATTGCGATGGAGAAGGTACAGAGAAGGGCTACCAAAATGATAAGGGGAATGGAACAGCTCCCCTATGAGGAAAGACTAAAGAGGTTAGGACTTTTCAGCTTGGAGAAGAGAAGACTGAGGGGGGATATGATAGAGATGTTTAAAATCATGAGAGGTCTAGAACGGGTAGATGTGAATCGGTTATTTACTCTTTCGGAGAGTAGAAAGACTAGCGGGCACTCCATGAAGATAGCATGGGGCACATTTAAAACTAATCGTAGAAAGTTCTTTTTTACTCAACACACAATTAAACTTTGGAATTTGTTGCCAGAGGATGTGGTTAGTGCAGTTAGTATAGCTGTGTTTAAAAAAGGATTGGATAAGTTCTTGGAGGAGAAGTCCATTACCTGCTATTAAGTTCACTTAGAGAATAGCCACTGCCATTAGCAATGGTAACATGGAATAGTTTTTGGGTACTTGCCAGGTTCTTATGGCCTGGATTGGCCACTGTTGGAAACAGGATGCTGGGCTTGATGGACCCTTGGTCTGACCCAGTATGGCATTTTCTTATGTTCTTATCTTAGTCAAACAGTGGAACTTCCCACTTTTACAATATTTTGGATTCATCTTTGATGCATGCAAATGAACTTCGTGTGTTGGATATGTGGCAGGATTGTTTAGGTACAGTATCTCTTGGTGACTAATAGTTTCTAGATATCAGATCATATATTTGTGCTTTGGAATGGGCCAAGAAAGGGGTGCAAGGCGTCTGAGGCTACTATTTATTGCGAGATGGCTGAAGGGCACGATTAGCTTGGCATATATTTGTAAAGGCTGTCCTGTGCCAGAGGATCTAAGGGCTCACTCGACTCTGGTGCAGGCAGCCTCTTCGGCTGAATGTCAACTGATTTCTCCACAAGAAATATGTAGGGCAGTTATTTGGAAATTGTTACACACGTTCTCCTGTCATTCCTGGATGAATGTCCGAGTTCAGATTCGGTGGGATTTGGAGAGACTGTGTGTTTCGACCAGGGTTATTACATTCCTGTCTAGTATAGGGGAACTTGGGTACATCCCAGGAGTTTGGATTAATCTGGGTTATGAACATGAAAGGAAAATTGTTTCTTGCCTGCTAATTTTTGTTCCTGAAATATCACAGATCAGTTCAGAATCCCACCCATTCAGTAAAGCCCACTCGTAATGGCTGTTTGCTTGGATACATAATGTTCTGCTTAATTTTGTTGGAATGAGTTTTCCATAGGGGCTCCGCCTCCCTTCTGCTCATTGAGTGGGGTTGAGGGTCTTGGTTATTGTTATAGTTTATTCTCATCTTGGTTTGGGTACAGGTCATACTGAGGGACTGCAGGTGGCACACTAGGCTAAGTAGCAGTGTCAGTAAAGCTTTTCTTTTCTGTCTCCATCTGCTGGCAGGGAGGCAAAATCCAGGAGTCTGGACTGATCTGTGGTATTCCAGGAACCAAAATAAGCAGGTAAGAACCAATTTTGCTTTATTCCCCAGTTTCACTTGGGAAAACTGAATTACAGGGAGGCAGAAAAAAGACACTGAGAAAAGCAGTGTCAGAGCTTGATTTCAGGGCCTGGCATCCCTTGCTTCCAGTTCTAAACCCCTCTCACTAGAATACGCTTTCTGCTGCTCTTTGCTCAGTTGTTAATAGTAGAAAAACAAAAATGTAAAAATCAATGGGAGGAGGTTTTAGAGAGTTTTTGTGGTGGGAAGAATGGTGTCTCTGAAAGTGTTTTAGCTGGAAGAGGCAGAGATGGAAGAAGGCTGCTTCTGCCTATGAAGAAGTGAAATCTCTGCAAGAGCAGGATGCTCAGTTTTGGGGTGCTGGCAGCATGCAATTTCATCTTTGGTGGCTATAGTCAGGAGGAAGAGTCTATGGGAGAATCTCTCATGATGTGCTGTGAATAAATTAATTGCCAGAAATGCTCTTCCAGCAAGGGAAGCTTTTCTTGGAGCAGTCTGACTGGCTAAATAATTTGCGAGAGGTATTGGAGGTATGGCCTATGAGAGGTTAGCGGTGCTCACAGATACAGAATAGCCTCTTATTCCTGAACAGCCTACCAAACTCCTTCTAGGATGCCTTTTATTGGTGTAATGTAACTGGCACGCGAGCTTTTAAGACCACATTGGAGCCTCCCTCAGCTGTCAGATCATTTAATGTGCTTCCGCAGCTTTTGATGATTCTTGTCCTGAGCCAGTACGAAAGGCCTCAGATTTCCAAGACCAATACAACTGCTAGAACCCTGCCTGGCCAAATAGGATGTCGGGCTTCAGTCCAGATGTTGTGAACCAGAAAGCCTGGCTAGTGTCCTGCATCACCCTGTATTCTGTGAAATTTTCATTAATGCCTCAATTAACTGCTGCTTTTTGATGTTAATGCTGAATTAAGGGCTCTTTGTATACATCTTTATAGATGTGCCAAAGCTTTTGTCAAGGGATTTAGTTTTGCTGATAGCTATTGGCTGGCACCAGAATAGCTGGTGTCTAATATCACTTCATAGTGCTGGCTGCGGCAAGGTGCAGAACGTGTTTCTCTTTGCCCATTGCTGCTGTCAAGGAAATTTATTCTAGAGAATTTATTTACAAAGTAGAATAGTCTGAGAGTTAAAAAGCACAGTTCATCTTGTCACAAGAATATTCTGCATGTGCGTAACATGCCTGTGTAACAGTAGACCCCTGAAATCAGTTTTAAGGAAAATATATTTTAAATACCTAATGCTGTTTTTGTTTTGGATTTTATTTTTAAATATTCCTCCTTTTTACTTTCCTTTGTGGGTTTGAGTTATTGGATGTTCTTGTCGTTATTTCTCTGTTTCGTTCATGTACATGTCATGCTGGCCAGAATACATCCAAGTCCGTGAGAGCTGGTCATCTCCCTTGCGAACACCCAACCACAAGTACTAGCGATTACACCTTGGGGCCAGTCCATTAAGCTGCACTGAAATAGGCTGAGAAACCCTGTGTTAAACACCCAGAGTATTAAAAGGATGTTAATGTTATAAAGGCCGGCCGTGGCAAGCCGCGAACGGCACTTACCGCCATCCCCAGGGGCCGGTCGGACCGCCGGCACTAGGCTGCTCATCGGGGCTCCTCAGCGGCTGTTTTCGCTGCCGATTCAAGATGGCCGCGCTCTCTCTCCCCGCGCGGTTTAGCTCCGCCCCCTGACTTCAGCTAGGGCCGCGCGGGCGGCTCTGGCCCTAAATTTAAAGGAACACTCACAGGAAGTGAGTTGGTTCCTTCCTGCGGATCCCTATTGGCTGGGGACTATTTAAGCAAGGTCTGGACCTCCAGACCTTGCCTTGTCTTCTTGGCTCCTGCGTTGTTCTGTTCCTGGTTCCTGTTTGTCTTCTCAGTTTGATTCCTGGTCCGGCTGACGTTCCCTCTGGTTCTTCGATTCCTGGCTTGGCGACGTACCTTCTCTGGCTCTTGACCCCTGGACTGGCTGCGGACCTCTCTGGCTTTCGACCCTTGGACTGGCTGCGGACCTCTCTGGCTTTCGACCCTTGGACTGGCTGCGGACTTCTCTGGCTCTTGACCACTGGACTGGCTGCGGATCTCTCTGGCTCACGACTTCTGGATTGGACTTCTTCAAGAGATCCGCGGGGTTTGTTCCTCGACCTGCTGGAGGCGCCAGCATCTGGATTACACGACCAGCAGGAGGCGCCTGCGTCCAGATCTTCTTCTTTTCCATCTGCAACCCCGAGGATCAGCCTCGCCTACCGACGGTGGTCTAATCGATCATCATCGAACCAAGGGTCCACCACTCTGATAACAACAGTTAAGCAGATGTTGACGCCTGTATTATGGGTGGTGATAATGCATTGGCATTACTTTGCTGGGAACACAAGCTTCAACCTGCGACAGAATGAATACCTCCACTGGGGCCACTCATCTCCACTAAATACAGTATTGCTGTGCACCCCCCTGTCCAGCATTGACATCTGTTCCCTAGTGCAGAATTGGCTCCCGCAGTCAGCGGATACTATTTTGATGCCAAGGGCCCAGCACAGAGGAATTTTCCTTTCTGTCCCCACCATACATTCTGGATCACTCTGAGGGGATAAGTTAGGATGGGGGATTGGCTTTATGCGGGCCAATGCTGTACTTAGGGTGGGAGGGGACCCATTGAACTGGGAGGGATTGCAATGCTGGAGTAGGTGGGAGCCTTTAACCGTGAAGGGGCTGGTAGTGCTGCACTTTGGATGTGAGGGACCCAGCCCACGTGGGAGCCTTTATTCTGCCTAAGGGGGCTTGAGTGTTTTGAGGCATTTTGATCTACCTCAGGCCTTGCATTATCCCCGAGAGCTATACATAAGCTCACATCAACATTAACACGGATTAGTGTTAACGTGTAGTGAGCCCTGTGTGTTAGCATTGTTACCCTTAATGTACTTTAGAACATTCACCTCTTAGTTTTGCATCTTTGCCAAAACCAGTGGAAACCTATATAGAAAAGTTTGACTATGTACTGTACTTTTACTAGTGAAAAACACATTTTAACTTATCAAGCATCCTAAAACGTGGGAAAATATCCCTTTTATCTTATGAAGAGTTGATTATATTACTACAACGGATTCCTCATCCTTCTTCCTGGCCATGGGGAATTCGGAAGTAACAAGGCTCCACCCTGTCTTTTGAATGGGCCACCAGCTGTTCCAGAATGCCAGCTCGATATTGTCCTTCCTTCCCTGTCTGACTGCTGCTGAGGCCAAAGCTTTTCAATCAACTTGACTCTCATTCTGCTGCATCGAACATATTTATTGTGGGATCCAATGGAAAACATTCTGGCTGTCAGGTTTTCTGCTCAGCATAGGGTTGTTGCAACTCTCGCCTTCTGCAAGTTTGCTCCTTTTGTGTAATGAGTGGCTGTCATTGTCAGAATCACGGACCCAGGACTTTTACTCCTCTCCATATTTGCATCTTAGGAAGTACAGGTGCATGAACATTATTTTAAGTAGCACTAGAGATTTATGATAGCAAACAATTAAAAAAAATCTGCTGAAATAATTTATAATATACCTGATTACTAAGCTTCCAGTATTTGGACTTAACCCTTGGCATGCAAGTCCTTCAGTGGCCGTGTTGGATCAGAAGCTATGTAAACCCAAAGGGATTCTCCAGTGAACGTCAGCTTTGCACATCCCTTGCTTCTTGCTATCTACAATTCCTGCAGGTGCAATATTGTTGTCAGTCAGCCTCAGTGTTGTGTTTGGCAGTACACAGGACAGGCCTGCAGACTGACGCTCTTACCTCCAGCTCCAAGCCCGATGTGTCTCCTGCAGACACCGGGCTCGGCCCCCAGATGAACACGTGGAAGGCTACTGACGCCGACACAGCTCCTGTTCCAGTAGCATGACAGGCCACAGCACTTTAGCTGCCTCTGACATCACTGATGCCCCAGGCCCCCTTAAGGTGCATGCCCAACCTTGTGTCTCTTAAAGGGCCTGCTGCGGGAAATGACCAGCAGCGCCCGAAGATGATCTCACAACCTTGGGCCTATAAAAGGTCACTTCAGCACTTGCTGCTTGCCTTGGCAATAGGTACAGTGTATTGCTTCAGTTGCTCCTGGTCTTCATCCTGCGCTCCTGGTGGGGAGCTACAGAGCTCCTCCCTGCAGGCTGTACCAACCCCACCTCGATGTAAGGGTTCATGCCCGCAACACTTAGGAGTATGTTGCCAGCAAAAGGCACTGAGACTTGTAACAACTGTTTTCTGAATGAAGAAATCATTTCAAAGATTTATAAAATCTTTTGACAAACCTGTTAATATTTGAGTGGTGGGGGTGAGGGTACAGAGGAAGAGAGAGACGTGCCTGTTTTCTTATTCAGAGTTTTATTTTACATAAGGAATATAAAGCACGTGTTATTTGTTAATCGGTTCTCATTCTAATATTAGTGCATTTGTAGTGGTAAGGGTTAGCTAATTGAGAAGAGAAGATTTCTGAAGGTATCATACACTTTCAGCTTTTGTGCAGCTTCTGACAACTTTTATTGGCCCAATACACAAATTATCCACAGATGACATTATATATAATTTTCTGAGACTACATAGATTCTTTCTTCAGATGTGATCCTAGTTATACATTTTAGAAATTGACAGATATGCTAGAACTCATTTTTAATTTACAGTGACCTTCATATAGTGCCGCAAAACAGCTTCTGGCTTTTTTGTGTGTTAAGCCCTGAGAAAGCACTAGGGCTTTATAATCATGAGGCCACTTAAAGAGGCAAAATTCATTGATTCTTCAAAACGAAGTTATCAAATGCACTTATCTGAAAGGAGTCCTCATAAACTTTTCTTTACGTTCCGTAGTCAATCCGACACTGCAGTGTTTCGGAGCAGTAACTCCTTCTTCAGGGTGACTCGGCGTCTGTGTGTATGGACAGTGGTGAACTAATCTGTGCAAAAAGATATAGAATGTCCTTTAACTATTATTACAAAGTCTTTGAAGATGGCTAATAAAAATGGAAAGAACACCTACTTGTTTCTGAGTAGTGCAGGTCAGTTAACTACTATACATCTAAAAAAGATTCTCTTAGTAGTACGGTCAGCTAACGCTAGACATCTGTTGCAATGTAAGTAAATTAAATTATTACAGGACTGTATATTATATCTAATATCATGATGAATCCAGAGGGACCGGAACTCTGGATTCGCTGTACTTACGTTCTCGGTGCTGTGAGCTACCTGCCGTGGCTGGGGTAATGTGCCCTTAACTGACAAGTGGCCACTCTCTGGACGCCATTTTTAAAGGGAATTCCATCGATGGACAAGATTGACAGCCGGAAGTGATGTCAAGTGCTGCGTCACCAATTTCGGTATATGGCAGGTTACGTGGAAGACATTCTAAAGTAAACAATGAACCAGGGAACCCCATATTCGTTATATCAACGAGAACCAATCAGTTTAATCATTTAGACCTGATGGTTCAATGGAACGGAGACGATGGGTCCATAGATTTTCTTTAAAATTAAGAATAGATCCTCTATCTCCTCCTCGCCAAGAGGGAAGAATGTGTTCCAAAATTATCCACGTGAAATCTTCAAAAATATGTCCTGTATTGATACAATGTTGTACAGTGGGCACCTTGATATCTGTTATTAATGTGACTTCTATGTTCTATAAGCAGAGTGCGAATTTTGCGTTTAGTGTGACCTATGTACATTTTCAAACATGGACATTGAAGAGTGTAGATAACATAATCTTTGTTGCAATTTACATCACATTTCAAATCGATGTTAATGCCACTATTTGGGCCTTGCCATTGAGTGCCTCTATGTGCTTGTGCACAAAAGGAACATTTGCCACATGTACTTTTTCCTTCTGTGACGCTGGGTCTTCTATCTGTAGGTGCTGCCTTGACTACATATTGTTTAATATTTGGACCTCTGGAGTAAGCAAACATCGGTGGGTTTCGAAAAATGGAGTGTGGACTGAGAAACATGCCAGTATCACTTGCCTGATTTGTTGGGTTAATTAAGAATGTTGTAAAACACAAATTAAATCAGGAGCTGAAATCCTTTCTTTATACTGTAATAATAGCTCTCTGTTGGAGAATGTTGCTCTTTTATATGCACGATGGATCACCCAGTTAGGATAACCTCTTTCCTGAAAACATTCTTTTAGTAACAATGCTTGATCATGAAACTCCTTGTTGTTCAAGCAAATCCTTTGAATTAAAAAAAATTGGCCCACAGGTAGGCCTTCTTTGAATCGCCGCAGGTGATGACTTTCAAGACGGAGGAGATTATTTCTGTCAGAGAGTAGTTTGTTTGCCATTTATGTTTTTCTGAATTTGAATGTCGAGAAATGATAAACAATCTCGATGATATGTGGGAGTGAATCTCAAATGTGGATTAGATTGATTCAACCACGAGTGAAAGGATTTAAGCTGTTCTTCTGTGTCTGTCCATATAAAAAATACGTCATCTATATACTGTGACAACTGGGTGACATGTTGAAAATATGAGGACGTGTACACTACGTTTTCTTCAAATTTAGTTATAAAGAGATTGGCCACATCAGGGGCTACTGGGGACCCCATGGCTACTCCGTGAACCTGTGGGTAATATTTTTGTTTGAATGAAAAGAAAAATTATTGAACAAGATTGTTTCTGTAAGTTCGATTAAAAAAATCTGAAGTGATTCTATGTGGTCTGTCTCTTTGAAATAAAATTTCTTTGACTAAGTTTAAGGCCTCCATTTGAGGTACATTGGTGTATAATGCCTCTATATCTAAACTGACTAAGAATGACTCCTCTGTTATAGAATCTAGACGTACGAGTTTCTTAAGCATATCTGATGTATCTTATATATAGGATTTGGCCTTCCATACAGCTGATTGGAGGACCAGATTGACGAACTTTGCTAGAGGTTCAAGAATGGACCCGTTAGCAGAAACTATGGGTCTACATGGGGGATTCAATAATGTTTTGTGAATTTTGGGGACCCCATAGATGACTGGAGTGCGCAGATAAGCAACATTTAAATAATTGTACTCTCTAGTGGTTAAGTAACCATCTTTTAGTGCCTGTTGTAAAAGTTGTTGTATCTTAATTTTCAGCGTAGGAGTGTGGTCTGATTAAAGTAATTTATAATAAGTATGATCACCTAATTGACGAAGAATCTCAGGATGATAATCTGTGAAATTCAAAATAACAACCGCTCCTCCCTTATCTGCCGGCTTTATGATGATGTTTCTATTATTGGCCAATGTTGATAAAGCGCAATTTTCTCCTGTGGACAAATTGAAGTAGGTGTGATGTTTACTTTCTTCAGTTTTGGCAATATCTTGAAGAACTAAAGTTTGATAGACTTTAATCTGTTCATCGACTGCTCCTGGAGGGATCCATTGTGATTTAATTTTTACAAGTGACGTGTCTGATATAATGTCTGGAGAATTTGCAAAATGGAGTTTGATCATTAGGAGACAAAAAAATCTATATAAAGCAATCCGACATGAAAATGGATTGTGACGATTAGTGGGGACGAATGATAGTCCTCTATTTAATATTTGTTCCTCCTCTGGACTTAAAACATGATTTGACAGGTTAATCACCGATGACTGCTTTGGGACTGAGACCGTGTGAACGGTTTGTGCCACTGGATGTCGTCTTCGTGTGTCTGTGGTTGGGGAAACTGTGTGCCAATACTCGGACCCTGGTTCATTTTTTACTTTAGAATGTCTTCCACATAACCTGCTTTATACCGAAATTGGTGACACAGCACTTGACATCACTTCCGGCTGTCAATCTTGTCAGTCGGTGGAATTCCCTTTAAAAATGGCATCCAGAGAGCGGCCGCTTGTCAGTTAAGGGCACAATACCCCAGCCACGGCAGGTAGCTCACAGTACCGAGAATGTAAGTACAGCGAATCCAGAGTTCCGGGCCCTCTCGATTCATCATGATACTAGATATAATATACAGTTTTATGAATTACAGTTCTGTAATAATTTAATTTACTTACATTGCAGCAACAGATGTCTAACTGACCTGCACTACTCAGAAACAAGTAGGTGTTCTTTCCATTTCTATTAGCCATCTTCAAAGACTTTGTAATAGTAGTTAAAGGACATTCTATATCTTTTTGTACAGATTAGTCCACCACTATCCATACTCACAGACGCCGTGTCACCCTGAAGAAGGAGTTACTGCTCCGAAACATTGCAGTGTCGGATTGACTATGGAATGTAAAGAAAAGTTTATGTGGACTCCTTTTAGATAAGTGCATTTGATAAGTTCGTTTTGAAGAATCAATGAATTTTGCATCTTTAAGTGGCCTCATGATTATAAAGCCCTAGTGCTTTCTCAAGGCTTATCAAACAAAGCCAGAAGCTGTTTTGCGGCGCTATATGAAGGTCACTATAAATTAGATAAGTCCTTTTTCATAGCAAGTTTAATTTATGCACAGTTTGCTTGTTCATGCTATGCTTTGGGTGTTGATTCAATAGCACTCATTTTTAGGCATTCTTTTTGCCTTGTCAAGGTCATGTCTATCTGTCTGTCTGTCTTTGACCCCCTTGTGTTGCAGTACTCTGGGACCAGATGTATTGGGGTTACTGTGTTGGGGGACAGTGACTGCCAGTTCCTGGAGCCTGCAGATGGATGCATGTGTTGGCCAACCTAGGGAGACCAAACACCAGAAGGTGCAGTGCTGGGGGTAACTGAACGCCGGCACCTAGAGCTCTGGAGCCTATGGTTGGGCACACGCATCAGCTGATCAGGGGAGACCAATTACCAGAGGGCACTGTGCCAGGGGAAACTGTGCCAATACCGGACCTATGGAGCTGGCAGTCAGCCACACAGCACAGGGCACATAATGTTCAAGATGCAGGAGTGGGAGAAGACAATACCAGCTTTTCTACCAAGGAAAACACTGATTTCATCTCTACATCCTCGGAGTGTATAGCATTTGCAACTTGTTCTAGATGGCCTGAACTTTTTATTTGTGCATTTTTAAATATACATCAAGAAATATTTCTTGTTTGAATTTTATTTTATTTATTTATTTTTAATTTTTATATACCGGAATTCCTGTATACAATACAAATCAGTCCGGTTTACATGGAACGAAAAGATAGCCCTGGTCTGGGAAGTCAGATCAGGGTTTTTTTACAAAGAACATTGAACAATAACATATAATACATTCATAATACAAAGAACATTGAACAATAACAATAAATCCTTAAATATTTTCGTAATTTAATTAAAATTAGGCCAATGGCATGTAAGAAAAGTAAGAAGAAGTAAGAAGTAAGAAGAAGTAAGAAAATGGAAATCTCATATACCAAAGACAGCAAAAAAAAAAAAAAAACAAAACCCCCCCCAAAAAACAATCCAAAGCTTCCATTACTGAAGTCCACCACAAGAGGGGAAGGACTAAAAACAGTGGAAAAAATATACAAATAGAGAGCCAGCACTAGGAAAGACTTTGTATATCAACAAAAGGAGGGAGCTTGTAGCTGATCCAACAGGATGCTGATCTCTCAGAGAAAAGGAGAGTTGTGAGGGTTCAAAAAACAAATTTTGTTTGTTTAAATCTAATCACACATCTTTCTAGAAACTTCAGAAGAAGCATTGCCCCAATCTGATTCACTCTCCGTCATAATAATAGAAGTGGCTTCCTCTCTTGTATACTTTTTGCTACATCAGGAAAAATTTTGGCTATCAATTTCTGAAACAAATCATCTCGATTACTAAAATATGATCACAATACCTGGTCCTGATCACTTTCCAAGACAAAGTTCACAATCACTGTGGCTGGACTTTCATAAAATCCTCCAGAGCTTTCTAAAAAAAAAAAAAAAAAAGTTGTGAGATCAAAATTACCAAATGATATGGAAGAAAATTCTCCCCTGTTCTGTTTAGACTCTCTCCCAGGCTCCTTTATTAATGATGGCATGGAGTCTGGAGAAAAATTTAAGTATCTCCAGTAGATAACTCTTAAACATTTCCTGTGCTGAGATTTTTCCAGATTTGGGAAAATTAATCAAGTGAAGTTTCCTCCATTTCATAATGTTCTCTAATATGTTGATATGTAGAAACATTTTTCATAAGAACATTATTTTCCCGCTGAACGCTCTCTGCAGCAACCAGTCTCAGCACAGTCTCAATTCCCTCAATCTTCTGGACCAAAGAGACATACTGTTAGAAAATTGGGCCAATTGCCCTGAAATCAACTTACCACACACACACTATAATAGCACACTAAACAGCCTCCAAAATAAAACCTCCAGCTTAGGAAGTGAAAAGGTCCATTGTGCTGAATCATTCTGTGAGATGGTTCTAATGGGATCCTACATCTACTGCACTCCCAGGCATATTGACAAAAGCTGTCCCATACTGCTGAAGCTACCCAGACAAACTCCCTCCAAATTTCTCTGAGTCGGCATCAATGATGTCATCAACTCAGCAATGAGAGTTGATGACATCAACAGCATGACGCAACTCAGCAATGAGACGCAATCGAGAGGCTGGATCCACAGATCTAACCTCTGGGCTGATGGATGTTTCAGCTGCCTGGGGGGCCAGCAACTCCTCTACAGCTGCCTCAGCCCGCAATGGCATGGCAACAGAGACTGACAAAGTCAGCTGCCTCCAGACTGTGAAGCCATCCATGGCCCCCAAAGGGAGGGAACCAGATGCCTCAGGAGGGGAGGAGCGCACTTTTTCCCCTTCCTCTTCACATTTTATCAGTCTTTTGGCAAGTAAAAAAATAAACACTTGTAGATCCGGGACACCACTAGTGCACGGCAGCCATCTTGCACCGCCCACCTACCTACTGTTTGTTAGATTTTTAGACCACCTTTCTCAAAACTAGTTCAACCCAAAGTGGTTTACATCAAGTAATAAATACAATAGTCAAAATACATCATACAAATAATAATACAACAATAAGAGTACATAATAATACAGCATAAAAAAGTAGATCAATAATCTAGAACCAAGAATTAAAAATCACCCTGCTCACACTAGTGGGACTAAAGTCACAGTTCACCTCAACATTATCAGTGTAGCTGCTCATGTAACCATCCACCATGATAAATCCTTTTATGAACTAACGCCATCCTTCCCCACCCAGCATCTCAAATAGCTACTCAAGCCCCAGACACCCCCCCCCCCCCCCCGTTTCTCCCCTACCTTCAAAACACACCAAAACCACATAAAATAGCAGATAAAACTATACCAACAAAATATAAACAACTGCCCCAAATTATCAGTCTGTTACAAGAACGTGTTTTATATGCTTCCTAATGAGGACAAAGGACCTTTTTTTCCATTTGCATTGACAGCATGTATGTATGCAGTATACAGGGAAGTATACAGTGCACCCCCCTGCAGCGACAGTATCTGCCCGCTCTAGAGGCTTCTCAGCCAACTCTTCTTTCATCTTCCGGCTTGCATTCACACAGGTATATAATTATTTGCTATTATATTTGACTAGCTTTTGAATTTTAATATAGCCAATTAGTTGAACTGGTTTGGGTCTCACGTCTTCATATCTTGGTTATGAATTAAGCCAGAGATGTATAACAGTTCAACACTCAGTGTGCTGAAATACTTCCCTCTAGCCTCCCGTTTATACCATCGCTGTGCCCTCTCCTGATCGCCTTCTGAAGACAGTTAAGTGTCCCAGTGCCCCCGAGCTAATACAAGCTTTATTACACCTGCTCTCCTGTCAGTGTGTTATGAAATGTAAGGCCACATTTAAAGATTAGGCTGAGAGCCTGCAAGAAGGTTTAGTTGCCCCAGTGCAAACGTGGCCTATCTTTTGCCACTGACTGTTTTTTCCCCTTCCTGACACTTTCAGAAGGGGAAAAAACTCCACAAAAAAAGCCCCCAACACAGGAGTCGGGGGCTTTTGTCTGAAAGGGCTATATTTAACTATTGGGCAACTGCCCTCCAGTGCAGAAGTCATGATTTGCACATTTCATAAGAACATAAGAAATTGCCATGCTGGGTCAGACCAAGGGTCCATCAAGCCCAGCATCCTGTTTCCAACAGAGGCCAAAACCAGGCCACAAGAACCTGGCAATTACCCAAACACTAAGAAGATCTTTTTCTGTGCAATTTTATTTCCCCTTCTAAAAGGTTTAGGAAATGAAAGCCATGAGTCAAAGACTCGTGCCAGCAAAGCAATTCTGAATGCTGGCCATGAGTGAATGATGGGCACACCCCGGAGGTGCAGAGCCGTTGTCCAGTGGCAGGAGCTGAGACAGGTGCCCCGCAGGATCCAGACACAGGACTGCTCATGTTCAGAAGCAGGGATGCTAAGTTTGTGTAGAGTATGGAGGCATAGAACACACTTGAGGCAGCTTTCATGGCAGGCAGGAAGAGAAGGGCTGAGCCCTCATGAGGCTCTTCCTTTTATTGTACATTCATACAAAGGCAGATGATGTATCATTACATGATTGGCTACTTTCCCCATAGCAACAGACGAGTCCCTACACTATTGGCTTTGGCTCAGGGGGTGTGCACGGATCATTTCATTGGCTGCTGAAATCTATACCTCCTGACTTTGTCCTGCCTCTGACTAGGGAACACCCAGCCCCTCCCCCAGGAATTCAGGGCTAAGCACAAGCCAGAGAAATACATGATAGTCAGGTATCCTTTCCTAGGCAGAGAGGCTTAAGCACAAGTGATGCTTTTATTCAGGCAAATGTCAGGGAGAAGGGAAGTTAGTGTTTAAACCCCAATGAAATGGCTTGCTGGCAAGCGCATATTTCCCACATCTCACCCTTTCTGTTTTTGTTTAGGCAGCTCAATGAAGCTTTAGACCCTTACTGAAATCTGTTATGTCTTGGTATGGGCTGGAAATAGGGGAAGGGGGATTATGGAGAGAAGAAAGCTGATTCGATGTGGTGTGCCAGCTGCCGATGAGCTCCTGAATCTCCATATCACCCAGAGCTGGTGCAGGTGGTGTGCCAACGCTGCAGGGCTCATGATTCCCTATTAGGCATCTTACAAGACATCTTTGTATCCGGGCTGAGAGCAAGGTTTCAATATGGATATGAGGGTTGGGTATGCACTGAATACAGCATCACAGGCAAACAATTAAGACAATTATGGTCATTATAATAGAAATCACCCTTTTGAGACCAGAAATATCAGGGAGCCAGGACCATAGCCAATCCCATGGAGAAGTAGGTATTCTGCCTGAAAATGGTGCATCAGCATCCATGGTTTCTATCTGCTCTATGGTATGTGTGAGGTTTGCTTTATAAACTGATATGTACACACAGCAATGAGATCCAATTAATGCACAAACACCACCCTTTAAGGCTAAAATGGTTTCTAAGGTATAGCTGTTCTGTTATGCTACTTCTCTAATCTGAGAGACTTCTGTTGTGAGTAGTTTTAATACATGGACTGTCTGATTAAATATGGCAGTCGTCCAGTTAGCTAGGATGTGTAAGTCTCTGTAATTCATAGCTGTCCCCATTGGAGGAAACAGGCTTCTAGCTATCTGAGTTTCTGTATACTTTTCTATGGGATTATTTATCGCCTCCCTTTTGTTATGGAGCCTTGCTTTGGGTAAATTTTTGACTGCATAGTATGAGGGGAGGATGTAGCCTAAAGTGCATCTGTCTCTCCATCTTGGGGAAATGTACATATATGCTCTACGCCCACATAACATCCATATGTTTCCTAACAGATTAGTGGACATGTCATTGGTTATCATTT
Source organism: Rhinatrema bivittatum (assembly GCF_901001135.1). NCBI lineage: Eukaryota > Metazoa > Chordata > Amphibia > Gymnophiona > Rhinatrematidae > Rhinatrema > Rhinatrema bivittatum. The sequence continues at coordinate 31,906,946 of NC_042624.1, read as the reverse complement.
GGGCTATATAACTACAAAGGGTAAATCCTTCATCCCCTCTATACTTTCTGTACCTGCTTGGGTCTCCCACTGCACATCCTGAAATCTGCCAATTGCATACATATATGTGGTATAATTATGCAAGTGTTCAGTGATTAATACAAATGTTCGGTTACAATATGGATATTTCCCACCTGAAGTCCCTTTCCATCCCCTGTATCATAGTCCCAACAAAGAGCGGCAGTCTCTTGAATACAGCTACCAATGTGTAGTATGGTATTATTAACTGGAGAGTTAATGAAAACACCTCTCTGTAAAGGATAATTAGTCCATACTGTAAGGTTAAATGGTACAGCATGCATCAGTCGTTCTCCGCAGGCTTGGGTTGGCATGTGTGTGCAGATCCAACAGTCTGTTCGATTCAACAGGTGTGAAAAGTTCTGTGCATAAAGGATGAGGGTACAGAACACAATTGTTAATGAGTTGGCATTCAGGCAAGAAAAGACGGCTAATAAGTTCTCTGGAGTTTACTCAAGGCCTTGCTGTTCTAAGAGTTGTGCAGATTGGTTGGATAGGGCCTTGATCTGTCCCCAGGTCATGTGGTGCTGCTTTTTGCAAGGAGTCCGGTCTCTGTCCTTCTGAGGGCTGTGGAGGCTCAGGGAGAAGTTGGGGATCGGGTCCTGTAGACCTGGACACCTTTCCATCTTTCCACGGCTTGATACCTGTGGAAGCAAGCAGAGAAACATATCCTCGTTCCCCATTTTAAGGGAACGGGACCGTACCAGACATTAAATATTCTATACAAAACTGATGGCTGTGGGTGACTAACCCTAGTCCCATAATGATTACTCATGGCTGTGGTCTTAAATTTGAAATGTTTGGATGATTTAAAGTGATTTAAAACAATACTTTGTTCTTGTTCAGCCAGTCCTTCTTAGGGGAAAATCCAGGGGCAATTATCCTTCCTTTTTGTTTTTGTTTTCAAGAGCTCTTAAGGGTATGATTGCTCTCTCCACAATGGCTTGCCCTGTGGTGTTGTAGGGGATGCCAAATACGTATTTAATGTTCAATTATTGACAAAATTCATGCAAAGGAATGGCTGCAGAAAATAGAGCCATTATCAGTTTTCCGAACAGAGGGTAACCCCATTATCAAGAAAGTTTTTATGCAGTGATCAATTTTCATTCAGTAAAATAGCAATAAGTGTAAATTAATCATTTAAAGGAAAAGTCATTTGTAGTAAGCAGAATCAAATGACAAGTATATTAATTACATTAAACATATGTTACACAAGACTGACATATATTCATTCATCCTGCAAATATTCATTCATAGTCTTCTTGACATCAAGACAGGCAACAGATAACACATAATTTAAGCTAAAAATCTTATCAAAAAGTTATCAAAAACAAAATTAGATCAAGGATCAAAAGTCAAAAGGTGTTAGAAAAATGTTAAAATAAACTGCAAAGTGTTCACCTTCACATCTCCTCATGGCAGGAAGGCTGTAAATCTGGAAAATATTAAAAACTGGCATACAGCAAAAAATTACTAAGGTAAGGATAAAAGTGAAATTCTTACTTTTTTAACCTTGGATAAATCAATTCTATGATTCAATTTAATAAAATCAATTTGGATTTGCAAGAAAAGGCTTGGGAGGGATTGCTTTATATGTAGCAACCTCTGTCAGTAAAAATGTTAAGGTTCAGAATTCTGTATAAATTTTGTGAAAAAGAAAATAAAACTGAAGTGTCCTTAATACAGAAGGTCTGTAGGCCTGAAAAATAAAAACTATTATACAACAGAATTATTAAAACAATAATATAATATAACTTGTAGAATAGCATAGCGCCTCCTAGTGGAGACCCCATCATTACTTTATAGATTGCAACTATTGTTCCAGGTTGCAATCAATAATACTCTGAGCTTACTTTCAATGTGGAATATCAGAATAGAATTTCTTCTTATAATTATTAGAATAGGAAATTAAACACGCTGTTTGCTCAGCTCTGTCTGCTGCATGCTAAAGTGACTGTAACTACTATTAATCTGTCTGAGTTATAACATATATAAACTAGAGAGAGAAACTGCAGTACTAAGTCCAGTTTTTTTTCTTTTCAAAAGTTCTCCCTCCCTCCCCCATGAGTGGCAAGCAAGAGTTACAGTAAAGGGGGGGAGGAGCAGTGTTTCTCAAAAGAAAAGAACTGCACCCAAGGAGTTAATCCTTCAGTCAATAGGAACTTAAAGATAGCATTGTTTAACAATTGATAACATCGACCACAGACAATGGCTTGGCAAGTACTTGCTGATTTCTTGTGGACTTGCTGATTTCTTGCAGACAGATTCTATTTTAATTTACTTTAGGGAGAATCACAGTAAGAATACAAGTTCTGTGTGCTGGCAATTCAAGCTATAAACTTAAATCTCAGAGAAATTGAGTCATTTTAAATGTGAGCCAAATTAATTTTGCAAGAGGGAAACTTTAACATGTAATTTACACAGTAATTGTTCAAATCTCAGTACAGTTTTAACATAAGGTTCTGCATTCACTTTGTGGGGGAAAATACTCTCAAAGTATGCAGATTTTTTGTAACTGAATTCAAAGACTAATAGAAACCATTTTTTCCAAGTTTGCTGTGCCTGCTCCAGCACTAGATGTAGTCTGGTTTGTAACAGGTCATTGTACTGTCTCATTAAATCATTTTTTTCATAGTGATTTTTTCTTTGCTTGTAACGCAGGAGTCTAATTAAATCCTTTTTTTCATATTGATATTTTCTTTGCTTGTAACACAGGAGTGCAGCTGCCTGGCCCAAGGTCTTACACGCTGATTTCTTTGAAGACCTGGGGGCATAGCCACTGCTCATGGCATTCCGGGCTGCACTCAACTCTATTGCTGCCACACCTAGTTCTTTGTTTCTTTCTGTAATGGGAAAGGCTTGAATCCCTTTCAATAATTTCTCTCTTGTGAGATTTCCATGTTCTAGATGAAATCCCATGCTGACCACGGCACATAAATTGTTACCGGGAGCAGTGGTTTGAGATGGTAATTTACCTGGACAAATTGGTGATGCAGAATTAATGACTGTCTCAGGCAATGGCAAATGGGGGTACAGGGAGTGGTTGGTGGGGGAAGGGCTTGCAGGCAAGATGGAGGAAGGCTAGTTTTTCTGACCTCAGTGTTTTCTATTTCCTGGGGCCTTTTCTCTGAGGTGGACGCAGAGGAAGCCACAGGAGCCATGTGAGTGTGTGTCCCCAGATGTTCTATTTCATTTTCTGTCCCCCTTTGTTCATGGTTCTTTTCTGTGATGGGGAAGGCTTGAAGTCCTTCTAATAATTCTTCTTCTGTAAAGTTTTCTTTCTGCTGAAATTCAATGCTAATCGCCCCACCCAGGCCAGGTTGTGGCTCTATTGTTCTCAAGGGTTGCTTTTCTAAAGAAGTGTGAATGGGCTTGGGTGTGGGTATGGAGAGCTGATACACAGAATTTGCTGTCTCTGAGGGAGACTGAGCATAAGATGGGGGAAGGGTATGTCTGCCTGCTTCTAAAAGCACATGGTTTGAAACTGCTGTCTTTAAACTTTTTTCTCCTATGTGTTCGATGGCCTCTGTACATTTTTGCCAGATTAATCTTTGCTTTATGGGAGCTCTGGGAGCCATATGAAGACAATTGCCGATTGAAATCCAGTCTTGGGTATTTAGAGTTCCAGCCTCAGAATACCAAGGGCAACGGCAAGCTATTTCACTTATTAATTTTTCTAAGTCCCCCAGGCTGACTTGCGCTATTTTTCTTCTGGTGATGAAATAATGATTACTGATGATTTGGTGCAGCTCCTTGGCATGTAGCCTCTGCTGTACAGTCAAATCACTGCCCATGCTTACGAATGTGGGGAACAAACTTGCTGAGAAATACTTTAAAATTTAAAAATATTACGATAGCAAATCTGTTGAACGGTACGTACCTTAAGCTATGACCAGCCGAAATAAGCATGGAGTTTATCATCACTGTCGGGCTCACCAGATGTAGAGTATGGAGGCATAGAACACACTTGAGGCAGCTTTCATGGCAGGCAGGAAGAGAAGGGCTGAGCCCTCATGAGGCTCTTCCTTTTATTGTACATTCATACAAAGGCAGATGATGTATCATTACATGATTGGCTACTTTCCCCATAGCAACAGACGAGTCTCTACACTATTGGCTTTGGCTCAGGGGGTGTGCACGGATCATTTCATTGGCTGCTGAAATCTATACCTCCTGACTTTGTCCTGCCTCTGACTAGGGAACACCCAGCCCCTCCCCCAGGAATTCAGGGCTAAGCACAAGCCAGAGAAATACATGATAGTCAGGTATCCTTTCCTAGGCAGAGAGGCTTAAGCACAAGTGATGCTTTTATTCAGGCAAATGTCAGGGAGAAGGGAAGTTAGTGTTTAAACCCCAATGAAATGGCTTGCTGGCAAGCGCATATTTCCCACAAGTTTGCATGTGAATGGAAAACCAGAATAAGTGGTGAGACAGATTTGATCGGTTTTCAGGGCAGCGAAATGTAGATACAAGTACTGAACTCTTAAGATTAACTGTTAGGAGAATAATTCAAGCCAGTGCAGGATCCAGATGTCTCCTGTCTGCTGCGTCTGAGCCAGGACATTCCCAGGCCGCCGCAGCAGAGAATATCTATTACCCGGAACTAAATCCGGCTAGGTTTACAGACCTCCTCCTGTAAGAGGCAGCTGTCAGGCCAGTTTCTGGCTCTCATTTCCCTACGCAAAGTATTTGATACAAATTAATATGGAAGATGCAATTTAATATAACAAATAACATTACAAAATAGTACAGACATTCATGGGAATGGAATAATTCAGATGGAAAACTCTAAAATGTAGCTATCATGTGGAAAACCTAATTATAATATCTTGAAATGTATGCTGAACATCTGGAAATAAACTACATTAAGAACATAAGAAAATGCCATACTGGGTCAAACCAAGGGTCCATCAAGCCCAGCATCCTGTTTCCAACAGTGGCCAATCCAGGCCATAAGAACCTGGCAAGTACCCAAAAACTAAGTCTATTCCATGTAACCATTGCTAATGGCAGTGGCTATTCTCTAAGTGAACTTAATAGCAGGTAATGGACTTCTCCTCCAAGAACTTATCCAATCCTTTTTTAAACACAGCTATACTAACTGCACTAACCACATCCTCTGGCAACAAATTCCAGAGTTTAATTGTGCGTTGAGTAAAAAAGAACTTTCTCCGATTAGTTTTAAATGTGCCCCATGCTAACTTCATGGAGTGCCCCCTAGTCTTTCTACTATCCGAAAGAGTAAATAACCGATTCACATCTACCCGTTCTAGACCTCTCATGATTTTAAACACCTCTATCATATCCCCCCTCAGTCGTCTCTTCTCCAAGCTGAAAAGTCTTAAGCTCTTTAGTCTTTCCTCATAGGGGAGTTGTTCCATTCCGCTTATCATTTTGGTAGCCCTTCTCTGTACCTTCTCCTTCGCAATTATATCTTTTTTGAGATGCGGCGACCAGAATTGTACACAGTATTCAAGGTGCGGTCTCACCATGGAGCGATACAGAGGCATTATGACATTTTCCATTTTATTCACCATTCCCTTTCTAATAATTCCCAACATTTTGTTTGATTTTTTGACTGCCGCAGCACACTGTACCAACGAATTCAATGTGTTATCCACTATGACACCTAGATCTCTTTCTTGGGTTGTAGCACCTAATATGGAACCCAACATTGTGTAAATATAGCATGGGTTATTTTTCCTTATATGCATCACCTTGCACTTATCCACATTAAATTTAATCTGCCATTTGGATGCCCAATTTTCCAATCTCACAAGGTCTTCCTGCAATTTATCACAATCTGCTTGTGATTTAACTACTCTGAACAATTTTGTGTCATCTGCAAATTTGATTATCTCACTCGTCGTATTTCTTTTCAGATCATTTATAAATATATTGAAAAGTAAGGGTCCCAATACAGATCCCTGAGGCACTCCACTGTCCACTCCCTTCCACTGAGAAAATTGCCCATTTAATCCTACTCTCTGTTTCCTGTCTTTTAGCCAGTTTGCAATCCACGAAAGGACATCGCCACCTATCCCATGACTTTTTACTTTTCCTAGAAGCCTCTCATAAGGAACTTTGTCAATTGCCTTCTGAAAATCCAAGTATACTATATCTACCGGTTCACCTTTATCCACATGTTTATTAACTCCTTCAAAAAAGTGAAGCAGATTTGTGAGGCAAGACTTGCCCTGGGTAAAGCCATGCTGACTTTGTTCCATTAAACCATGTCTTTCTATATGTTCTGTGATTTTGATGTTTAGAACACTTTCCACTATTTTTCCTGGCACTGAAGTCAGGCTAACCGGTCTGTAGTTTCCCGGATCGCCCCTGGAGCCCTTCTTAAATATTGGGGTTACATTTGCTATCCTCCAGTCTTCAGGTACAATGGATGATTTTAATGATAAGTTACAAATTTTTACTAATAGGTCTGAAATTTCGTTTTTTAGTTCCTTCAGAACTCTGGGGTGTATACCATCCGGTCCAGGTGATTTACTACTCTTCAGTTTGTCAATCAGGCCTACCATATCTTCTAGGTTCACCGTGATTTGATTCAGTCCATCTGAATCATTACCCATGAAAACCTTCTCCATTATGGGTACCTCCCCAACATCCTCTTCAGTAAACACCGAAGCAAAGAAATCATTTAATCTTTCCACGATGGCCTTATCTTCTCTAAGTGCCCCTTTAACCCCTCGATCATCTAACGGTCCAACTGACTCCTTCACAGGCTTCCTGCTTTGGATATATTTAAAAAAGTTTTTACTGTGAGTTTTTGCCTCTACAGCCAACTTCTTTTCAAATTCTCTCTTAGCCTGTCTTATCAATGTCTTACATTTAACTTGCCAATGTTTATGTTTTATCCTATTTTCTTCTGTTCGATCCTTCTTCCAATTTTTGAATGAAGATCTTTTGGCTAAAATAGCTTCTTTCACCTCCCCTTTTAACCATGCCGGTAATCGTTTTGCCTTCTTTCCACCTTTCTTAATGTGTGGAATACATCTGGACTGTGCTTCTAGAATGGTATTTTTTAACAATGACCACGCCTCTTGGACATTTTTTACTTTTGTAGCTGCTCCTTTCAGTTTTTTTTAACAATTTTTCTCATTTTATCAAAGTTTCCCTTTTGAAAGTTTAGCACGAGAGCCTTGGATTTGCACACTGTTCCTTTTCCAGTCATTAAATCAAATTTGATCATATTATGATCACTATTGCCAAGTGGCCCCACCACCGTTACCTCTCTCACCAAGTCCTGTGCTCCACTGAGAATTAGTTCTAAAATTGCTCCCTCTCTCGTCTGTTCCTGAACCAATTGCTCCATAAAGCTATCATTTATTCCATCCAGGAATGTTATCTCTCTAGTGTGACCCGACGATACATTTACCCAGTCAATATTGGGGTAATTGAAGTCTCCCATTATTACTGCACTACCAATTTGGTTAGCTTCCCTAATTTCTCTTAGCATTTCACTGTCCGTCTCACCATCTTGACCAGGTGGACGGTAGTATACCCATATCACTATAGTCTTCCCCGACACACAAGGGATTTCTACCCATAAAGATTCAATTTTGTATTTAGTCTCATGCAGGATGTTTTTCCTGTTGGACTCTATGCTATCCCGGACATAAAGTGCCACACCTCCTCCCGAGTGCTCCTCTCTGTCATTGCGATATAATTTGTACCCCGGTATAGCAGTGTCCCATTGGTTATCCTCTTTCCACCATGTCTCTGAGATGCCAATTAAGTCTATGTCATCATTTACTGCTATACATTCTAATTCTCCAATCTTACTTCTTAGACTTCTGGCATTAGCATACAAACATTTCAAAGTTTGTTTTTTGTTTGTATTTTCATTCTGCTTTTTAATTGATAGGGATAAGTTAGAATTTTTTAGCTCAGGTGAGTTTTTAGTTACAGGCACTTGGACTACTTTTCTAATTATTCGAACCTCACTGTCGGGATGCCTAATTCTAATGCATCATTAGTATCCTTTAAAGATACCTCTCTCCGAACCATGCGCTGCTGAGCGACTGTCGGCTTTCCCCTTTGTTCCAGTTTAAAAGCTGCTCTATCTCCTTTTTAAAGGTTAGTGCCAGCAGTCTGGTTCCACCCTGGTTAAAGTGGAGCCCCATCCCTTCGGAAGAGACTCCCCTTTCCCCAAAAGGTTCCCCAGTTCCTAACAAAACTGAATCCCTCTTCCTTGCACCATCGTCTCATCCACGCATTGAGCCTGCCTGCCTCTGGTGATCTGCGCGTGGAACAGGGAGCATTTCAGAGAATGCTGCCCTGGAGGTTCTGGATTTAACCTTTCTACCTAAGAGCCTAAATTTGGCTTCCAGAACCTCCCTCCCACATTTTCCTATGTCGTTGGTGCCCACATGTACCACGACAGCCGGCTCCTCCCCAGCACTGTCTAAAATCCTATCTAGGTGATGCGTGAGGTCTGTCACCTTCGCACCAGGTAGGCATGTTACCAAGCAATCCTCACGCCCACCAGCCACCCAGCTATCTACATTCCTAATAATCGAATCACCAACTATGACGGCCGACCTAACCCTTCCCTCCTGGGCAGTAGGCCTTGGGGAGATATCCTCAGTGCGAAAGGATTATGCATCACCTGGAGAGCAGGTCCTTGCTACAGGATCCTTTCCTGCTACACCTGGTTGGTGCTCTCCCATCATGAAACCTTCTTCCTCCAAGGCAGCACCAGGGCTGCTAGTCTGAAGTTGGGATTTGACTACTATGTCCCTGAAGGTCTCACCTATATACCTCTCTGTCTGCCTCAGCTCCTCCAGGTCTGCCACTCTAGCCTCCAGAGATCGGACTCGTTCTCTGAGAGCCAGGAGCTCTTTGCATCGCATGCACATGTATTTACTGTAGTCGGGATGGCATACTCATCCTGTCAGACTAGCCATGGAAAGAGTCCACACAGCCTGGTGCAGATGAACCAGAAACCATTATTTTGGATTACAGGGGTTATCTTAGGCATAGGGGGCATTCACTGCACCAATGAACGCTTTTCAGGACCCGTGACTTCACATCCACTTTTACAAACCCTTCTCTTAACGTTATACAAGGCCTTGCAGCAACTCAGTTTCTTCTCCTCATGCCCCTCATTTTTAATTCAACTTTAGAGGTTACCATTTTTGGCACCTTGGGTGCTTACTTCACCCTTTACCCCAATGATGCTTCTGAAAAAAAAAAAAAAAAAACCTCTTTGGTGTGGCTTGCTACTGACATTCAATGTGAAATTAAAATCCACTGCAGGAAGATCTCTTTCCTTGTACAGAATGCAGGCTCCAACATGTCTAAGGTTTAGATGCCCCATGGCTCTGCATTTGTTCTTTCTTCTGCTTTGCATTATTTCCCTTGTGAGGTGGTGGTGTAAGGGCACAGACCCTACAAATTCTCACTCCATGAACTTGAGCTGGCCTTAGATCGGGAATTCTTTGAACGTGGGGCATTAAGAGCAGGAAAATTGTTATGCACTGTCATATGCAGCAATAGTGCTATCCAAATAAGTATTATCACTTTAAGATAAACAAACTGACTTCTAGAGAACATTTGGATGTTGTGGAGGCAGTGCATGCAAATGTTCTCTCATGCATATTCATTGTGGATATCCTGAAAACCTGACTGGCTGGGGGGGGCCCCAGGACAGGGTTGGGGACCCCTGCTCTCAACCTCTGTAAAGTGTTAGAATCATTTCTGCCTTCATTGTTTGTGGTATAAGATCAGTGGGGCTACCATTTTCGTTCCAGAACTGATATGTCCAGGTTATAAAACAAAGATTCTACACCTTTGAAATCTTAGCATTTGCTCCCTTTCTGCCCCAATATGCACACGCTACTCTTTTCTCATGGGATACAGCATTTTATATCTTTCATATGCAATCCCAGTGATGAAATAAGGAGATCGGATGCAACATTTTGTTTTCCTGAGTGAACTCATCTTGAAAAGGCAGTCTTCAGCATTTACCACCATGTATCTTCTTTAGGCCCTTGGCCTTATTCTGATCTAGGGTATTTCAGATGTTACATTTCTTATCAGCATTACTTTTTCCATGCTGAAAAAAACTTGATCTCCACAGTCTGAACAAAATGTCATTATATCAAAGATTCAGACCAGTGACACAATCGAGCATTATGGTAATATGTGGTTTTATCTCAAACCATCTACGTCAACAAGCCTTCAACAGTAAGTGTCTCCAGAAAGCAGCACTTTTCCCTGTCATAACCTTCCGTCACTCAGACAGCTCATTTATATGGAAATTCTTGAGATTGGATTGTCAGGGGATGTGCAGAGCACAAAAAAGAGATACTTTGATGGAGCAGCCAGTTCTTATTTATAGAATTAATTCTGAAAGTTGACATTTTTAAGCCAAATGAAATTATTTTCATAGCAGTGCAGGTTATTTTAATATCTAGTTGGGAAGCTTTTAGGCTCCCTGCAGTTATGAATTAATAGTATTGATTTATTTCCCATTACAACACAATATTCCGTTGTCATTAATCTTGTTGACACTCAAGAGACTCCTCAGAGAAATGGCTGTGCTTAGAAATTATTCCTAATGCTACCCATTCCTGTGTGGTCTTTATATTTACTTTGAAAGGTTTTGTAATGTTTGACGAGTGGCCCCTGATGTGTTTTGTGATGAGCTGTAGCTCATCTTTGTGCAGGCTTTACATGGTTTAGCTTTGAGAACCCTGGGCGCTTACTGTGATCAGCATGTTCAGGGCACAGGGGATGGATACCACCAACTGACACAGCTCTGCAGTATCACAGATAAATCAGTATAAAAGCAAAAGGGTTAGAAATTGTTATACTGCAGTGGATCCCATGTTTGGCACCCTGCCCTCCTTAAAACAAATCCAGCTTTCAAAGACTCTCAAATAGTCTAAGAAACAGGTTAATTTGCATTGCCCACAAATAACAAAAACTGTAAACCCGAACCACAGAAATAGAAAACCCTGGTACAATCCGTACCTCAGAAATCTTAAAACACAACTTAGAGCTGCTGAAAGATCCTGGCGCAAACAACAATCCCCCTCTAATAAAACAATCTACTACCAACGCATGCATGAATATAGAAATTCCATCATTCACACCAAACGTGAATACTACGCCAAAAAAATACATGGCTTGCAATACAATCCCAAGGCCCTTTTCTCTATGGTAGCTGAACTCACCTCTCCCTCCCACACACAACAAATTTCTAACTCTTCAAAAAATCGCTGCAATGAATTAGCCCAATTTTTTAAAAATAAAGTCTCCGCCATCACAACTCAATTCTCTAATAATAACTTAAATATTTGCCTACCGACTTTTAGCGCTTCAGTCTCCCTCTCCTCGTTCGACTCTTCCTCCTCCCTCGAAGTAGAAAACATCCTTAAAAGGATGAAACCCTCATCGCATCCCTCTGAAACTATTCCTTCGAAACTCCTGCTTTCAATACCCAAAGTAATTGCCAAACCTCTATCGAATATCCTGAACTGCTCACTAGAACATGGCTCAGTCCCAAATTTCCTAAAACAAGCAGTAGTGAAACCACTACTCAAAAAACCCAATCTCGACCCCGCTACCTTGTCTAACTACAGACCTGTTTCTAACCTCCCCTTCCTAGCTAAAATCCTTGAGAAACTAGTCAACTCTCGTCTTTCTGATCACCTTGAACTAAACAATATCCTCCCTCCCACACTACATGGTTTCAGGAAACATCTCAGTACTGAAACCTTACTGCTCTCCCTGCATGATACTCTCATCAGAGGGACTGACTCAGGTTCCTCTTATCTGGTTGCCATGCTTGACATCTCGGCTGCGTTCGACACAGTCAACCACGATGTCCTCCTTAACATCCTCAGGAGTATTGGGATCTCCGGCAATGCCCTCTCCTGGATACAATCATATCTCCAAAATCGCTTCTTCACTGTCTTTGTGGATAATAAAGAATCTGACCCCATTAGTCTGCCTCAGGGTGTTCCCCAAGGCTCCTCCCTCTCTTCTACCCTCTTCAATATATACATGCTTCCTCTCACCACCCTGCTCACCAACCTGCACATCAAGCATTTCATTTATGCTGACGATGTGCAAATCATTTTCCCATTTTCCGACTCCCTCCAAACTGCCCTACATAACTGGGAATCCTGCCTTTCCTCCATCACCCAACTTCTTAATGACATGCATCTAGCTTTAAATCCCAAAAAAACTGAACTTTTAATCATATCTAACAAGCAACCTCTTCCAGACATTCCACCTACACACTCATCCTCCTCTTTCCCCACACAGGTTCGCAATTTAGGTGTACTTATAGATAATCACCTGACTTGTAAATCATTCATTAACTCCATCATTAAGGAATGTTATTATAAGCTTCAAACAATAAAAAAACTCAGACCTCTTCTCCATTTCATGGATTTCCGTACTGTACTTCAGTCTATTATTCTATCCAAAATAGACTATTGTAACGCACTTCTCCTTGGCATCCCCGCTTCACACACCAAGCCTTTACAACTTTTACAAAATGCTGCCGCTCGTATTCTATCAAACTCCAAAAAGAAGGACCATATCACCCCCATACTCATCTCTCTACACTGGCTCCCTATACACTCCCGAATTCTTTATAAAGCACTCTCCATCATCCACAAAAGTCTGCTACACTCCAATCTCAATTGGATCAACCCTCCACTCACCCCTCGCACCTCCAACAGACCCACCCGCACAGCTCTCCTAGGAACCCTACATTCCCAACCCATTAAAGCTTTCAAACTCTCCTCCACCATAAGCAGAGCCTTCTCTCTAGCCGGTCCCACTATCTGGAACTCCTTACCTCATGACATCCGCATGGAGTCATATACACCCACTTTCAAAAAAAAACTAAAGACCTGGCTCTTCCAGCAAGCCTACCCTACGTCACCCCCCATCACATAAACTCCTTCCGAAATGGATAACCCCAATCCACATTTGTGAACTCGGCCTGAATATTGGATTACGAAATGCCTCTGATTTTGGTACCTTGAAATGTTATAATTTTATGTTTATAGTTATTTATATATATATATATATATATACATATATATAGGTTATAGTATGTAAATCAATACCCCCCTCCAATGTATTTCTTCCTTGGTTTTTGCTAAGGGCTATGCCCTAAAGTTAACTGTATTTATCTGTTCCTTGTAAGGGCTTCGCCCATAAAGTTCATGTTTTACTGTGAACCGATGCGATGTGCAAACGAACATCGGTATATAAGAGACATTAAATAAATAAATAATAAAAATAAATATCTCATGGCTATTGTAGACAGCCTGAAAACCAGACCTATCTGGGAGTCCTGAGGAGCAGAGAATTAAGAACTACTGCAGTGATTCATTGTAGATCTAATATGGCTATAGCATGATAACATCCTGCTAGTGAAAACAAGATGGGGGAGGAAGGTGTGGATATGTGCCTGTCCTTTCCTTAACTTTCACAAAACAATTACTATCAAATGGACTGATAATGTTATAAGCTGGATGACACCCATGAAGTCATTGTGGGTGTGAACGAGTTTTTAGTTCCTAGGCCTGAGAAACCTTACCTGGGAGTCATGGAGCTGACATACGCCCGCACAACGAGGATCTCATGTTCAAATGATTTTTAGCAAGTTCTAGTACAGCTTAAGGCAATGAAAAGCTGTTGTAATAGTGGCAAATGAGATATTAAAATTATGTGTAGAGTTTTCTAAATGATGTCAGATGTATTTTGCACTGTGCTGTCTTCCTTAGAATCATTACCCTTTAACTTGAATCTTTTGTAATTTTTCACTGTTAGCACTGCACAAAAAGCTGCACTTGTTCATATTAATGGTCAGAGGCCCTCAAATTAACAACTTTCCATTGTATGGCGTTCTCTAATTCCCATCTCCTCAGTCACAAAATGTGTGGTGTTCCCCTTTCTCCCTGTTTTACCCCTTACATTTTTTATAATCTGTTCATACTTATTCATCGATTCGCAGAGCTTGTTTCATGAAGCCATTTGTCCGGCTCTGCCTCTGGCATGATTCCTTCCCCGATTGCCACATCTTGAGTTAAACATGATATCACCCCCTCAATGATTGATTACCATCTGCAGAAAGGGAGGGGAAGAAGGCGGAGTCTCTAGACTGGAGCTAGTTCGGCATCTGTAATGACGCCCTCCTTTCCTGTAGGTTAATATACACAATCTGTCTGCTGATACCCAAAAACTACACCACTTCAGGAAATGAGGCACACCAGCCCTTGCCGTAATCATGCCACACACACTCGTGCCTGGCTGTCGACCCCTGCAAGCATTTTCAAAACTCTCAGGCCAGCTGTGCTAATCTTGTGTATTGTGAGATTAGCACATCCCTATGGAATTCATTCTGAGAAGATAGTGGTGGTTAGTGGAGTGCCTCAGGGATCGGTGCTGGGGCCGGATCCCGTTCAATATTTTTGTGAGTAATATTGCAGAAAGGCTAGAAGGGAAAGTGTCTTCTTTGTGGATGTCACTAAAATCTGCAACAATGAGGGAGTAGTCTCTATGAGAAGTGGTTTAAGAAAACTTGAGGAGTGGTGAAATGCGCTAAGATTCAATACAAAAAATATAGGGAAGAAAGTGACGTCACTTCCCATGCTGGTCGGCTAAACTGGGGCTCCTCATCTCCCGGGGCTTATTTCGGGGAAAAAAGAACGAAAAACCGAGCAAATTTCAGCGCCCTGACTCGCACCCGATGGCGGAACGCACAGCGCGCATGGCGGGCAAAAAAAAAGCAGTGGATTTTAAAAAATTCTCCTACTCTAAAGGGGGAGAAGAACTAGACCCGGAGGCTTCCAAAATGGCGGAGGAGCAAGGCATAGAAGAACCCGGGTCAGAAGGTAGTGACCCGCGGAGAACAGACATGGAACCTCCCTCCCACTCAGAAATGTGCTCCTGGTTTATGGAGATTAGGCAGGATATAAAAACTTTCAAATCAGAGATAGCTGCCACTCTCCAGGAAATACGCGAAGATCATGCAGAGCTGGGTCGGAGGCTTGACGAAGCAGACATCAGGCTGGAGGATCACGAGGAAAAATGGAAGCAGCAGCAGAAGGATTTAACATACCTGCACTCTACTCAAGTGGACCTGGCAGACAAGCTTGAAGATCTGGAAAACAGATCTAGGTGTTGTAATCTATGCTTTAAAGGCATACCTGAAAAAGATGAATACTCTAATTGTGCCGTGGTCATTCAGAAAATATGCACCTTGATACTGACTGAGACAACACCTGACAGCATGGAATCCCACAATGATTCGCACATTGAAAGAGCACACAGATCATTGGGACCTAAAACAGGGAACAAGCCACGAGATATCATTGCCTGCTTCCACTCATGCCTACAAGGAACGGATTGCGATGGCAGCAAGACAGCGGTGGCTGTGGAGCTGGGAAGAGAACGAAGTTGCCATTTTTGCAGATCTAGCCACTACTACCCTGCACAAATGTTTGGACTTTAAACCCATTACTTCTGTGTTGGCGTCAGCGAACGTTCACTACAGATGGCTATTCCCCTTCGGACTGTGGTTCCAGATTGATGGGAAGTCACACAAGGCTCACGCGCTAGAGGAGGCAGCGCAGGCCATGAAGGAGGTGGGCCTCTCAGTGGAGATTCCAGCATCCAACACTACCGTCTCTGCTAGCACCAGATCTGAAATGCCCCGGTGGCAGCGAGTAATTAAAGGGGGCCACAGACTACGGCGAAACACCAGTGACACTCTTATCTGAACTGAATGTCAGCTAGAGCTCTCTTGAGGAGCTCTTGGTCTAAACCTCGATTTGGAGAGACAGTAGCAGTGGGAAAAATTGTGTTCCCATAACTGCTGTTTCCATGTTGGAAGTTTCGGGCATTTGCGTAATCATAGGTAGAGTTTTTCTCAATTACAATTGCTGACTTGCTATAGCTTGCCCTGGGAGATGGGGGCTCCTATTATTGGCATGAGTTCTTCCTCTAGTAGATTCTGGGAACGATGGAATCTTTCCCAGGGGTTGGTGTGGGGCTGGGGGTGGGGAGATGGGTATTTTGCCTCATTGTATATACACACACTTTCATAATGGGGAGTATTTGGGCTTTCTTATTCATCAGTGCAGCTTTTTTATCTGAGAGCCAAGGGATGATTGTGTCTCTCTATGTTGGAATGGGGGTCCTCATAGGTTACAATAGCTTTGGGGGTCCACAGGTATTAGGAAACCTGAGCTAGGGAAAGGGTATGATCACGGTCATGATGATTACTGTTAAATTTGTATCCCTTAATGTTAAGGGTTTGAATTCTGGTCACAAATGACGACTACTTTTCCAGGAGCTTGAATGCTGATGTGATCTTTATTGAGGAGACACATCTCCGGAAGCGGTACGAGGGTCTCATGAAATCTGATAAATATCCGCATCAATACTGGGTGGCAGCGACAAAAGATGCTAAATATTCGGGGGTGGGTATCTTAATACATAACGATCTACATTTTGAACTACTGAACTCGCACTGTGATCCTCAGAGTCGCTATCTATTAATGAAGGTGATATTAGGGGGGGATTCTCTAACATTATGTGTTATTTACTGCCCAACCTCTCATAAAGAGGCCTTTTATGACACCCTATATACTATTTTAGCGGAAGGGAGTGTGATTTTGGGAGGGGATTTTAATGTTACTCTTAATCCACACATCAACAATTCTACCGGGATCAGTTCAGATTCTTCAGTGTCCAGAAAGGCCCTCAAAAAGATAATCACACTTATCAGTGGGATTGATGCATGGAGATCTCGATTTCCCACCTCCAGATGCTACTCATTTTATTCCCATCCGCATAACTCCTACTCCCACTTAGACTTGTTTTTAATAGATAAAACTAGGATTAATATGGTGCTGGCGGTGGAAATTGAACCTATTGTTTGGTCAGACCATGCTCCAGTTTGGTTTCAATTGCAACTAAAAAACTATGACACTGGCCAGAGGTACTGAAGACTTAATGACTCCCTACTGGAGGATAGTATGTTCCAAAAACAGATAAACAAGGACATACAAGATTATCTCCGATTTAACGACACAGGGGATGTTAACCCGGGGACTGTTTGGGAATGTTTGAAGAGTGTTCTGCGAGGTTCTTTCATACCCAGAGCCATTTTTATTAACAAACAGAGTGTTACGACTATGGCTGCTATGCAGCCTCCTCACCACCAGAGGTCCCTCACGAGCACGCTTTCTTGGCTGGCCCAGTTTGGCCTACCTATCTGCTCCATGACCTGGACTTCCTACATAACCCCGCCTAGCCAAGGCCTCAGTGCTTTGGCATTGAGTTCCTTTGGGCTCCCTGCTCTAGCCTCCCATTTTCCTCTGTGTGCCTTCGGGCTCTGTGTCCTAGCTCCTTGCCTTGCTGCCTTCGGGCTCTGTGTCCTGGCTCCTTGCCTTGCTGCCTTCGGGCTTCCTGTCCTGGTTCCCTGCCTTGCTGCCTTCGGGCTCCCTGTCCTGCCTCTTGCCTTGCTGCCTTCGGGCATTTGTGTTTTCTGTTCAGTGTAAGTCTTGTCTTGGTTTTGTGTAGTCCAGTCATTGTCTGTCCTGCTGTCTTGGTTCCCTTATTTATTTATTTATTTATTTATGGCTTTTTTATACCGAGGTTCCGGTAACAGGGTTACTAATCACTTCAGTTTACAATTCAAACAGAACAAGTGACATGAGCTATGTCTTACAGAGAACATGGGATAACAACTTGGACAACAGTATTAACAGGGTAGCAATCAATATAGATGGGAATTAACTGAGTCTTACCCATCTTTGTCTACAGAGAAACAATGTATAACAGTTTGATGATGAAAAAAAAACAAAAGACAAAAAGTTACAGAGTAGTTAAATTTAAATTACGGCGTTGAAGGTAGGCCCATAGGATGGGGCTTTATTAGAAGGAAAATAGGTATTTGGGTAATGCCCTGGAGGGGAGCAATCCATGGGAGATGTAGAGGCTGACTGATCTTAAGAGAAGGCCTGACTGAACAGCCAGGTCTTGAGCCTTTTTTTAAATGAGGTAGGGCATTGGTCTAGTCTTAGGTCTGAAGGGAGCAAGTTCCATTGTTTGGGACCAGCTGTAGAGAGAGCTCTTTTTCTTAGTGTTGATTTGATGGGTGGAGCCTGGAGGGTGCTTCTCTGAGCTGTCCTCATTGGGCGTGAAGAGACATGAGGTTGTAGAGGAATTCTGAGGTCCAGAGGGATATCGTTGTGTAAGGCTTTATGGATGATTGTTAAAGTTTTGTAGATTATTCTAGATTTGATGGGGAGCCAATGGAGCTTCATTAGTATGGGAGTGATATGGTCTCTTTTTTTAGATTTAGTGAGAATCCTTGCTGTTGAATTCTGAAGCATCTGAAGAGGTTTTAAAGCATTGTCTGGAAGTCCGAGTAAAAGAGAGTTACAATAATCGATTTTCGAAAAAATGATTGATTGTAAAACCGACCTGAAATCGTTGAAGTGGAGGAGAGGTCTTAACCTTTTTAGAACCTGGAGTTTAAAATAACCTTCTTTTACTGTGTTGTTAATAAAACCTCTGTAATTCAGCTGGTTATCCATGACTACACCTAGGTTTCTGACCCGAGGGGCTAGCGCTGGAAGCGTTGCTGGGGGTGTGTTGTTGACCGGGAAGTTACCATCTTGTGAAATTAGCAGGAACTCTGTCTTGTCTGTGTTTGGAATCAGGTAGAGGTTTGAAAGAAGGTTATTAATGGAGTGAAGGCATGAATTCCAAAAGAGAAGGGTCTTGTGCAGAGAGTCGGTAATTGGTAAGAGGATTTGTACATCATCTGCGTATACGTAGTGGATTAGCTTGAGATTGGATAAGAGCTGACATAGAGGTAGCAGGTAGATGTTAAATAAGGTTGGTGATAGTGAGGATCCTTGAGGAACTCCTTGGTAAGAAATGAAAGGTGAAGACTCTGAGCTGTTAATCTTGACTTTATAGTGTCTATTTTGGAGGAAGGATTTGAACCAGTTTAACGCTGTGTTTTTTATGCCGATCTCGGTTAGTCGTTGAATGAGGATTTCATGGTTCACAGTGTCAAATGCAGCCGATAAGTCAAGAAGGATGATTAGACAGGGTTGTTTGTTTTCTAAGTTCAGCAGGATGTTATCTGACAGTGATAATAGCAGAGATTCTGTGCTTCGATATTTACGGAATCCCTGTTGAGCCGGTGATAGAATGTTGTTGTTATCGAGGAACTCTGAGAGTTGTTTATTGACAATTCTTTCCATAATTTTGGCAATGATTGGGAGATTAGCGATCGGGCGAAAGTTCGCTGGGTTGTCGGTGGAAAGATTCGGTTTTTTTAGTAAGGGTTTTAAAATGGCGAGTTTGAGGGGGTCCGGGACTAGGCCTTGAGATAGAGAGGCGTTGATGATCTGTGAGATGGGCTTGGCAACATCTTTGGCAGATGCTATAAGAAGGTTAGCTGGTATTGCATCCAGCGGGTGTGAGGCTGGTTTGAGTCTTTTTAGAACATTTTCTATCTCCAAGGTAGAGGTGAGGTCGAAATCTTCCATGCTGACATTCTGAAGTGTGGGTGCAACGATTTGTTGGGTGGAAATCGAGTCGAGCGGATTTGATGAGGTGTTTGGTTGTGGTGAGGCTGGGGCCTTAGAATTTAAAAGAGGAGCCAGTAGGTTTGATATTTTGTTCTCGAAGTAAGTGGCTAGCTCAGATGCTTTGTTTGCTGCTTTGTCATCTGGAATGGTTGGGGCAGGTGGTTTAGTGAGCGAAGAGACCAAGGAGAATAGGGCTTTTGGGTCGAAGATGAAGTGGTGGATTTTTTGTGCATGGAAGTCTCTTTTGGTTTGTAATGTGGCTAGTCTGTATTGGTGCATGTTAGATTTAAAAGCCGAAAGGTTGGAGGCCGAAGGATTTTTGCGCCAGCTCTGTTCCAATTTTCTGAGTTTGCGTTTTAGTATTCTAAGTTCTGGAGTATACCATGGTTTTTTTTTTTCCATGTTGGAATGGATCATTTTAGTTATGATAGGGCAAGTTAAGTCTGCAACCTTGTTGGTGATTTTGTTCCAAGAGGATAAAGCCGTGTCTACGTCCGTCAGGTTGAGTTGATTTAGCTCCGAGGAGAGATGAGAGATGAGAGTTTCCTGGTTGCATAGCTTCCTGAGTTTGACTGTGGATATCTGATTAACCGTAGGAGTTGGTAGCTGGTTTATTATAGAAGTGGAAATCAGCTTGTGGTCAGACCAGGGAATAGGGAGGCAGACTATGCTCGAGGCTAGTGCGAGGCCTTGGTTGATAAAAATAAGATCTAGGGTGTGTCCTGCTTTATGAGTAGGTTCATTTATGAGTTGTTTGAATCCCATACAAAAGAGAGTATTAAGGAAGGATTCGCAGTTACGGGTGTGAGGGGTGGAGTCCACATGCAGGTTAAAATCTCCTAGCAGGATGGCCGGTTTATCTGTGTCGATGTGTTTGGCTATGCATTCTATTAAAGGAGACGGATCTGACTCAAGGCAACCTGGTGGGGCATATGTGATACTTATTTGCAGTTGGTGGGATTTGAACACAGCAAATTCGAATTTGTGTGATGAGATGGTAACATGGTGGGACAGAACAAGTTTTTTATTGGCTGCCAGAAGAAGCCCACCACCTCTTTTTTTTTTCCCTTTCTGGGGATGGAGAAAATATCGAAAATCTGAAGGGGCAGTTGGTTTAGTAAAACTGTATCTTCTGGTTTAAACCATGTTTCTGTGATGGCGCAAAGATCAGGTTGTTCGTCCAAGAGATAGTCATGTAAAAGGTGGGGGTTTTTTGAGAGAGATTGGGCGTTTAGAAGCGATAGTGAGAATAGGGTGAGGCCCAGAAGTTGGTTTAGAGACGAGAGCATGATGGGGATTATTCTTTTTTGCTGTTGATGTTGGATGTCTAGTTCTCCTTGTTTAATTGTTGAGTTTCTCCTGCTGAAGCGTAAAATAGGAATGACGGAATGGTACATGCCTGTGATTAATCTGGAGTGGTGTACTGAGCTGTTAAGTAGAGTAGAGAGGATAAAGCTAACAGGACTGTGGAATATGCAATGAGAGAGCCGATAAAGATTTAAATAGCTAGTTCTTGCAGATGAAGTATATATTGTTTAATGGGTCTGAACTTCAGGGGCTGTACGAAGGGGCGTACAAAGGGGCAGGCCCCTTTGTCGCGCTCCTTCGGCGCGTGACGCCGGGAGTGAGAGCCCACGATTTAAAGGGCTCTTAGTCCAGTTCACACATACCTACAGTCAGTCTCACACTTACCTGCATGCTGTCCAGATTCCACCCGTACCTGCACCCAGTTCCAATGTTCAGACCACGCTTACCGGCACTCACATCCACGCGTACCCCCATGCTGCTCCAGTTTTTCCCAAGCTCACCCTTACCCCCAAGCACCTTGTTCCAGAGACTCATTCCAGCCAGCATCCGGTACCATCGACTCTACTCCTGCCAGCACCTGACACCGGAGACTTCTTCAAGCCAGCACCTGACTCCTTCAAACCAGCTCCCAGCACTAGAGACTCCTTCCCAGCCAGCACCCAGCTCTACAGACTCCACACAGCCAGCACTAGAGATTCCTCTCCAGCCATTATCAGAGACTTTACTGAGATTCCTGTTCTCCCTATCCTGAGTCACCCCTGCAGGTGGTGTTCAATATACCTGGCGATCACCCAATCGTAACAGAGGGAAAAGGATAGACTTTGTTTGCTGACCACTTTACGCCAGCTTGAATTGGCTCACAGGCGGGATACATGTAGCTCCCATCTAAAGTGGGAGATTCAGGCGACTAGGGATAAAATAGCGGCACTTGATTCGGCACGAATAGCCCATCAGATGAACTTGGCACAACAGAAATTCTTTGAAGGAGGGAATAAGGCCGGGAAATATTTAGCGCAAATGCTTAAGCGTCAACAGGAGCAGGCCACCATCCCTAAAATCAAAAATCCAGAGGGCAAACTCCTTACTGACAATACATCCATTGGACAACAATTTCTTCAGTTTTACACCCAGTTATATAGTGGGGACCGGAATATTCAGGAAAGAGATATAGAATATTTATCTGATACACCACTCCCAGAGTTGACTAATTCCCAACTGCAATTTTTAGATAAGGACATCAAGCTGGGAGAAATCCATGAAGCCATCAAGTCATTAAAACCTGGCAAATCACCGGGTATCGATGGTTATACCCCGAGGTTTTATAAATATTTCGCCACAGTATTGGCGCCTGTACTTCAAAAATTCTTTAATTCACTACGAACGGGGACTATTTTCACATCGCAGGCCAATTCGGCAGGGATTACTATATTAGTGAAACCAGGTAGAGACCCGACACTATGCGGTTCATATCGCCCCATCTCTCTCCTGAATATTGATGTCAAGCTGCTGGCAAAAATCCTTGCTAATCGTTTGAACTGCTTTATAGCTCAGCTGGTTCATTCAGATCAGGCGGGGTTTATCCCTGGGAGAACTACAGCTGATAATGTCCATAAGATTCTTGACATTCTATGGTATGCGAAACGTCACAAGATCCCGGCTATAGCACTATCCATAGATGCTGAAAAAGTATTTGATATGGTGCATTGGCCGTATCTATTTCATACCATGGAAAGAATGGGATTTGGGGCCCCCCTATCTTCAGTGGCTTCAGCAGCTATATAGTGCTCCCAAGGCGTGCCTCAAGATAAATGGAGGTTATTCACCTATGTTTACAGTTGACAGAGGGACACGGTAGGGATGCCCTCTGTCCCCATTACTTTTCGCCCTTTTCCTTGAACCCTTTGCGGTTAATTTCAGATGGAATGCTGAGGTAACTGGATTACACCTGGGTGGGTTATCTTCTAAACTTTCCATGTATGCCGACGATATTCTCCTAACGCTCACTAGCCCAGAATCCTCCCTGAGACGTATGACTAGCGAAATGGAGACTTTTAGTCAAGTATCGGGTTTCCATGTTAATTGGGAAAAATCAGAGATTTTGAATATTAATATCCCTCCCTCTGAGGTCTCTTATTTACAAGGGCTATTTCGATTTAAATGGGCGCATGCACAGATCAAATATCTGGAGTTTACTTAAGTGCTACCCAGGATTTACTCTCCATAAACTACACGCCCCTGTGGCATAAAATAAATAAAAATATGGAAGAATGGAGTCGTTATCATATATCTTGGATGGGCCGAATGACTGTATTTAAAATGACAATACTCCCCAAACTTTTATATCTATTTCAAACTCTCCCAATTCTAATCCCTACAACAATTTTAAAGCAATGGCAGAGGAAAAGCATGGCCTTTATTTGGGCAGGGCAAAGGCCCTGGGTGGCCCGGCAAGTGCTATTTCTCCCTAAGTCCCAAGGGGGACTTCATGTTCCAGAAATTACTAGATACTACTGGGCTGCCCAACTTAAAAATTTGGTAGATTGGCATTTAATGAGACAACCAAACAATGGGTACTAAATACTCAAGCACTGCTGGGACAAGTTCCATTATATAGTCTTCTGTGGCAACCAAAGGGGACTTGGCTGGTCCATCCTAGTGAAACACTTAGCCCATCTTCCCTTCTCTCTTTAAATATATGGCACCAACTTAGACCACGTCTAGTAGGAGGGCGGGAATATCATGCCAGTACCTGTTTATGTGCAAATAAAGCATTCCCACCTGGGAATGAGAGTGTGGCATTTCGGGTGTGGAGACAGCGGGGGATAAGAAATTGGGAGCATATTTGGGGACCACAGAGCTTGCGTTCATTTGTTGATCTACAACAAAAGTATGATTTACCTGTATCTGCTGCTTGCAAGTTAAGATGCATTGCTAGCCAATATGCTAGCAATGCATCTTAACTTGGGCATGTCTGACTTTGAGAAGATTTGCCACAAAGCAAATGGTTTTAAAAAGGTTCTTTCAGTGACGTACCGGCTTTTGGCACCTCAGGAGGAGGTTATTTCTGCTTTTCAGAAGGCCTGGGAAAAAGACCTGCAGATTGACTGGTCACCTCATCTCTGGAAATCCATTTTTCAGAATTTGGGCAAAGGGTACATCACTACCTCCCTTACTGAAAACTCCTACAAGTTGGTATATCGGTGGTATATATGCCCTCTTCAACTACATAAATTTTCTCCACACGTTTCAGAGCAGTGCTGGCGGGCTTGTGCAGAGGTGGGTTTGTTTTTACATATGTGGTGGGATTGCCCTCATGTACAAAAGGTGTGGTGGGAGATGCTCCAGTGGTTGAAGGCTATGATCCCGGGACTAACTGTTGTCACCCCAGCTCAGGTACTGCTAGGTGTCAAAATTCCAGGAATTTCAGACGACAAGAATCGTTTAGCACATTTTATTCTGACTGCCAGTAGATGTGAAATAGGACATGGAAAACATCACTAGTGCCAACAAAAGCAGTCATACAACATAGGGTGGGTAGAATATTTTTATTGTCCCAGATCACAGCTTATAAGCATAATAACATCCCTAAATTTGAAAAAACATTGCAAGCTTATTAGGAATGGAAATCTTCGCAAGTCGCATCTACCCGTACATTGTAGATGATATTCTCTGGCTTTTCATTATCTTACTCTGTTGGGACTAAAATTTACTGTACTCCTAGGCTCTTGTGATAGCTCCCATAATATTATGAATGTTTAGAATCATTTGTTGCATAAATGAGGTAAAGGGGGGGGGAGGGCTAAGGATATAAAATTGTTGCTCAATTCTATTTTAAGAGTGTGAATCTTTTATTATCTACTGCCCATGATAACATGGGATTTGGTTTCTACCATCAAAATGACAGTTGTTATATCATTCTGATATTGTGTTCTTTATTATGTTCTGTCATTTTTTGTATCACGTTAGATTCACTGTTTGCTTAATAATAAAAACCTTTAATTACAAAAAAAAAAAAGATTCAATACAAAAAATATACAAAGTCATGCGTTTGGAGTGTAGAAATCCAAAGGAGCAATATTGAATGGTGGGTGAGAAGCTGATGTGTACTGACCAGGAGGGAGAGCAGGGAGTGATAGTGTCTAATTTTTATTTATTTATTTATTTATTTAATAACGTTTATATACCAAAACGGTTTACAGTGTAACATACATAAAATTTACCATAAAATTAAACCACCAGGATAACATACATAAAATTAATAATTACAACAAAACCACGTAAAAAATAAAAACTATAACAGTACAGCCAA
Organism: Rhinatrema bivittatum; assembly: GCF_901001135.1. Taxonomy (NCBI): domain Eukaryota; kingdom Metazoa; phylum Chordata; class Amphibia; order Gymnophiona; family Rhinatrematidae; genus Rhinatrema; species Rhinatrema bivittatum. The sequence continues at coordinate 31,881,671 of NC_042624.1, read as the reverse complement.
TCAGTAACATAAATGAAATATAGCAATTAATTAGGGAAAAAACAGAGTTATAGAAGAGTTATGAGGTAGTTACGGTGTTGAAAGCTTTCTGAAAAGATAAGTTTTTAACATTTTTTGGAATTGAGGAACAGATGCTGTGAGCCGAAGTGGATCAGGAAGACTATTCCAAAGAATAGGGCCAGCAACTGAGAAGGCCCTTTTCCTGGTTATTTCCAATTTAGCCAGTTTGATCGTAGGAATATCTAATACATTTTTTTAAAGAGACCTAAGCTGTCGTGTGGGTTTATAAATCCGTAAATTCGAACAAAGCCAAGTAGAATTAGAGTTATAGATCAATGCATGTAAAATATTCAGTACCTTGTAGCGAATTCTATATTTTATTGTTAACCAATGAAAAGATGAGAGAATCGGAATAATATGCGTACGACGAGTGGCACCAGATAAAATCCGGGTTGCTGAATTTTGTATTAATTGCAAAGGATATATGGTCGAGTCTGGTAACCCCAGATATAAGGCGTTGCAATAATCGAGGCCAGAAAATATCAAGGACTGTAGTACTGTCCGACAGTCTTGAAGAAACAAATATGGACGAATTCTTTTTAATAGATGCAATTTGTAGAAAGAATTTCTAGTCACTCTAGAAATGTGGTCTTGATTAGAAAGATTAGAATTGATTGTTACCCCGAGACTACAAGTGGAAGTACCAATGGGAATGGAAATACCCTTGAACAATAGTTGAGAGGGCGGTCCTAATGTAGAATTGTTTATTGAGGATAGATAAGTTAAGGTCGTTTTGGAGGGATTTAATTTTAAACGATTATGGTCCATCCAAGAATTTATAGTAGATAAATATAGGGAAATTGCTGATAAAGTGTCGGACCAAGAAGAAGAATAAGGAAACAGTTGAATGTCGTCTACATAAATTCGAAAATAGACATTTAGAGCTACAAGAATATGACAAAGTGGGAGTAGGTAAATATTGAAAAGCAAAGGAGAAAGAGATGAGCCTTGTGGAACACTGGATGAAGAAGGATAAGGTTCTGAGGTATGATTGTTAACTGTTATATGTGAATAGTGATTTGTCAAATAAGATTTAAACCAAGAATATACCGTAGATTGAATTCCTAAGGACTTTAAACCTTCTAAAAGTATATGATGATCCAAAGTGTCAAACGCAGCTGATATATCTAAAGAAATGAGAATGTATTCTGTGTAAGCATCGAAACCAAGAAACACAGTGTCACAACAGGATAATAATAATGATTCTGTGGAATGGCCTTTTCTAAAGCCATGTTGTCCTGAATGCAAAAAGTCATTATCAGCTAAAAAGTCGGAAAGTTGACACAGAACAGCCGATTCTATTAACTTGGCTAAAGAAGGGATCAATGCTATAGGTCGCAAATTAGTAAAATCTAATCTGTCTTTAGTTTTATTTTTGGGAATTGGTAACACAGCAGTATGTTTTAAATTATCTGGAAAAATTCCTGATGACAAAGATTGATGACAAGGCCTTCTGCCTTGTCTTGCCTTGCTGCGTGTGTGTGGCCTTTGGGCCTTCTGCCTTCTCTTGCCTTGCTGCGTGTGCGTGGCCTTCGGGCCTTTTGCCTTGTCTTGCTGCGTGTGTGTGGCCTTCTGCCTTGTCTTGCCTTGCCGTGTGTGCGTGGCTTTCGGGCCCTCTGTCTTGCCGTGTGTATGTGTGGCCTTCAGGCTCTCTGTCTTGCCATAAGGTTCTGTTGACCCTGCCTGGACTTTGACCCTGTTGCCTGCCGCCTGCCTTGACCCTGCCTGGACTTTGACCCTGTTGCCTGCCGCCTGCCTTGACCCTGCCTGGACTTTGACTCTGTTGCCTGCCGCCTGCCTTGACCCTGCCTGGACTTTGACCCTGTTGCCTGCCGCCTGCCTTGACCCTGCCTGGACTTTGACTCTGTTGCCTGCCGCCTGCCTTGACCCTGCCTGGACTTTGACTCTGTTTGCCTGCCACCTGGCTTGACCCTGCCTGGACCTTGACCTTGTTCCCAGCCAGTACTCTGCTCCATATATATCAGCCATCGCCCAGCTCCATACACTCCTGCCGCATCACATTCCTTCCCAGCCATCATCAGGGACCTTCCAGCTATCCCTGTCTCTCTCCACCTGGAGTCACTCCTGAAGGTGGTGTTCACTACACCGGACCACTGCCTAAACGTAACAGTATGCCGAAGCCACCCTCCAGAGAGAGAGAGAGATAGGACTTTGTGTCAAACCGGTGAGTCCAATTTTTTTCCCACAAGCCACAATATGCCTCAGTCTCAAAGGTTTGTGCATGCTGCCAAACCTTGAACTATTTAAGCTACCAAGACTGTCTGGCATGTCAACTTCCCGACCAAGAACATTGGGCATGCAGTAGCTGCCATAAGAGAAATGTTTCTGTCTACCAGGAATGTTTGAACTGTTCTGCTCCTAAGCCAGGATGGTGGAAATGTTCATGTATCCCAAGCCTATTACCACCAGGCAAACCATGCCCCTGTTGCTCAGCTAAAGGACCAGCTGCTTCATTAGGGAAAACAGTCAGCTCGACTACCCTGCGTTCAGCTTCTGGCCCAGTTAAAAACGTTATTACCTGTAACAGCTTGTGGATAAAGAATTCCAGCCCTTCATTTCAGGACACTTTGAAGGAAACTTGTCACCAGGAAATAAGTAATAATTCTGAAAACCTTAGAACTCACCGGGTTAAGAAGGCTTCCATGACTTCCACGCTAGAGCCTCAGAGACAAGAGCAGAATGTACTAATTAACTCTAACAGAGCCTTGCTTTCCACAGCTGCAGATCAGTTACAATTAACGACTGGGGTTCCAAGATGGTCCAAAGCTGCCTGTGCCTTCTCTAAGCTGCTAATCCACACTTTTAAACCAGGGAAACATAATCGGGAGCTCCAGACTCTGTCTCAAGGTACCAAGTCCTCTGCAGTACTATCTATGTCCTCCCTTCACATCACAACAGACTTTGTCCTGCTGCCGCCCCTGAAGGGGTCCGAACCGGCCCAGCTGCTGCCCCTGGAGGGGTCTGAACCGGCCCAGCTGCCGCCCCTGGAGGGGTCCGAACTGGCCCAGCTGCTGCCCCTGGAGGGGTTGAGTTAGTTACGTCACCCCAGGAGGGGAGTGAACCTGCCATTGTACCCCAGGAGGGGTTGGACTTTATCATTCTGTACCCCTTGCAAAGTTGGGACCCAGGAGGAGGGGGAGGCCTTGAGGGGGGTACTGTTACGGCTATGGCTGCTGTGCAACCGCCTCACCACCAGGGGTCCTTCTAGAGCAGGCTGTCCCGGCTGGCCCAATCCATCTGCTCTATGCCCTGGATGTTCCTTTATAACCCTGCCTTCCCAAGACTCCAGTGCTTCAGCATTGAGCTCGTTTGGGCTCCCTGCTCTAGCCTTCCCTACCTTGCTGTGTGTGGCCTTCGGGCCTTCTGCCTTGCCTTGCCTTGCTGTGTGTGGCCTTCGGGCCTTCTGCCTTGCCTTGCTGCATGTGTGTGGCCTTCAGGCCTTCTGCCTTGTCTTGCCTTGCTGCATGTGTGTGTGGCCTTTGGGCCTTCTGCCTTGCCTTGCTGTGTGTGTGGCCTTCGGGTATGGCCTTTGGGCCCTCTGCCTTGCCGTGTGTGTGCGTGGCCTTCGGGCTCTCTGCCTTGCCGTGTGTGTGTGTGGCCTTCGGGCTCTCTGTCTTACCATAAGGTTCTGTTGACCTTGCCTAGACTTTGACTCTGTTGCCTGCCGCCTGCCTTGACCCTGCCTGGACTTTGACACTGTTGCCTGCCGCCTGCCTTAACCCTGCCTGGACTTTGACACTGTTGCCTGCCGCCTGGTTTGACCCTGCCTGGACCTTGACCTTGTTCCCATCCAGTACTCTGCTCCATATATATCAGCCATTGCCCAGCTCCATACACTCCTGCCGCATCACATTCCTTCCCCGCCATCATCAGGGACCTTACAGCTATCCCTGTCTCTCTCCACCTGGAGTCATTCCTCAAGGTGGTGTTCACTACACCGGACCCTGCCTAAACGTAACACTGAATCCCTTAGGGTTAGAATAGCCCAGTGGACATCCACTGCCTGGTCGCTCAAATTCTTTGTGTATTTACTGGCAAGTATCCACAATTACACTAGCTGGTTTAGTATTTTGATAAACAAAACACAGTCTCTGAATTAGAGCTAGTGGTTCAGCTTCCCACATTTCTGCCCTTCAGTTAAGATGTTCACTTCTGTGAAATCCTTCTGAACTCTTGGCCAACTTTTTTTTTTCTTTGGCTTAACCTAATTACAGTTCAGATTTCTATGAAGTAGGCATAGAGCTTTTACACAGAGTCTCTAGAAACCAAGGTATTGCTCAGCACTGCTCAACTTGACTTTTTTCTTTCCTCATCTGCTCTCCCACAAGATCTATATCAAATTTCTTTCTCTGACCTATGCCCAGTTTCCTAAAACTTTCTTAATTAGTAAAACAAAGTCTCTCTTAATGGCTTTCAAAATGGACTTAAAAGTTGGGAATGTTCCTAGAGCAGGTTCTGGCTCGTCCGTCCTCCTTGGACTCTTCCATGGCATTGCTGAAGCTGCTCCACCTTCCCCACTGTTCTGTCAGTAAAACTCCTCCATTTATACCACCTGGTAGCCTATTGCTGTGTTGCTGCTGGCTCAGGTTCTTTCTGAAGCTAGGTACAGGGGAAACTGGGAAATGTAGTCCCAATAGCAGCCATCTTAGTTTTTGTCAGCCCTATTTTTCTCTCAATAGCTCCTGCCTTATAGTTGTGTCTCCTCTTTTGTGCAGGGACTAGCAAAGATTCTAGTAAATCACCACAGTACCCTAGAGGAGAGGAGAGACAGGGTGATATTATACGGACTTTTAAATACCTGAAAGGTGTTAATGTGTAAGAAGCAAACCCTTTTTCTATGGAAAGGAAGTTCTAGAGCTAGGAGGCTGCAGGACCAATGTCAGAAAATTATATCTTCATGGAAAGGGTGGTGGATGCCTGGAATACCCTCCCGGTGGAGACAAAAGTGGTACCATAATTTAAAAAGGTATGGGATAAACACAAAGGATCCCTAGAATGGCAATGAAGCACTGTGGTAACCTGCACGGAGCAGTAGTTACAACCCTAAAAACCTTGTTGGGCAGACTGGAGGGGACTATTTGTGTCTTTTTTTCCTACGTCATTTGATATATTACTATGATTGCAGTTTTGACATTCAAGAAGGAGTGGCATTACGGGAAGAAGGGCTTCACATGCCCCCACATATCATGTATGCCATGGGTCGCTTATTCTTGGTATAGATAATTGTGGACAATATAGCAAGGATCTGCCTAATTTTTCTCTCATCCTCTATAAAGAACCCACTGCTGCCTATTCTGAGCCAATTTGTAGACACAAAAGGCAACAGGGACATACGAGTAACCCTCCCCGCTCAGTATTTCATACTTTCCTATAACAATATTTTGCCAAACTACAGCTCATGACCCCATTTATCAGTTTGCAAAATGGTCAGGATTGAGGAGGGAACCGCTTCTAGGGGTCAGGAAGGGGTCACAATGCTCTGTGCCATTCTTATACTGAGGCTTCTTTTAATAGAAGCAAGCAGGGATTCAAGTCAATAGTGAACGTCTCTTCCCCCATGAAATGCAGCAAAGAGAGCGCAGTGCAGGCTCACCCGGGGTTCTCGATACTTTTACGCTTCCCGCTGGGCTTCTTGCAGATGAGCAGATCAGTCTGTTTCCAAGCTCATGTGTGCTTGGCTTTTAAAGTTTTCATCTGAAAGCAATTTTGTCAACAGCTTAGCCTAGCCGAAAAGTCAGCATTGAAGTGCATTTAAACTGTGGGGCACTTTCTTGCAAGTCTAGTTTAAAACCTCTTTCAGCTGAAAACGAGATCAGTGTTTGATGTCTTTTTCCCATATATAGCAAGTAGTGAGATTATTGGTTGAACAGATCTGCATTTTTGCATGTCCTTTGGCACAGGCTGTGGGCCAGAGCTAGACGAACAGCCATGTGTTTCACATTATGGCAAAAATGTGAAAAATGTTGCAGAAGTCACATTTTTGTCCTAGCCTTACTTTCCTTCTGTTTCCCCGCTAGTGTGAAGTGAGCCCAAATCTGAAGTGGTCATGGTGAAACCCGGCACAAGCACTTGTGCCAAACAGATTAATTAATTGATTGAACGCGTTGACATTTTTTTTTTTAAGATATTTTCATTCACATGCAATATGAAATTAAAAATGGACAAGGGATGCGTAAACATTTCATGATGTCTTAGTTCCATCTTTGGGACAGGGATTTTGCATATGGATATGACAACGCTTACTGTCTGAGTTTCTGTGTAATAATACTGTTATGAACCCTCCTGTAGCGGTGCTAGGGGAGGCTCCTTACCTCTTCCTGGAGACCGCTCCAAAGCCAGGGCCTCGCCTGCGAACTGTCCAGGATTTGCTCCAGGGCCTGGGAGGCCTCGATGTCTTTGGGACCTGCCTGAGGCTGCTTGTGTTTGCATGGACTTCCTGGTTTGTGCCACGTCGTTCTCCCTAGGGGCCGGCCCGCAGCACTTCTCTGTAGTTATAGGGCCAGCTAGGTGTGGGCCTGCCAAACTCCTCCCAGGGAGTCACCGGTCTGCAGCCCTATAAAAGGATTTCAACTTCAGTCAGTCTTTGCCTTGCATCATCGTTCTTCCCTGCATCTTCGTCTGGTGCTCCTGAGCCTTCTGTTCCTGCAGAGCCGTGGTTTCCAGATGGTGTATGCCCGAGATTGGTGCGGTCTGCAGGTGGGTTTGGTCCCTGCGCTCCAGAGCCTCCGTTCCCGCCAGCCTTAGAGAGAGCTTCGGGTGACACCGGCTTCGTCATTGAAGTCCCTCTTTGCCTGGACCTTTCCTGTGCTGTCCCATTCTCCTCGTGGTCCGTGACCAGCCTGCAAGGGCTGTGTAGGGCGCGCAGTGGGACAGGGTGGTCCGCAACTCAGTCCCGCGGGTGGCCTGAGTAGGGCACCCAGAGAGACAGTGCCAATGTCCATGCCTTGTGTTTTGCCTGTTTGGATGTCAAGTTCCTCGTCATGCCCGTGATGCCGATGCATAAACCCAGCTGTGGTCAAGTTCCTCACACGGATACCGTAGCATCGACCCAGTTGTTGTCATGTTCCATGCCCGGATGCCGAGGCATCAACCCAGCTGTTGTCAAGTGTCTTTTTCAGGATGCCGTCGCATCAACCAAGTGTCTTGTCTGAGATGCCGCCGCATTGACCATAGTCCTGTCTATGTGTCAAGGCCTCCATCTGCCCTCAACCTCAGGCCAGGCCTGCTGTTCCATGCTGCTCGTAGCAGGTCCGAAAGGGCTTGGAATGGTCGGAGGACCATTCAACTTCCAACATCCTTGGATGTTGGCCTTGGGAGCTTGCAGGCCTGGCAGAGGGTCAGCCCGTCAGCCATGCGGAGCCACCGTCAACCCTCGGCTCGGCCCTGAAGGTCTGGGCCCGGGCTGAGGCCCAAGGGCACACTAAACACCCCCTTTTGTAACAAATTACCTCACTATACAATGGAGATGGTTCTCCTCTGTAAGAAAGTAGGCAAGATGAACCCGCGATGAACCCCAAGACCGGAGGATGCCCTACAGCAGCCGGAGCAGAAACAGGAGCTGGGAGAAGGGGCCGTGCGGTCGGTGCTTGAGCCCATCCGGGTAAGGCACTCCCATTCTCGCTCTTACCTCCGAGGGCCCCCGCACCGACCACGGGCCATCTGGAAGCTCTTCTGCCCGCCGAAGCTCCCAACGCCGCCGATCTTCATCCGCAGACGCCGCTCACCACTGCCAGCAGACCCCTCCTCCGCTGGACGCGCCAGTGACGTCATCCCACCGCAACCGAAGTGGATTTAAACTTGGGAGCCTCGTTCAGGCGCCCTTTCCTGCGACGAACCCCAAGACCGGAGGACGCCCTACAGCAGCCGGAGCAGAAACAAGAGCTGGGAGAAGGGGCCGCGCGGTCGGCGCTTGAGCCTGTCGGGTAAGGCCCTCCCATTCTCGCTCTTACCTCCGAGGGCCCCCGCACCGACCACGGGCCATCTGGAAGCTCTTCTTCCCGCCGAAGCTCCCAACGCTGCCGATCTTCGTCCGCAGACGCCGCTCACCACCGCCAGCAGACCCCTCCTCCACTGGACGCGCCGGTGACGTCATCCCACCGCGACCGAAGGGGATTTCAACTTGGGAGCCTCGTTCAGGCGTCGCGCGCCTTTGGGGCATGACAAAGGGGCCTGCCCCTTTGTGCGCCCCTTTGTGCAGCCCCGCAGGACAGCCCCTATGCTTGGAATTCGAAACGCTCAGCGCATGTTGTTGATCTAGCCCTGCAACCTCCCCTCTCGAAATCATAGAGCTTCAGTCGCTCCCCTCCAACAGGGAGCTGCTGTAACCGACCATAGGTTCCATAGCAACTCTTCCCCCTCATTCTTCACCGAAGATCTACCATAGAAAGTTTACCCACCAGGGCCTGCGCACTCAGCGCTTAAACCAGTCGAGGTAAGGCCTCGCTTCTACTCTCACGTCAAACAGGCTTTCACCATTCACAAGGCGCCACAGGAACCCTCCACATCCAGCTGCCTCCCTACCACTCCTCCATCCAACGCCCTAACCACAGCTGCTCTGTTAAAACCACTGCTGCATTCCTCAAAGCACTATCCCCCATTAGTTTACAAGTGTCTAGATTGCAGTGTAAAATTATTTCCAGCTATGTCATGAGCTACTTGAGAAGCTTTCTGAACTTCCGGCAGGAAGCACTTAACATCTGGGCAGATGTTGCACAGCAGTGTTTTTGTATTTTCTGACCCAGATCAATTGTCAGCATATTCACAATTGTCAACATATTCACATAGACCAGTGATCATCTTCTATTCTGAACTTTCATTACTGTTTAAGTATTTGATCATAAGAACAATATTGTACTTTTCTTTTTTTCTCTCCAAATTATTATAGGGGTGTTAATCAGAAGTGTTTACGGAGATAAACTCGCACTTACCGGCATAAAAACATGGTTTGATTATCGCCCGCACACCCTTGTGCAGGTAAAAGTATGTGCACATTCAGGACACAAATCCCCACACGTAATTTCTGGTTTGTACTTTGTACCTGCATACAGCTGGGTTTTCAAAAAGAACATTGAGGCTCATTAATGTCAAAAGAATCTGAACTTATATTTTTATATACAGTCTAAAGGGTTGTTTTATTTTTTAAAGGAAATAAAAGGTACTGACCGGCATCAATCTCATTCAAAATAAAATATTCCATCTGCACCGAACCAAATAAATCACCCACTATAAAATTGTGAAGGTGGATTAGTTCAAATAGCAAAAACAAGCAATATTTTTTTGATTAAAAAATATTCCTGGAGTCACGTGATGTGGTGAGCCGGGGAAGACGCGACTTCCACGGCTCCGTGCACCCGCTGCCCATCTACCCGCATCTTATCCGGTTTTTACGCTCCCACTCGGCGCCCACAGCACGGTAGACGCCGCTTATGTCCATTGTTAAATATATGCAGCGTTCCTCACCCGCGATGGCTGCGAGGAGCAGTAAAAAAGATAAAGACAAGACCCGCGGGACAGATGCTAAAATGGCGGCCGGCAGCGAAACTAGCGGAGATCAGCAAGATACAGGGCTCACCCTTGCAGCAATCGAGGGGGTGATCCGTACAGCACTCGATGATAAATTAGCAGGCATTCATGCTCAACTTACTGAAGTAAGTACCGCAATCGGAGAAATTACCCCGCGTCTCGATCAAGCAGAAAGTCAGATCAGCTCTTTGGAAGATGATGTTACAGCCTCGCTACAGACTGTGGAGAAGCAAGGAAAACTCATAGCTGACCTGACGGAGAAACTTGATGATATCGAAAACCGGGCACGGCGCTCAAATCTGAGATTCTTGGGGTTCCCTGAATCAATCGACGATAAAGATCTTGCGGGCCTGCTTGAAACATGGCTACCTGAAGCATTAGCCCTCCCGACTCTACAAGGGAAACTTATTGTAGAACGCGCACACCGCCTGGGGGCCAAACGAACCTCGGATACTCGGCCACGGCTGGTTATCGCAAAACTGCTAAATTATGCCCAGAAAAGTGATATTTGGCGGGCATATCGGAGCCACCCTGATCTTACCTATAATAATCAGAAAATCAGGATTTTCCAAGACTACTCCGTGAGGGTTTCGGAACAACGGCGCAGATTTTCGCCAATCTGCACGCAATACTACAACAAACAAATCAAATTCTCCTTACTATACCCGGCCACATTGAAGGTCTGGCACAAAGAGACCCAACATACATTTACAACCCCGGAAGCGGCTCAAGCATATCTGGTGGCCATACCGGACTAAGAAGGGGACATCAGCTCTAAAGCTTTAAAGGGAGCCTGACTGCGTTACTGCTTGTGTTGGTTATTATCCAGCGATTCTGGCTTTACAAGGGCCTAACCTCCTACCACTTGATGTTCTATATAGTGGTAATAGGGATCCGGCTCTTTTTCGACAGCGGATAAGACGCCATGGTGCGGCGCTACTGGGCTTATATTATGATTTTTTTTTTTTATATACTCATGGAGTCTGTATCCCTACCCTACAATGGGATATCTATTTACCCGGACCCAGCCCGACCACGCACATCTACCATCGATGGTATTTACATTTGTGAGCGTACTTTATGTATCTGTCGGGCATGGTGCTCGAGCACAGGACACGTGCCTCCATAACTCCCGAGAGGAGTTTTTCTTTACAGACAATGCAGGGGAGGTTGGAGGAAGTTGGGGGACGGGTTACAGGGAAGGGGGGGTGGAGGGTGGGGGGGAGGGAGGCATCGCGAAGAACTGGGGATCATGCGGTGGGTAGGGAGCAAGAATCTTTCATATTGTTTTTTCAACTTCAGCTCATGCAATGTTTGTATGTGATAGGGTGTGTGTGTGAAATTGTTGACTTTTGGTACTCTATGCAGTTTGTGTCCGGAGAGACAGAGGGGGGAGGGCTAGCTGGGGGCCCTGCCTCTATCTATAGACGATTCTATAACTGTGTTTATGATCTTCTACTATTAATGGGCTATGGCTAAACTTATATCCTGGAATGTCAATGGTCTGGGGTCACCAGTAAAGCGGAAGAAAGTATTATCGCACCTTAAGCATTTGCGGGCTGACGTGGCGTGCATTCAGGAGACACACCTTACAGATCCGGAAAACCTTAAGTTACGCCGGGAGTGGGTGGGTTCTTGTGTGCACGCTGCGGCGGTTCAGCGAAAAGCAGGAGTAGCAATCCTGATTCATAAAAATGCTAACCTCCAGTTCACGAAAACCATACCTGACCCAGGGGGACGCTATATTATTCTTATTGGTGTGTGGAACCAGCATCCTATTACCATTTGTAATACTTATGCCCCAAACGAATACAGCCATGAGTTCTTTGTGCAGCTTAGTACCCTGCTCCATGTCCATGCCCAGGGAACCCTTTATTTGGTGGGAGATTTCAATTGTGTACATGATACCCTGGTGGATAAACAACCTCCTCAGACCCCCACTAAGAGGCAACAGAAAAAAGGGATCGAGTTCTTGTGTCTTCAACTGGGACTCCTTGATGTTTGGCGCGCACTCCATCCAACCGAAAAAGACTACACCCACATATCACGCTCCCACGGGACACTGTCCCGTATCGATTATATATTATTATCTCATGACCATTTCTTTGAAATCGCTTCGGCGGATATTGAGCCCCAGGCTATATCTGACCATGCTCCCATTTCTATACTCTTCCATTCTCATATCTCAGCATATAAAGATAAGCTATGGCGCTTCCCCGGGTACCTTAAAGATGACATTCACTTTCAATCTTTTTTAAGAGAGAAATGGGCATCTTATGCTGCTAATAACAAACAGCATATGAACACCCCACACCTTTTTTGGGAGGCGGGGAAAGCCGTAATACGAGGGGAAATCATCGCATATACCCACTTCCGTAATAAACAGCTGACAAAAGGGATCCTCCATCTAGAGGGCTTGCTTAAACAGGCGAAGGACATTATGATTCAACGGAACTCAGAACAAAGCAGGAAAGAATATTATGGTATCCTGGGACGTCTGAATACCCTTCTTGGTACTAGAGCCCAACTATACTTGCAAAAGGGACAACAAAACTTCTTTCGGTTTGGGAATAAACCCAGCCGCTTACTCGCTAACTTGACAAAAGCTCGTAGATTGAAAACCCATATCCATAGTTTGAAAACCTCCACGGGGGCGATAGTGACTAAGGCGAGAGACATTAACGACATTTTTCGTCAATTTTTCACTACGCTCTATACGGCTGAACAGCCAGAGCATGTTGGGGCAGAGGACGTCTTTTTTCAAAATTTAATCCTTCCTACACTCACGTCTTCTCAGATTACATTCCTGAATCAACCTATCCAACCTTACGAATTAACACAGGCGATTACCGCAGCTCATCCTGGGAAATCTCCTGGTCCGGATGGCCTCCCTTATGATTTTTACAAAATATTACTTTCTCCCATTAGTACACCCCTGCTGGAATATTACAAAACTGGGCTCGAACAGATGCGCTTTCCAACTGCCTTCACTGAAGCCTTTATTACGGTTCTCCCTAAACCGGGTAAAGACCCACTACTCCCCTCGTCTTATCGACCCATTACTCTATTGAATTGTGATTTAAAACTTCTGGCGAAGGTACTAGCTACCCGACTGAATGTCTTTTTGCCGCATTTGGTTTCTCCCTACCAGGCAGGTTTTGTCAGGGGGCGGAAGCCTAACGCAAATATTATTAAACTGCTCACTGCCATGAAATTTTGTCAACAACAAGATATACCAGCTTTAGTGGCAGGACTAGATGCGGAAAAAGCCTTCGACAGGGTCGCATGGCCATACCTATTTAATGTCCTACAGAGATTCGGCCTACGGGGCGATTTTCTACATTATCTCCTTTTGTTATATGATAATCCCACCTCGCGTGTCTTGGCCAATGGCTGCTTATCTGGAGCCATCCCGATTCAGAGAGGAGTCCGACAGGGGTGTCCCCTCTCCCCTCTATTGTATATTCTCTCTTTAGATCCCCTTCTGCGGACCCTAGAGGCCTGCGGGGAGGTGAAGGGCTTTGGAGGCCCAAACCACGTTTTTAAAATTGCTGCTTTTGCAGATGACTTGCTAGTCTTTCTCACGAGCCCACCTCACTCGCTTCCACACGTATTGAATATTTTGACCCAATTTGGCGCCTTCGCTGGTCTTAAGATAAATCATGAGAAATCCGAGGCCATAGATGTCACGGGAGCACTTCGTACTGCCTGGCCGGGAGCGTTTCCGTTCCGATGGGTGACGGACACACTAACATATTTGGGTATGAGGGTTCCAATGCGGATGGGTGATCTTTACAGAGTAAATGTCCAACCTCTTCTGCTCCACACAGAATCAACGTTACGCCACTGGTCCTCCCTCCCATTGTCTTTGATGGGCCGCATTCACCTTTATAGGATGGTCCTCGTCCCAAAGTGGATATATATGCTACAATTGGTTCCCATTTGGATTACCAAACGGGACCATCATCGGTTACAGAGGGCTTTGCGGCTTTTTCTCTGGCGTGGTAGGAGGGCCCGTATCCCTCTGGAGACACTTATGAACCGACAAAAAGGGGGAGGCCTGGGATGTCCAAACCTCCTTATGTACAACTTAGCGTGTTCTCTACGCTATGTTAAAGATTGGCTCTTTGCTACCTCCACATTGGTCCCTAGCCCATGTCTTTTGGAGTGGTATGGAGTGCGCACCCTTAACCCTTTATTGCAGTTAGACAGCCGGATGCTGCCTCACTCTCTTACGCAACAACCCCTCTTGTACGTCTGCCGGAAAGCTTGGCTCCTATTATGTAAACTATGCCAAATACCGAGTCGATTAACTTCCCTTCTCACACTCACAGGTCATGATCTATTCCCTCCTGGGCAGGATAAAGGGACCTTCTTTCGCTGGAATCAAAAGGGGCTTCGTTTTCTCTCTGATTTGTATGATCCGGGGACTGGGACTCTGCTTACCTTTACGGCCCTTAAACTGAAATTTGCCCTTCAGGATTCGGATCAGTATGCTTACATACAGATTGCACACTTTTTACGGACTATGCGGTCTCGCATAGCCCACTCCCCTGCAGTTCACAGTCTCAGCGATCTGGTCTACGGGAGGAAAAATACAAAAGCTTCTATCTCTTATTATTACAAAGAGATGGTGTGCTTAGCGCCCCTACAGAGTTTGGAACCTTTATATACCAGATGGGTGGCATGGCCGCTATTTTCCCTAACCCAGGCAGAATTTAAAAAATGTTTTGATGACATACCCTTTGTTTCTGAAAATGTATTACTCCGCGAGACTTATTATAAATTTCTTTGGCAGAGCCACATCACACCACTTCGAGCCAAGCGCATGCATATCACACAGTCCTCGTGTTGCCCTAAATGTGGAGAGGAGGATAGTGGTTATTTTCACTGTTTTTGGGATTGTCGGCACATTACACATTTTTGGAGACAGGTGCGTAGGGCATGTACGACCTTTCTTCATATCAAGTTGCCGCTTACCCCTAATCTCTGGCTTTTTGGTCGAGACACACCTCCTTACTTATCCCTCCCTCCGGCAAGTGAACTTTTTCTTAAGAAAGCGGGGCTTGTGGGGAAACAAGTGATCTTGGCTCACTGGCTTGATCCTCAACCCCCTAGTCATGATCACTGGTTTCATAAAATGATGTGGCTCTGCTCTATGGAATATGCTATTGCCAAGGACACTATTATACGGAAATCTATAACCACATCCCATGTGTGGGCGGGGTTCACGTCATCCCTCGCTCCACACCCTGGACCTTATCATGATCCCTGGAGTCCGGACCAGACCCCAGACCGGGATACTGCCTCATTTACGGACACTGAGAATGCTCTTCTGGATTCATAGTTGACTATATTGGAGGGGAGCGTGTAGTTTTCCCCTCTACATACCTGGACACCCCCCTTTACGGATTGCATGAGCGGGGTGGGATTGGGGGGGGGGGGGTCGGGGAGGGAGTTTAAAACTGGGAATGTTATTTGCAGTTTGTACTGTTTTTTGGTTGAAAAAATGAATAAATACAAATTCAAAAAAAAAAAAAAAAAAATATTCCTATCATATTACTGGCCACTGTGTGTTATAAACTATCTAAAAAGAGCATGCAAGAACTGTTGCAGGCCTCTGGATCAATGAAACATTTTGAAAAGGACAGCTGTGGATTTCTTTAAAGGCTGTTGTTTGGAATCAGTCCTTTTTAGTGCTGTGCTGGGATGATGCAGTCCTGGTATCTGTTATTACTGCGTGTGTGCAGCTCTTGCTTCCTTTCATTGTAATGCAGGTGAAACTCACTGCAGATACGTGACATAGCTGCATAGGACTTCTTGACCCCACTGGCTTTGACCAGTTCACCTATTCTTTCTCTGTTCAAACTAGAGGAAAAAACCCAACAAGGACTGCTTTCTGCAACATGTTATTTCCAAACTCGCAGCATCCTGTTGTAAGTAACAACAGTGTCTATTGCCAGTACTGTTTTTCACAAAATGTGCGCAGTGCTTCCCCTTTCACCTGCCCCTGTAAATCCCCTGAGCAGCTGCGTGCCACAGGTTTGCACACATGGAAGGCCCAGGTGCTGAACATCGGATGCTAGAGTGTTATACTATTTTTGACCTCGCTCCAAACACAGCTTCTCTTGCATGTTCAGGGCAATTGCAGAGGAGCAGCAGTGCTAGCTACAGTCTTTAAAATATCAATCAGCCTGATTCTTGACTCTGTTGTTTTAGGCCTTATTAGTCCTAGTTCTCCTTTGCGTTTCTTGTAATATTCTGTGTCATAATTTTACTTTATTAAAATAGAAGATGTGCACATTTTATTACAGTCAGCACTCTTGTTTTAAAAGAAAATCATTATTTATCAGAGCAGTGGCTGCATGGCATTCTGCTGGAGATCAGGTCAGCAGCTCCCCTTTTCTTTAAAATTCACAGTGCTGATAATGGTGGCTGAGTAAGAGAAATGTTCAGAATCTCTTTTTAAGAATGAAATAAGAGGTGGCCCAATGGCCCAGTAGCAGTACTGTGCGGGAGCCCCAGATTCTATTGTCAGAGGCAGCATTTACAGTCCCTCCATCACTAAAACACTGACAACTGCTGGCTGACTCAAAAGTGCATTTGTGTCAGCTTCATGCTTCTCAGCCAGAGAATTACACATCAGATGGCTGCGCTGGAGAGGGGTTGGAATAAACTGCAGAAAAGCCCAGCGAGCTATCACTGAACTTTTCTGGCACCTCAGTCCCCAGAAACCAGTGAGTCAGTGCCGGCAGGTTAGTGGTAACTTGGTACCACAAGGCCACAGGATGTTAGGGCAATAGCCGCGCTAGCTTCAGTAGTTTTAGATTATTGAAAGCTTGATGGTAAGATGTTGGAGGATTTGGATGCTCATCTATGCAGGATGGTATAGAACAAAGAGGAAGACAAAAACAAAAAACCTGATATAGATGAGAGAGAGTCTACAAGTGGTCAAGCTTTGATAACTGGAATATACCAGAAAACCTGGGCAGACTGGGTGGGACAGTTGGTCTTTCTGGGCTGTCATCTACTATTTTGCTATGTTACGATTTTGCTGGAAGCCCAAAAGGAACAACTAATAAATGAAATGAAGAATGAAAAGTAGGATTTTAATTATTTCTTTTCTTTCATCTCTCTAAAAACCTGTTTGATCCCTCTGCTATCTTCCAGTCTCCTTGCTGGGTTGAAACGTGACAGCTGCCCTCAGATGAGCTCGTATACAGATCTGCTGACTGCAGGCTTGCCTGTCATTCACACTTCTAAACAAATGTCTGCTGTAGCAGTCAAAGACCTCTCCCAGATCCTTCTTTTATGTAAAGAATTCAAGGAATCCTCGTCTTTCTCTTGAAACAAAAATCTAATAGTTCAAATAGATTTGAGAAATGCAGGTGGTGTTCCCGGAGGGGATGAGGTGCTCTATGAAGCTGATGGCTGCAAGGGAGGTCATTACTACTAAATGAAATAGGGAGGCAGGTGAATACCTGCAAGCCCATCTAGATTACTGTAATATCCAGAGGGTGTGATCCAAGCGTGTCTAGAATAGCAGGCGAGATCAATCAAAAACTGCCTGGGCTACAGCATGAAAGACTGTCCCGGACCTCCACTGACACTATCGCCGCCGTTGCTGCTGTGCTCCGAGGGAGTGAAGGCCTGCGCGATCGGCGCCCAGACCCGTCGGGGTAAGGCCTCCTTGTCTCTCCTTCCCCCGGCGAGCCCAGACACCGATCGCGCCTCCAGCCAGCCGCGCCGCCCACCCTCGCGGCTCTGGGACCCGCCCACCACCCAGGGGACATCCAATTAGCAGCGGAGAGGGAGGTTTAAATTTTAAGACCTGCAGGCGCCGCTTCAGACTGTCCCGGATCTCCGCTGACACTATCGCCGCCGTTGCTGCTGTGCTCCGAGGGAGTGAAGGCCTGCGCGATCGGCGCCCAGACCCATCGGGGTAAGGCCTCCTTGTCTCTCCTTCCCCCGGCGAGCCCAGACACCGATCGCGCCTCCAGCCAGCCGCGCCGCCCACCCTCGCGGCTCTGGGACCTGCCCACCACCCAGGGGACATCCAATTAGCAGCGGAGAGGGAGGTTTAAATTTTAAGACCTGCAGGCGCCGCGCGCCAGCGTCGCGCGCCAAAGGTGCGCAACAAAGGGGCTTGCCCCTTTGTGCGCCCCTTCGTGCAGCCTCTGAGTCTCAAGAAGAAGTAGATAATAGAAAAGAAAAAAAAAAAGTAAAAGTAAGAAGGATATTCATCTCCTAACTTCAACCTCAGTCATCCCCTCCTTCGGCTGCTAATCTCTCGACTACAAAGCAAATGCACCCGCCCTCCTTTTGACCAGGGACCCTCTCTGAGTCACATTCCTCTTTCAGAAACCCATAAACAAACAAACCTCCAGCATCCATCAATCGGACTACACTCAACCTCCAGCTTCCTTCACTCGGACTACACTCAACCTCCAGCTTCTTCACTCGGACTACACTCTATCTCTATCATCCATCACTCGGACTACACTCAACCTCCAGCTTCTTCACTCGGACTACACTCTTTCTCTATCATCCATCACTTGGACTACACTCAACCTCCAGCTTCCTTCACTCGGACTACACTCAACCTCCAGCTTCCTTCACTCGGACTACACTCAACCTCCAGCTTCTTCACTCGGACTACACTCTATCTCTATCATCCATCACTCGGACTACACTCAACCTCCAGCTTCTTCACTCGGACTACACTCTATCTCTATCATCCATCACTCGGACTACACTCAACCTCCAGCTTCTTCACTCGGACTACACTCTATCTCTATCATCCATCACTCGGACTACACTCAACCTCCAGCTTCCTTCACTCGGACTACACTCAACCTCCAGCTTCCTTCACTCGAACCGCACTCAATCTCTACCATCCATCATTCGGACTACACTCAACCTCCAGCTTCCTTCACTCGGACTACACTCAACCTCCAGCTTCTTCACTCGGACTACACTCTAGCTCTATCATCCATCACTCGGACTACACTCAACCTCCAGCTTCCTTCACTCGAACCGCACTCAATCTCTACCATCCATCATTCGGACTACACTCAACCTCCAGCTTCCTTCACTCGGACTACACTCAACCTCCAGCTTCTTCACTCGGACTACACTCTATCTCTATCATCCATCACTCGGACTACACTCAACCTCCAGCTTCCTTCACTCGAACCGCACTCAATCTCTACCATCCATCATTCGGACTACACTCAACCTCCAGCTTCCTTCACTCGGACTACACTCAACCTCCAGCTTCTTCACTCGGACTACACTCTATCTCTATCATCCATCACTCGGACTACACTCAACCTCCAGCTTCCTTCACTCGAACCGCACTCAATCTCTACCATCCATCATTCGGACTACACTCAACCTCCAGCTTCCTTCACTCGGACTACACTCAACCTCCAGCTTCTTCACTCGGACTACACTCTATCTCTATCATCCATCACTCGGACTACACTCAACCTCCAGCTTCCTTCACTCGGACTACACTCAACCTCCAGCTTCCTTCACTCTAACCACACTCTATCTCTACCATCCATCATTCGGACTACACTCAACCTCCAGCTTCCTTCACTCGGACTACACTCAACCTCCAGCTTCTTCACTTGGACTACACTCTATCTCTATCATACATCACTCGGACTACACTCAACCTCCAGCTTCCTTCACTCGAACCGCACTCAATCTCTACCATCCATCATTCGGACTACACTCAAACTCCAGCTTACTTCACTCGGTCCTCTCTCAACCTCAACCTCCAGCATCCATCACTCGGACCCCCCTTTGTGCAGCCCCTGAGAACAGAACCTGCTTCATTGGCCATGTCTTTCTCCTTTCATATCTTGAAAAGAACTCAGCGTTTCACCCTCAAAACTTTAGGTTTACATAGGCAACAAGAGTCAAGACAGCTGAGTCAACATCAACAACCAACATGCTAACTGGTTTCCCAATCCCCTTACATCACCATTTTTGCCATGGTTCATACTCCATTCCTATCATCAGGAAACAACGCAATCATCAAACTAAACCTCTACCACAACATTACAACCGTCAACAAAGGCTAATTCCAATTATGATTTCACCTATCACTCAATTCCTGGGCCTTTCTCTTCTAACCCTAACACTTTTCAACGCACAATCGCTTTCGAAAAAAACTCACATCTTAAATGATTACCTTGCAGAAGTAAACCCAGATATCTGTGCAATCACAGAAACATGGCTTAAACCCACAGATATAGCTCTATTAAACCAACTACCTACTCAACTTTACAATTTTTTCTCCATCCCTAGACTCAAAAGAAAGGGAGGAGGTCTGTTCCTAGCATCCAAGAAAGAGCTAGGTTTAACTTTACAATATTCAAACATCACATCGAACATAGAGTTTGCAGTTTTTAAATCCGAGCATCTACAAATTGGCCTAATCTACGCTCCTCCTGGAACTATAGACTCTGACCCCTCTCCGGTCATTGAACTTACCGCCAAATATTTCAACCCAGATAAACCTGCCATTTTATTGGGAGATTTCAACATACATGTCGATGCTTCACCACAAACAGCAAACTGTGTTACCCTACTTTCATCACTCAGCTATATGGGTTTCACACAAATAATAAAAAGCCCAACCCATAAAGCAGGCCACACGTTGGACCTTATTTTCATTAATCAGTGTATCTTGCCCCCTGATTCACCCTCTTGTTTTCCTGTCCCTTGGACGGACCATCAAATTATCAACACGACACTCAAGCTCTCAGGACATCCTCCCACTTCATTCCCAAAAACCACTATCCAATTTAGGAAACCCTGTTCCACAGACCTTCTTAGCAACCATCTCTCTAATGAATTATCTCAACTTGATCTCTCCAACGCTTCTACAGCCATATCTTCATGGTGCAACATCACCAATAAAATTGCAGATCTAACCTGTCCTTCAATCACCAAAGTAGTACAACCTTCGCCTGACAACAGAAAACCCTGGTTCACCACTGAACTGAAGCTGCTTAAACAAAAACTAAGAAATAAAGAACACACATGGAGAAAAACCCATCCCCCACAACATTAGCTGTATACAAAACCACTCTCAATGCCTACAGGATCAACATTCTTAAAACTAAGAGAGACTTTTTCTCTAAAAAAATACATCATTTCATCTTTGATTCGAAAGCACTCTTCTCCTACGTTTCTGCCCTCACTAAACCAACCCCTCCTACCATCCCAGATGATCAAGCTCTCAACAAAGCCTCCGAACTAGCTGAATACTTCAAGGAAAAAATTGATAAATTGACTGTCTCTTTCTCTTCATCTAGTTCTTCTCCTCCATCTCCACCTAATACTCCACCAAAACTAAATACGACTCTAGAAACTTTTGAAACCACATCAGCTCTTGAGATCGAAAATATTCTCAAGAAAATGAAACCATCCTCTCATCCCTTTCCAAACAACCTCCTCATTGCTATAAGGCAGCGGTTCTCAACCTATGGGTCGCGACCCCGGCGGGGGTCGAACGCCCAAAACACAGGGGTCGCCTTGTGTCGCGCGCTCCCGGTCTCTCCCGCTGCCGTTGCCGCCGGGCTGTCAGCACGTTCAAGCCCAGCGGGAACGGCAGCAGCGCTAGAAGAAGCTGTGCACCCGTGGCTGGGCCTTTTCTTCTTCCTGCGCCTGCCCCCCCCCTCCCGTGACCCGGAACAGGAAGTGAATCGCGGTGCGCGGGAAGGAGAGAGAGCCGCGCGAAAAAGTAGCAGCAGCGGCTGCAGCATCGGTCCTCGAGCAATAGAAGCAGCCGGTAATGGAGAAAGGAGACAGCAGCATGAGCCTCCCGCGGCCGATGGGATTCTTCTTTCTTGGCCAGCGGAGGCTGCTGCAGCTCCCATTTGTGCTGGGGGGGGGGGGGGAAGGAAGTGAGTGAGAGAAAGAGAGAGAAGCAGCCAGCCAGCCTGTGTGATTGACTGGTCAGAGAGCTGATGTGTGTGTGTATGTGAGAGACAATGAAAGTGATTGCTCAGGGAGATGACTGATGTGTATGTGAGAGTGTGAGACATTAGTCAGGGAGGTGACTGATGTGTGTGTGTGAGAGAGAGAAAAAGCATGGAAGTGAGAAGTCTGTATGTGAGAAAGCATGGGCGTAAGAAGCCTGGTGTTGTGGGGGTGAAAGAAAGCATGGGAGTGAGAAACCTGGGTGAGTGTGCATGCATGAGAGAGAGAGACTGCTTGGTAAGGTGATGGTGCGTGTGAGAGAAAAAGACTGGTGTGTGTGTGTGTGTATGGCATGAGAGAAACTGTTCAGGAAGGTGACTGGTGTGTGTGTGTGTGTGTGTGAGAAAGTGATTATGAGAGTGAGAAGCCCGTATATGTAAGTAGAACACGGGAGTGGGAAGCCTGTGTGTGTGTATGGCATGAGAGAAACTGTTCAGGAAGGTGACTGGTGTGTGTGTGCCAAAGACTGTTTGGGAGATGATTGGTGTGTGAGAGACAGAAACTGGTCATGGGGGCATGACTGGTATGGTGTGTGTGTGTGTGAGAGACATGGGCACTAAGGAAGAGGACCATAAGTATAGAGCTTAGCTTCTACTGCTGCTTCTGGTGAGTGCCACGGCCTGCAGGGAAGGGGAGTAGGAGAGCTGCTGGAGGGGGTAAGTAAAGGTGGCTTTTTAAGTTTATTTTTCTTGACTGCCATTTTAATTGTGTGATGTCTGCTTTTTTGAAATATTTTATTGGTGTTTGGAGAATGTTTAATAGTTTTTATGAGTTTTTAATTGTTGGATGTTCATAGCTGTTTTGAAACATTTATTCTGCTTATTAGTATAGTTTTACAATTATTTCTGTGTGGGGATATATAGCTGCTTGCTAGTTCTGTTTTCCTAATAAGAGGTGTATTGGTTTTTAGGACCTGATTTAATATTTGTAGTGTTGCCTTTTCATAGATAGGGTTGCTCCTGTTTGAGTGTATTCCATAATACAGGTGTAACTGTGTGCGGATTAGTTTATGTGCATTACTACAGATCCTGGGAGTATGTTAGGTCGGTTCTGTGTCTGTTACCGAGATGAGATATTTTGCTAGCATGTAAGCGTTTGTATCGGTCTTATTTGTTGTGTTTTCTCAGAGGACATGCATTGGTGGTAAACTGCTGTCTTTTCATAAGTAGGGCTATTGAGCCTGGAAATAGAAGGAGTTTGAGTTGCTGTTACTGAGATGTCACTAGAACCAGAATATCTTTTTTGTAGGGTGAGTTGTATGGGGAATGTCATAATTCTGCTTTACATCCATTATTGTGGGTCAGGGGGTTCCTGTGGATACAAACTGTACTTTTACATCTAGCCCCGTGACGATCATGGGTCAGTGTGCCATGCATGTGAGAACCTATGGTGAGTTGAGTTACATTCACATTATAAATGTCATAATTAAATGATAAGTGTGCACTAAAATCCAACCCCATCCATAACCCCGCCCCCATATGACCAAAGCCCCGCCCTCAACCCACCCTCACGGGGCGAGGGCGGGGCGAGGGGTCACCGCAACATGAGGAACTGTATTGCGGGGTCACGGCATCAGAAAGGTTGAGAACCACTGCTATAAGGAATACCATTTCAAAGCCAATTGCCGATATCATTAATTGCTCTCTTTCCCAAGGTCTAGTTCCTGACCAACTTAAACTAGCAATTCTTAAACCTCTTCTTAAAAAACCAAATCTTCTGGCCACAGATCCAGCTAACTTCCGCCCAATAGCCAATTTGCCAATGATTGCCAAAATTATGGAAAAGATAGTCAATAGACAACTATCAGAGTACCTGGAAGAAAACTACATTCTTGCTCCTTCCCAGTACGGTTTTCGTAAATCGTTAAGCACTGAATCCCTACTTATCTCTCTCACCGACAATATTCTAACTAATATGGATAAAAAACAACCTCACCTCCTTATTCTTTTAGATCTCTCTGCGGCTTTTGACACTGTCAACCATTCATCTTTATTACAAGGTCTGATAGTCATAGGCATTAAGGGAACAGTACTCAGCTGGTTCAAGTCCTTCCTGGTTAATAGACAATTCAAGGTAAAGATAAACAACAAAGAATCACACCCGGTCCCAGCAAATTAAGGAGTCCCTCAAGGTTCCTCCCTCTCTCCAACCCTTTTCAACATTTACCTTCTCCCTCTCTGTCGACTTCTTAATAATCTAAACCTAACACACTACATTTACGCGGATGACATCCAAATACTCATCCCAATCTCAGAATCCCTACACAAAACCTTGATTCACTGGAATAATTGCTTGCAACTAATCAATCATCTTCTATCCAGTCTCAGCCTTATTCTCAACAACAACAAAACCGAGATCTTAATTATCAATCATGACGTTAATAACAATCTAATATACCCAGCTGTCCCACTCATTTCTACCACTCCTATAATTAATCACTCACCATATGTACGTGATCTAGGCGTCATGATAGATAATCAGCTTAACTTCAAAAAATTTATAAGCACCACCACTAAAGACTGCTTCTATAAACTTCTTGTCCTGAGAAAATTGAAACCACTTCTCCACTTCAATGATTTTCGGATGGTTCTACAAGCCATTATTCTAACAAAAATTGATTATTGCAACTCGCTCCTTTTTGGCCTCCCTACCTCATCCATCAAACCCCTCCAGATGATTCAAAACTCTGCAGCTAGAATCCTTACCAATACAAATAAAAGAGACCATATAACCCCCATACTAAAACTCCTCCACTGGCTGCCTATTAAGCAAAGGATTCTCTATAAAGTATACACAGCAATTCATAAATCTATTTACAACATATCCCCACTCCACTTAAGTACCCAACTTCGTTTTCACTCTTCATCTAGACCTATCAGAGGAGCTTATAAAGGCACACTCTATGTTCCTTCAACAATATCCTTACATCAGAAACGTACCATCTCTTTAGCAGGACCCGTCCAATGGAACATGCTCCCGCCAGACATCCGCCTTGAGATCTGCTTCACTTCCTTCAAAAAGAAAATTAAAACCTGGCTCTTTAGCCAAGCTTTTCCAGAACTTTGATTATTTTTTACCTCCAGCTATCAAGATTTTCTCACCATCGCAATCCCTTCTGCAGATCACATTTATCTTAGACAATTACGCCTTATTTTATGATTTGGTTTCTCAAAGAGACTATACAATTTTCTCAATGTTATTTTTCGAACCTGTTTTCCATGTTTTCCAAGTTCTATAACCTTGTTATATGTACCGCCTCTTGGCGTAATTTTTATGTTTCAATGTAAACCGATGTGATCTGTATTTTAATACAGGAACACCGGTATATAAAAATCTAAAAATAAATAAAGAAAGAAAGAAACAGGCAGAGCAGGAAATGACCTCTTTCCAGAAGCCTGCATTCATTCCCTCATAGACACTAGGTCATGTTTTAAAGCTCTGTAGCACAATGCATAGCCCGACCTCCCTATGTACTGGCAGATACACTGCACTGGGAAGAGTTTGGTGCTGCTGTGGGCAAGGCATCAGCCTAAGATGCACCGGAAGGCCAGGCCTTAGCAGTGTATGCAGCAACTGCAAATGGCATGGGGGCGTGAACGATCCTGAAGGGGGTGTGCACTGGCTGGCTGATTGAGGAAGAAAACTGGCTGCATTGGTGTGCTGTGGTCTCT
Organism: Rhinatrema bivittatum; assembly: GCF_901001135.1. Taxonomy (NCBI): domain Eukaryota; kingdom Metazoa; phylum Chordata; class Amphibia; order Gymnophiona; family Rhinatrematidae; genus Rhinatrema; species Rhinatrema bivittatum. The sequence goes on along the minus strand of NC_042624.1, from coordinate 31,856,397 downwards.
GTGTATGTGTGTGTGGTGTGCATAGGCCTCGGAACAGGGTGGGCCACCCGGGCCCTGGTCTTTCTAATGTTTTGCATGCCCCAGATGTGGAGAGGAGCAACAGGGAACCCATGGAATTGTTCCTGCTGCAGCACTGTCTGCCACCTTCACTTCCTTTAGGCTGATCTCACCGTGAATGAGATCAGCCCACAGGAAGTGCCGTAGGCTCGCTGGCGGCTCAGATTGAGAGAAGCGCAGGGACATCAGCCCAAGCCAGCAGATGGGGCGATCCAGGAGCAGCAACAGATGGCAGATAGTGGCAGCAGTAAGGTGAGGGGGGAAAATAAACTGAAGGGAGCGGGAGCTGGGAAAACAAAAGAGAAATTGAAAGAACTGGGGAGAGGGAAGAGAAAATCTGATGGGACTGGGGTCAGGAGGAGGAGAAAAACTGGTGGGGGGGACTGCTGATGCTGGGGGAGGGAGCAAGAGAGGAGAAACTGGTGGGGGAGCATATTTATTTATTTATTTTTATTTCAAGGTTTTTTTATACCGAGGTATGGCTAAGTGCCTTCACCCCGGTTTACATGTACAACAACCAAATACATTTGACAGTAGAAATTTAACAGTTTAACATTTAACAGTTTAACATTTAACCGTTTAACATTTAGCAGTAACTGAGTCAGATTAAAAAAAACTTGTTGCAATAACTCGTAGCATTTTGAACAGGGTCTGTCAGATTGGTCAACGAGGTAAAAAAGGAAAGTAATATTGTAAAAAGCAAGAATTATCGAAAAAGTCTTGTTTATAATGACTGGCATCATAGTTTTAGGGGTGATATTATCAGCCGGGGGGGTAAAGGTAGTCTCAGAGTTACATATATTCGATAAATTTGATGTGATCGGTGACATGATCTGTGAACTTAACCGATACCGTCTTTGAATGTTTGGCTGAATATCCAAGTTTTGAGCTCTTTTTTAAAAGATTTAGTGTTACTTTGTGAGCTCTGTTTTTGTGGTAGTGAGTTCCATTAATTTGGACCAGCAATAGAAATTGCTCGATTTCTTGCTGTGGAAAGTTTAGCTAATGGGAGTGATGGTATTACAAGATTTAGATTACTTGCTGTTCTGGTTGTCCGTTGTGTTCTGTGAAGCTTTATGATATTGTCAAGGGCTGTGTTATCTGCCTTGTATATTGCATTATGAAGAATTGTTAAGATCTTGAATTCAATTCTTTTTTCAACTGGAAGCCAGTGTAGGCTCTTGAGTACGGGGGTGATGTGGTCTGATTTCTTCTTGCCTGTCAGTACTCTAGCTGCGGCATATGGTGGCCAAGGAGGAAGGGGGTCACTGAATCAAGGCTTGATTGAGAGGGGATACTGGAATATGGTGGGGGGGGGGGGGGGAGAGACTGGATGAAGGCTTTTGGCTTTAAAGCCTTGAACTTTTCTTCCTCCCCCCGGGCCACCATATGCTGCTGCCCCCTCTCACCGAAAAGCAGCATGTGGTAGCCCAGGGAAAGGAGGGCTGGATCAAGAGCCTCTTCTCAGTCTTCTGTTTGTGTGTGGTGGGTGAGGTGGCCAAGTTTCTGCTGTTCTTTTGGGAGATAGGTACCAAAATTGTTGCGCCTCCGACCTGTGGACCCCCGCAGGCCAGCTCCCCACTTATCGCGGGTTGCCTCGCAGCAGCAGCGGCATCCGTGAGGCTTGCTCGGACCTGGCTGGCTTCTCTTCGCGGCGCTCCCTCCGCGAGGGAGACGCCGCCAACGTCTTCTGGCTCCACCCCTCTAGGCGCGCGCGCTGGGGCACAGCTTTTAAAGAGACCAGCGCGGGAACCTGCTGCTCCACCTCCGAAGGACGTCAGACGCCGGCAGGGATTTAAGCCCTGCATCAAGTCCTGTTCCTCGCCTTGCAACGAGGTTCTCTCTGTTCCAGAGGTTGCTAGTTGCTGTTCCTGGTTCCTGACTTCGGCTTCTGACTTTGGCTCGTCCACTGGCTTCTGACTTCGGCTCGTCCTCTGGCTTCTGACTTCAGCTTCGTTCCTGGCTTCTGACTTCAGCTTCATCCTTGGCTTCTGACTTCAGCTTCTATTCCTGGCTTCTGATGTCAGCTTCTGTTCCTGGTCCGTGACTTCAACTTGTTCTCGGTGTCCTGTTCCGCTACGTCCAAGAGGCCTCGCCTATGTCATAAGAACATAAGAAATTGCCATGCTGGGTCAGACCAAGGGTCCATCAAGTTCAGCATCCTGTTTCCAACAGAGGCCAAACCAGGCCACAAGAACCTGGCAATAACCCAAACACTAAGAAGATCCCATGGTACTGATGCAATTAATAGCAGTGGCTATTCCCTAAGTAAACTTGATTAATAGCCATTAATGGACTTCTCCTCCAAGAACTTATCCAAACCTTTTTTGAACCCAGCTACACTAACTGCACTAACCACAACCTCTGGCAACAAATTCCAGAGCTTTATTGTGCGTTGAGTGAAAAAGAATTTTCTCCGATTAGTCTTAAATGTGCTACTTGCTAACTTCATGGAATGCCCCCTAGTCCTTCTATTATTCGAAAGTGTAAATAACCGAGTCACATCTACTCGTTCAAGACCTCTCATGATCTTAAAGACCTCAATCATATCCCCCCTCAGCCTCCAAGCTGAACAGCCCTAACCTCTTCAGCCTTTCCTTATAGGGGAGCTGTTCCATCCCCTTTTTCATTTTGGTTGCCCTTGTCCGTACCTTCTCCACTGCAACTATATCTTTTTTAAGATGCGGTGACCAGAATTGTACACAGTATTCAAGGTGCAGTCTCACCATGGACCGATATAGATGCATTATGACATTTTCCATTCTATTAACCATTCCCTTCCTAATAATTCCTAACATTGTTTGCTTTTTTGACTGCTGCAGCACACTGAGCTGACGATTTTAAAATATTATCCACTATGATGGCTAGATCTTTTTCCTGGGTGGTAGCTCCTAATATGGAACCTAACATCGTGTAACTACAGCAAGGGTTATTTTTCCCTATATGCAACACCTTGCACTTGTCCACATTAAATTTCATCTGCCATTTGGATGCCCAATCTTCCAGTCTTGCAAGGTCCTCCTGTAATATATCACAGTCTGCTTGTGATTTAACTACTCTGAATAATTTTGTATCATCCGCAAATTTGATAACCTCACTCGTCGTATTCCTTTCCAGATATATATTGAAAAGCACCGGTCCAAATACAGATCCCTGAGGCACTCCACTGTTTACCCTTTTCAACTGAGAAAATTGACCATTTAATCCTACTCTCTGTTTCCTATCTTTTAACCAGTTTGTAATCCACGAAAGGACATCGCCTCCTATCCCATGACTTTTTAGTTTTCGTAGAAGCCTCTCATGAGGGATTTTGTCAAACGCTTTCTGAAAATCCAAATACACTACATCTACCGGTTCACCTTTATCCACATGTTTATTAACCCCTTCAAAAAAATGAAGCATATTTGTTAGGCAAGACTTCCCTTGGGTAAATCCATGTTGAATGTGTTCCATTAAATCATGTCTTTCTATATGCTCTATGATTTTGATCTTGAGAATAGTTTCCACTATTTTTCCCGGCACTGAAGTCAGGCTCACTGGTCTATAGTTACCTGGATCGCCCCTGGAGCCTTTTTAAAATATTGGGATTACATTGGCCACCCTCCAGTCTTCAGGTAGAATGGATGATTTTAATGAAAGGTTACAAATTTTAACTAATCAGAAATTTCATTTCTGAGTTCCTTCTCTACCCTAGGATGCATACCATCCGGTCCAGGTGATTTGCTACTCTTTAGTTTGTCAATCTGGCCTACTACATCTTCCAGGTTCACAGTGATTCATTCAGTTCGTCTGACTCATCCCTCTGAAAACCATCTCCGGAACTGGTATCTCCCCAACATTCTCATTAGTAAACACAGAAGCAAAAAATTAATTTAGTTTTTCTGCAATAGCCTTATCTTCCCTAAGAGCCCCTTTAACCCCTCTGTCATGTAATGGTCCAACCGACTCCCTCACAGGAAATCAAATACTTTGTCCAAGCGGCTTGGATCCTCACGGGCTAACCCTGGGGGGACCTCAGGCTTCAAGTGGTAAAGTTCCAGTTGGCCTCCTGGCTTCAGCTTCGGTACTCCTCAGGATCCCTGGATTCCTCTTCAAGACTCACCCACAGGAGACTGCACGTAAGTCCAAGCGGCCTGGGTCCTCAAGGGCTCCTCCCGGGGGGACCTCGGCTTCCAGTGGTAAAGATTCAACCGATCTGCTGCCCTGTACTGCCTCCCGGCTTCGACCTCCACTGTGGGTCCTCACACAGTGCCCATTACCTGTTCAAGACAGCTCAAGGGTCCATGAAATCTAAATCCAACAAAAATGTCCAGACAACAGAAGTAGGAACAAAGCATTTGATTTCAGTTTAGTGACTGGAATATGTTCGCTTTGGGAATGGGAATCCCCTCTTATCTTTTGTTGCTCAGAAAAGGAGGAAACGCATTTTTGTTTCTATTTTTCAGTGTTGCACTGCATGCAGGGTCTGGCTTCTTGGAGATTCCTATTGTTGTCTGTGCATTCCCATTTCTCATTTGTGATACTTTATTTGGTATTTGCTGATGGTCTGTCTGTGCTCTGTACATGACTGAGGCGAGTGATTCTGCTAGCATGTAACGTCTGTGTAGGGGGCCATACGAGTCCAGCCGGATTTGTTTTCCTAGTAGGAGATACTTGTGTTCTGGGACCCAGTGCTGCCTTGGAATCATGCTGAGTGGTTTTTTGCAGGTTTTTTGCAGGTTTTTTGTATTATTTTATAACAAGTCATTAGGCCCGTTAAAACGGGCGCTATTCTGTCGGTCAGAGCTGCTCTCTTCTCCTCTCTTCTTCACAACTTCTTACCCTTCCCACTTACTCATATCCTCTTCCCTTTTTCTTCCATCCCCTCTCACCTTCCCTTTCATACCCCTCTCACCTCATCCACAATCCCTTCCCTCTACCTCAGCCCTCCTCCACTCCCTCTTTCTCTTCTGCACAACTTCTTACCCTTTCCACTTACTCTGTCATTTTTTTCCCTTTATCTTCCATCCCCTCTCATCTTCCCTTTCCTTCCCCTGTCACCTTATCCACAACCCCTTCCATCTCCCTCAGCCCTCCTCCTCTTCCTTTTTTTCTCTTCAGCAAATCTTCTGAGCCTTCCCACTTACTTACTCATATTTTCTTTGCTTGTCCTTCCATTCACTCTCATCTTCCCTTTCTTTTCCCTGTGACCTAATCCACAACCCATTCCCTCTTCCTCAGCCCTTCTCAATTCCCCCCATTTTTGTTTTACAGAACGCGGCAGTTTGAATGTGGAACGCGCACAGGAGTGACTCTATCACCCTGGGGGACGCATGCCGGGGGGGGGGGGGGGGGACTGAAGCAGCGCATAAACTTACTTCTTTGCACGGATCCCAGTCCTCGCTGCGGCTGTCATTTTTTTTCCGGCCTTCCTGTGTAGTGTAGAGTGCGTCGAATGGTAGGGATGCATGTGCTGGCGCTGGCGGTGTCATTTCGGGCCACAGAAGAGAGAAACAGATTGCGCAAGGTGGCAGCGTACGTCAGCCAGAGAAGGGAGAAACAGAACACGCGACGCGGCAGGGCACATCAGCCAGAGGTCTCTGGGCCACACATGCGCAGGACGTCGGGCAGGGCTCTGTGCTGCACATGCGCAGTAGAGCTGCTCTCTATTGCGCATTTGCGGCACGTCGGTCAAGCCTCATTTTATAATGTGCTTGTTAATGGAGGAAGTTTGTGTTTATCTTACTTAGATGATGCCAGAATTTTTTGGTATGGTGAGGTGTAGGAGAAAATATTCTGTTCTGCCACCTTTGTTAGAGGGGGGGTGAGTGTGTGAGGGGGGAGGCAGTCTGTGGATACAGAGTATATATTTACAAAACTAGAAGTTCAGGGTTTATGTTGGGTTTGTCTTTCCCATACAGTGACAAGAATGAGCCTCACTCTTAAGCCAAGGTAGAGCAGATTGAATATGATCTCAGTCTCTCAAGTGTACTGCTAGTGCTCTTCCTAATAACTCGCATTGTGCCAAACAGCTTCTTTCTGAAGTTTGTGTTACGCTTGGGCTCCGGTCAGGAGTCGTGAACACCACCCAGCAGGGTGGCTCCAGGTGGAGAGAGACAGGAATGGCTAGAAACAGTGTCTGGTTCCAGGCTGGGTCAGGGCAGGCAGCAAGTAGCAGTGTCTGGGTCCAGGCTGGGTCAGGGCAGGCGGCAAGTAGCAGTGTCTGGGTCCAGGCTGGGTCAGGGCAGGCGGCAAGTAGCAGTGTCTGGGTCCAGGCTGGGTCAGGGCAGGCGGCAAGTAGCAGTGTCTGGGTCTAGGCTGGGTCAGGGCAGGCGGCAAGTAGCAGTGTCTGGGTTCAGGCTGGGTCTGGGCAAGGCAGGTCAGAAGGCCCGTAGGCCACACACACACAGAAGGCCCGTAGGCCACACACAGTAAGCAGGGCAAGGCAGGTCAGAAGGCCCGTAGGCCACACACACACAGAAGGCCCGTAGGCCACACACAGTAAGCAGGGCAAGGCAGGTCAGAAGGCCCGTAGGCCACACACACACAGAAGGCCCGTAGGCCACACACAGTAAGCAGGGCAAGGCAGGTCAGAAGGCCCGTAGGCCACACACACACAGAAGGCCCTTAGGCCACACACACAGTAAGCAGGGCAAGGCAGGTCAGAAGGCCCGTAGGCCACACACACACAGAAGGCCCGTAGGCCACACACAGTAAGCAGGGCAAGGCAGGTCAGAAGGCCCGTAGGCCACACACACACAGAAGGCCCGTAGGCCACACACAGTAAGCAGGGCAAGGCAGGTCAGAAGGCCCGTAGGCCACACACACACAGAAGGCCCGTAGGCTACACACAGTAAGCAGGGCAAGGCAGGTCAGAAGGCCCGTAGGCCACACACACACAGAAGGCCCTTAGGCCACACACACAGTAAGCAGGGCAAGGCAGGTCAGAAGGCCCGTAGGCCACACACACACAGAAGGCCCGTAGGCCACACACCGTAAGCAGGGCAAGGCAGGTCAGAAGGCCCGTAGGCCACACACACACAGAAGGCCCGTAGGCCACACACCGTAAGCAGGGCAAGGCAGAGAAGGCCCGTAGGCCACACACACCCAGAAGGCCAGTAGGCCACACAAGGCAAGGCAAGACAAGGCAAGGAATAAGGCCCGAAGGCCGCGCAAGGCAAGGCAAGGAATAAGGCCCGAAGGCCGCGCAGGGCAAAGCAAGGCAAGGAATAAGGCCCGAAGGCCGTGCAAGGCAAGGCAAGACAAGGCAAGGAATAAGGCCCGAAGGCCGCGCAAGGCAAGGAATAAGGCCTGAAGGCCGCGCAAGGCAAGGGAAGGTCCAGGGACCAAATGCACAGCAAGCAAGGAAGGCTAGAGCAGGGAGCCCAGGCGAGCTCGATGCCGAAGCACTGAGGGAACTGTCAGGCAGGGTTATAAGGGACAGCCCAGAACATAGAGAGGAGAAGGGAGATGGACTGGGCCTGTCAGGAGATCCAGCTCTATAGGGACCCCTGGTGGTGAGGCGGTTGCACAGCAGCCATAGCCGTAACAGTTTGTGCAACATATCGAGATAAGCTTGGAAGTTTTTTATTCCAGTGAATGGTGCGCTAACAGTTAAGCCTGTTTCGGTATCTTTAGGCCACGTTTGCTCTGTCTCTAATTACATCTCTTGTTACTTAGTGGTCTTCTCTCTCTTCATATAATCGCTTGGCACTGACATTTCTATTAGTAATGCTGTTTGTCATTTTCTTTTTAGCACTGTGTTTGGTTTTCTAGCATCAAGCATTGTATTGATTGATCTGTGATTCGTGCAAAGAATGTAAGAATAACATTAACTGTAAACAGAGGAAGAAATTTGTAGTGGGAGCGGGCGTTGGAGCTGAGGGCAGAGCTTGGTTGTCTCCCTCCCAATCCAAAAGGCAGTTTGCTGCCCCTGGTGGTGTACTCTGTCTGCATGTCTGTCTCTGTGTTTGGGTGTGCTATGTCTTTGCTTCTCTCCGCATCTGAGTGCAGTGTTCCTGGGTTTATCTGGGTGCGATATGTCCATCTCTGTGTTTGCATGGTTCATGTCTGTGTGTGTGTGCATGTGTGCCTGTGCAACTCCCTTCAGCAATTTCAAGAGAAACAAAATGGGGACTTTGACACACTGCTTAGCAGTACGGCTGCCTAGTGGCTGGGCAACTGGTTATAGAGATAAATGGTTGGCAAAAAAAAAAGAATTGATGCCAGTTCAGGAATCCAGGATACCCTTGGGGTGTGTGTACATATGTATGTATTATATATGATGTAACCTAACCTGGGTGGCCCCAACCAAATGCATGGGTGGAAGAGAGGGGGCCAAAGCTTGAAAGTTTACTCACCCTGCTCTAATTCATCATTCTCTTCAGTAACAAACCAATACATTCAGTAGGGAAAGAGGTCTCTGGTTACAGGAGAGAACAGTTTTTGATACACATTTCTATTCAAATTTACAGTGTCTGTCCCAGCCCATTACCTGCAATGGGTTCCATGTAGTGACAGAAGTATCCTCAGTTCGTCTGAGCCTCTTAAAAGCCTGGCGTGCATTGCATATAATGTACAAGTGGAACACCAACACTGAAGAGCAGACTCGGGGAAAGTACAATTTATTTTTTTTAACCTAGGGTTTTTCTTCCCCATTTTATAATCTTTTCCCTCTACGCAACCCTCTGCTTTCAGCAACGGTCCTTTGGCCAGAAGCCACAGATCACAGTGGCCTGAGCCTGGCCAGCAGGTGTCACTTTTGTGCAAGAGCTGAAACGCCCTCCCTCCATCTCGGTATCCTCCTCATTCCCTAGTTTTACTCTTCTTAACATTAGCTTTTTCCTTTCTTACTTTACTTCTGTTGGCTTTTTCCCTGTCTGCCTTTCTCCTTGAATGTATTCTATCTTGATTTTTATTTTTTTGCCCCCGTTTGAGTGAAATTTTGTAAATGCTGGACTTCACAGCAAAACTGCCCTGTTAGGGAAAGGTTATTTGTGTTAAGATTTGAGCTCAACCCTTCATGATTGCCCTAATGTATTAAAGCAGTTTACTGTATATGGAGGCTGAGAAAATGTCTGACTCCATTTAACTTTAAGACACTTTGTTTTTTTTTTTAGGTCTTATGTAACGGGCCAGGAACGTGCGTTCCTGTGTGTGCGTCTGCGGTCCTTCTTTGGATACTGGGAATAAAGAAAGTGATCGTCATCTACGTGGAGAGCGTCTGCCGAGTAGAAACCTTATCCCTCTCTGGAAGGATTTTGTACTACTTTTCAGATTACTTCATTGTGCAGTGGCCTGCTCTAAAAAAAAAATATCCCAAGTCTGTCTGTCTTGGGCGAATAGTCTGAGAACAAAAATGGACTTTTCCCCATCTGACAAATTCCTGTTTTTTTGTGAAGCAGGTTTGGGAAGATGCTGTGTAGGAGAGCTATTACTTCTGCAAATGTTTCTGACGGGGAGACTTTCTAATGTACAGCACTGTTAGAAATGAGACCGGCACTGGGGAAAAGGACAGCAATACAATAAATCATCAAAATTTTGAATAAAAGCATTTTTCAGTTTGGCATTAGAAGATTAAGTGTTCTCATTAAAATGCACTGTATTGGAGCTCAGGTCCTGTTTTGCTTTGTTTTTTGACTCATTTCCACCTTCTCCTTTGGGTTTCCAGCTCAGTTGGAACTGAGGTTGGGAACCGAGACCAAAAGCCTTTACTCACAACTACTTGGGGATTTTCCCCTTTATTTTATATCTATCTCTCCTCCCCCCCAACATAATGGCAAATGATTGGGTCAGGCACCCTTAATCTGGCCTCTGTCACCCTTGAACACCTCCCATGAATCCTTCCCCCTCCACCCCACTAGGGGCTGGGAACACTACGTCCACAGTATCTGTAGTTGACCCGGGGAGGGAAAGGCCCAACAGGGATCGAACCAGGGACCTTCTCCACCGCACCGAGCCACCAGCCCGGCCCTCATCTTCTCTTCTGAGTTGTCATGTCTGAGAGAAGTCAATCTAACTTTAAAACTTGTTTCCTGGTGGCTCAAATCCTATGATCTATTTATAAATAAATTCAGCAGTTGAATGAACTTTACCATTTCAAGCATGGAAACTTTTGATATTTTTATAAACTCTAATAAGCAAGTCCTTGTTCCAATAAAGCAGATCGTCCTATTTCCAAGCAGCAGAGTGCCCCATTAGTTTCTTGAGCATAAAGAGACAGTGATATAAAGTTGGCCCTTTGACAAGTTCACATTTTATAGTCTTCCACTGCTCAGAGTCAAAAACCAACCCAAAAACATCCCAAAGAATATTATTTTTCCTGTTGCCCTGTCTAAGCTATTTGCAATTCACAGAGCACCTTTTTAAGCCTTTACATGTAAAAAGTATATTTAATATTGATAAATGGTGACATTCATATTGTGCTAAAAGAGCTACATTGTTCCTCTCAGTCACTTATTTGGATTTGCTCCATCGGTATCTAGCTATTTGGTTTGCCAACACCATTATCCCCTTTTTAATGTACTTCGAGACATCGTCAAATTTGTTGGAATTCTAATGCAAACTTAATTTCTGATATTTATCACTCTTGAGGAAGACTTAACTGAAACTTGCACTGTCTGTGTCCTATGGACTGTTTCATAAGTCACAAAGGATATGCAGGAATACCCTACATTAATTCAAATTGTCACCAAGTGGTAACTTTTAAACTGTTCTTTCAACCAAGGGCAACAATGCTAACGTGCATCACAAACTGCCTCATGTTTCCTGGCACAGGTTCTGACACCATGTCACCAACGCCATCGTGCAGTGCCTGAAATTTCCCAAGAGTAGAAGTAAGTGTGTAAATTTACTAGGTACGAGGAGGGGGGGCCATTGTGCAAAGAGCTCCTGGCTCTCAGAGAACGAGTCCGATCTCTGGAGGCTAGAGTGGCAGACCTGGAGGAGCTGAGTGTTACCTGCCGGAACTCTCCCGATGGTGTCGGCGTTTCCCCCTGACGCTGGCGTCCCCCGCGGCGCGGCTCCGTGCGAATTGGGGCTTGGCCACGCCCTCTTTTGACGTCAGACGCCGGTGGAAGTGCTGGGCAGCGCGGGAAACCTGCCCTATTTAAGGGAGCTTCTTCTCTTCCGTGTTGCTTCAGCCACAAGTGTGTTGGGGAGTTTCTTTGCTGTGTTTCCTGCTGCTTGCTGCCTGCTTGACCCGGACTGCCTTTTGGATTACTCTGCCTGCCGCCTGCCTTTGGATAAGTTGCCTTGGTTCCTGTTGCTCGCTGCCTGCCCTGACCTGGACTGTTACTGGATTACTCTGCCTGCCGCCTGCCTTTGGATAAGTTGCCATGGTTCCTGTTGCTCGCTGCCTGCCCTGACCTGGACTGTCACTGGATTACTCTGCTTGCTCCCTGCCTTTGGATAAGTTGCCATGGTTCCTGTTGCTTGCCGCCTGCCCTGACCTGGACTGTTACTGGATTGCGTTACCTGCTGCCTGCCGCTGGACTACTCTTTCTGGTTCCTGTCATCGCTGCTGGCTCTACTTGGACTACCAGGGGTGTCCTACCCAACGCCACTCTCCGAGCCTCCGGTTCCAAGAAGTTCAACTACTCAAGGTAAGCGGTCACCGGCCTTGGTTCCACGTACCAGTGTAACAGTTGGCCGAAGCCATGGAACCAGTCGACCTGACCGCTCTGCAGGCCATCCCAGGTTTGGCCTCCCGGCTTCAGCAGCAACAAGGGGTCCTTGATCAAGTAACTGGGATACTCTATCGCTTAGTCGCCCGTATGGATGCACTGGCCCACACTTCTGCAGCCCCAGTAACGAATACCACTGCTTCTTCCAACCCTATCCATTTATCTCCTCCGCCACAATTTAATGGAACTTCAGCGTTGTGCAGAGGCTTTATTAATCAATGTCGAATGCACTTTTCACTGCAGCCATCTTTGTTTCCATCAGATAAGACTAAGACTACCTTTATTTTGTCATTTCTGGAGGGCCCAGCCCTAGCCTGGGCTTCACCTTTGTGGGAGAGAGACGACCCTATTCTTAACAATTTGGATCGGTTCCTGAAAGAATTCCAACTCATCTTTGATGAACCAGGGCGTTCTACCTCGGCAGCCAATGACTTACTGCAAATCAAACAAGGTTCCCGTTCAGTGGGGGAATACGCATTCAGTTCCGAACCTTGGCAGCAGAACTCGCGTGGGGTGAGGATAGTCTCACTGCCATATTTCGACAAGGGCTGGCCGAGAATATAAAGGATGAATTGGCTGGCAGGGATCCCCCGGATTCTTTAGAGGAACTCATCCGGCTAGCCATTTGACTGGACCTAAGATTTCAAGAAAGGGCGCAGGAACGGACTGCCACTCGAAGGACCTTTCGTCTGGCTCCCACCTTTCAGCAACCCGTTGTCGTTCCGCGACAGACTGAAGTATCCGGGAACGTTGAGGAACCCATGCAAATTGACAGATTTCGATTAACTCCTGAGGAACGTCAACGGCGAAGATTAAGAAATCTCTGCATGTATTGTGCTGGTTCAGGCCATTTCGTTAGCAAATGTCCCAACAAATTTAGGCTCTTAGGTAGAAAGATTAAATCCAGAACCTCCAGGGTAGCATTCTCTGAAATGCTCCCTGTTCCACGCGCAGGTCACCAGAGGCAGGCAGAGCTCCGGAGTCTCAATGCGTGGATGAGACGATGGTGCAAGGAAGAGGGATTCAGTTTTGTTAGGAACTGGGGAACCTTTTGGGGAAGGGGGAGTCTCTTCCGAAGGGATGGGCTCCACCTTAACCAGGGTGGAACCAGACTGCTGGCGCTAACCTTTAAAAAGGAGATAGAGCAGCTTTTAAACTAGAACAAAGGGGAACAAAGGGGAAAGCCAACAGTCGCTCAGCAGCGCATGGTTCGGAGAGAGGTATCTTTAAAGGATACTAATGATGCATTAGAATTAGGGCATCCCGACAGCCTTGTTATTGAAACTATTATTTCTTTATTTAGCTCTATGTTAAATTGTCAACCAGTTATACTGTTCCATATGTTCTACTGTTCCATGTAAAGCTCAGCTCTCTGTTGAGCAGTTCTTCGTTTTATGTAAACCGGAGTGATTTGTAGTCCCTACAAGAACTTCGGTATATAAAAATTAAAAATAAATAAATAATAATAATAGCCTGGTATTGCCATATCCCAGTCAAGAGATTCCGTAAACCACGTTTCCGTGACAGCAACAACGTCCAAGTCCACCTCCACCATTAGGGCTTGCAGATCTGGGATTTTATTGCCCAAACTATGAGCATTTGTGCTCATAGCTTTCCAGCTTTCTTCGTACAGGTTACTGCTGATCCTGGACTCCTTTTGTGACCTCTTTAGTTGAGTTTTGTTATCCACTTTTCCCTTTGCATTTGTGCAAGGGAAAGGATTAGTGCCTCTGATGGCAGAGTCATCCATCACAGTGAGCTTTTTTCTTTGGTTTCTGATCTGGAATTTCTGTATGCATTGGGTTTCTTCTCTCTTTTCAGATAACATTTCAATCTTTTTCTCAAGAACTTCTTCAGTATTTAATACAGAGAAGGCATTTTGTACTTGATACAGTGTGTGTCTCCGGATCACAGGTCTAATTCTACCAGAGCCCACTGTAATACTGTTTTTTAAGTTCCTCAATGCCCTGTGTGAGTGTGGGGAGGGGGGGTAGAGTTGTGGGCTGCACAGCTGTCAATAACGGGTTTCTGTGGGTCACCGGTCTTATCCTACCTGAGCCCACAGTAAATCTCTTTTTCCTTGACTTTTGGTTATTCAGTGGTAATGGGAAATTAATTCCTGAATAATGTACAGAGGCTGAGACTTTCTTTATTGAAGCTAATTCAGCTTTAACGTCAGCCAGCTCCTTTTCCAAGGTAAAGAGTTGTGAACAAATGGGGCAAGCCTTAAGTTTCCATATGATTACCCTCAATATAAAGGCTCCACAACAGTTGCATTGGAATGGATAGACCTCATTTTGGTAATTTGTCTGATGGATAGCAATTAGGGAAATACTAATTTACCTTGTTGCCATTTATGAATTTAGGCAGGTTATATCAGAAACACAAACCTAGGGGTGGGTGGGTAGAGGGGTAGGATGGGAGGGAGTCAAACAGTTAAACCTTGGTCAAAGATGTTAACTGGACACTATCTGCTTTTGATTTTGAACAGACACGCCTGCAGGTCTGGCTAACTAATTTAAGCTTTCTCCTTATCTCTCCTCAAGAGTTTATGCTTCTGGCTGTCTCTTTCAAGTTCAAATCAGACTGGGGACTTGAATACCCCCTGCAATACACTGAGTCTGCTGCCAAGAGCAGTTTATCTAGAAAGCAGTCCCACCCCAACAAACACTGGCTGAGGAGGAAGGGTCTACTCTGAACTAATGGCTGGCCCTGGAAAGCAGACTAGAAGCACTCCCAAGTTTCTATTTCAGTTGTGCTTCTTTTTAACAGACAGTGCACTAGTTTTTGCAAATATGATGCCCTAGTTCTAAGCACAGATAATAACCAAACAAATTTGTACTTATCTTTAGCAGAAAAGGCTCTGATTCATGAAGATCCCAGCTCCAAAGTGATTCAGTTCCCAAAGCACATGAGACTCTGGCAATCCTAATCCAATTACTGCCACCCCCACAAACACTGGCTGAGGAGGAAGGGTCTGCTCTGAACTAATGGCTGGCCCTTGAAAGCAGACTAACAGCACTCACAAATTTCTATTTCAGTTGTGCTTCTTTTTAACAGACAGTACACTAGTTTTGGCAAATATAATGCAAAGGAGCTCAAATCTTCACTAAATTGGATTTAAGAGGGGCCTACAACTTGATTCGAATACGAGAGGGAGATGAATGGAAAACGGCATTCAACACCTATGATGGACATTACGAATACAGGGTAATGCCATTTGGCCTTTGTAATGCCCCTGCCGTATTTCAAGCCATGATCAATGACATATTTCGCGACATCCTCTATTCTCATGTCATTGTTTATCTGGATGATATATTAATTTTTTCCAACAACCTGAAACAGCATCAGCAGCATGTGCGACAGGTCCTGCAGCGTCTCAGAGAAAATAAACTGTTTGCCAAACTAGAAAAATGTGTGTTTCATAAGACCAGTTACCATTCCTGGGATATATCATCTCCAACAAAGGATTATCCATGGACCCGGGCAAACTTAAAGCCATTTTGAACTGGCCCCAACCCAAGGGCTTGAAAGCTTCACAAAGATTTCTGGGCTTTTCCAACTATTATAGACAATTCATTCCGAATTTTTCGTCTTTAGTGGCTCCTCTTACTGCTCTCACTAGGAGAGGAGCGCCTATTCAGAAATGGCTGGAGGAGGCCGTCAATGCCTTTCTTCAATTAAAAAAGGAATTCACCAAGGACACATGTCTCAAGCACCCCGACTCCTCCAAACCCTTTATCCTAGAAGTGGATGCCTCTGCAGTAGGAGTGGGTGCGGTCTTGCTACAAACAGCAGACGATGGAAATCTGGTGACGTGCGCTTTTTTTTCAAGAAAGTTTTCATCTGCGGAAAGAAATTGTACCATCGGAGATCGGGAACTTTTAGCGATTAAGTTGGCCTTTGAGGAATGGCGTCATCTGTTAGAAGGCTCTCGATATACTGTGACTGTTTACACGGACCATAAAAATCTAGAATACCTGGCGAAAGCTCAACGATTAAATCCTCGACAAGCCCGCTGGGCTCTTTTTTTTTAGCAGGTTTAATTTTGTTCTGCATTTCTGACCTGCTCAGAAGAATCTGCGAGCAGACGCCCTCTCGAGAAGCTTTGATCATGAAGATATACCTGACCCCCCTCGATACATAATAGATCCTGCACAGATACAGCTGGCTGCCACCTTCACGGTTCCCATTGGGAAAACGGTAGTTCCTAAACGATTGAGATTAAAAGTTCTTCGTTGGGCGCATGACGCTCAAATAGCAGGGCATGCGGGAATTTCACGTACCAAGGAGCTGGTATCCAGACATTATTGGTGGCCCTGGTGGGAGAAAGATATTAAGGCCCATGTGGATTCCTGCTCAGTATGCACAGCTCAGAAGACTCCTTGACGAAAACCCTTTGGTCTTTTACAACCATTACCTGTCCCCACTAAACCGTGGACTCACATTGCCACCGATTTTATCACTGATCTTCCGACTTCGGACAATAACACTGTCATTTGGGTGGTGGTGGACCGTTTTTCCAGAATGGCTCATTTTATTCTGCTGCCAGGATTACCTTCTGCATCAGACTTAGCTCACCTATTTCTTCAACACATTTTCCGTCTTCATGGTTTACCTCTCAGTATTGTTTCAGATAGAGGGGTGCAATTTACAGCTCGATTTTGGAAAGAACTGTGCAAACTTCTAAAAATGAAACTTGAATTTTCCTCAGCCTACCACCCCCAAACCAATGGACTCACGGAACAGACGAATCATTCCCTGAAGGCCTTTCTTCGATCTTATGTCAATCAACGACAATATAATTGGGCTCCCTTGTTGGTCTGGGCAGAAATATGTCATAATAATCATTTGAACCAGGCCACGGGGAGGTCTCCCTTTTTTGTAGTCTTTGGTAGACACCCACGACTCCCGTTACCTATTGCTACTTCTTCAATTTGTCCGGCTGTCAACACAACCATCGCCTCTATGACCAAGTTATGGGAAGAGACATGAGCCTTACTATTAAAGAATGCTGCTAGAATGAAGATCCAAGCAGATAAGACGAGATGTCCTGCTCCTCGACTCCAGGCAGGAGATCTTGTGTGGTTGAGCACGCGCAATCTTCGATTACGCATGCCGTCATTAAAATTTGCTCCTCGCTTTATTGGTCCTTTCCCTATTGAGAAGCAGATTAATGCAGTCACTTATAGACTATCTTTACCGTCCTCCTTGCAGATTCACAACACCTTCCACGTGTCTTTACTCAAACCTGCAATTATGTCTTGGCCTTCCAGAAAGAGGAGGCCTAATACACACTTAATTCAGAAGGATAACCAATTCGAAGTGGAGGACATCCTGGATTCCAGAAGATGTAGGGGACAACTACAATATTTAATTTCTTGGAAGAACTTTGGACCTGAAGAGAACTCTTGTGAACCTGCTCATAATGTACAGGCACCTCGTTTGCTTAAAAAATTCCATCAACGCTTTCCTCTCAAGCCCAGACCTAGGAAGAAGAGAGGAGGGCCTTGCAGGGGGGGTACTGTTACCTGCCGGAATTCTCCCGATGGCGTTGGCGTTTTCCCCCTGACGCTGGCGTCCCCCGCGGCGTGGCTCCGCGCGAATCGGGGCTTGGCCACGCCCCCTTTTGACGTCAGACGCCGGCGGAAGTGCTGGGCAGCGCGGGAAACCTGCCCTATTTAAGGGAGCTTCTTCTCTTCCATGTTGCTTCAGCCACAAGTGTGTTGGGGAGTTTCTTTGCTGTGTTTCCTGCTGCTTGCTGCCTGCTTGACCCGGACTGCCTTTTGGATTACTCTGCCTGCCGCCTGCCTTTGGATAAGTTGCCTTGGTTCCTGTTGCTCGCTGCCTGCCCTGACCTGTACTGTTACTGGATTACTCTGCCTGCCGCCTGCCTTTGGGTAAGTTGCCTTGGTTCCTGTTGCTCGCTGCCTGCCCTGACCTGGACTGTTACTGGATTACTCTGCCTGCCGCCTGCCTTTGGATAAGTTGCCGTGGTTCCTGTTGCTCGCTGCCTGCCCTGACCTGGACTGTCACTGGATTACTCTGCTTGCTCCCTGCCTTTGGATAAGTTGCCTTGGTTTCTGTTGCTTGCCGCCTGCCCTGACCTGGACTGTTATTGGATTGTGTTACCTGCTGCCTGCCGCTGGACTACTCTTTCTGGTTCCTGTCATCGCTGCTGGCTCTACCTGGACTACCAGGGGTGTCCTACCCAACGCCACTCTCCGAGCCTCCGGTTCCAAGAAGTTCAACTACTCAAGGTAAGCGGTCACCGGCCTTGGTTCCACGTACCAGTGTAACACTGAGGCAGACAGAGAGGTATATAGAAGAGACCTTCAGGGACATAGTAGTCAAGTCCCAACTTCAGACTGACAGCCCTGGTGCTGCCTTGGAGGAAGAAGGTCTCATGATGGAAGAGCATCAACCAGGGGCAGCAGGAAAGGATCCTGTAGCAAGGACCTTGCTCTCCAGGTGATGCATTGTCCTTTCGCACTGAGGATATCTCCCCAAGGCCTACTGCCCAGGAGGGAAGGGTTAGGTCAGCCGTCATAGTTGGTGATTCGATTATTAGGAATGTAAATTGCTGGGTGGCTGGTGGGCGTGAGGATCGCCTGGTAACATGCCTACCTGGTGCGAAGTTGGCGGACCTCACGCGTCACCTAGATAGGATTTTAGACAGTGCTGGGGAGGAGCCAGCTGTCGTGGTACATGTGGGCACCAATGACATAGGGAAATGTGGGAAGGAGGTTCTGGAAGCAAAATTTAGGCTCTTAGGTAGAAAGCTTAAATCCAGAACCTCCAGGGTAGCATTCTCTGAAATGCTCCCTGTTCCACGCGTAGGTCACCAGAGGCAGGCAGAGCTCCGGAGTCTCAATGCGTGGAAGAGACGATTGTGCAAGGAAGAGGGATTCCGTTTTGTTAGGAACTGGGGAACCTTTTGGGGAAGGGGGAGTCTCTTCCGAAGGGATGGGCTCCACCTTAACCAGGGTGGAACCAGACTGCTGGCGCTAACCTTTAAAAAGGAGATAGAGCAGCTTTTAAACTAGAACAAAGGGGAAAGCCGACAGTCGCTCAGCAGGGCATGGTTCGGCGAGAGGTATCTTCAAAGGATACTAATGATGCATTAGAATTAGGGCATCCAGACAGTGAGGTTCCAATAATTAGAAAAATAGTCCAAGTGCCTGTAACTAAAAACTCACCTGAGCTAAAAAATTCTAACTTATCCCTATCAATTAAAAAGCAGAATGAAAATACAAACAAAAAACAAACTTTGAAATGTTTGTATGCTAATGCCAGAAGTCTAAGAAGTAAGATGGGAGAATTAGAATGTACAGCAGTGAATGACATAGACTTAATTGGCATCTGAGACATGGTGGAAAGAGGATAACCAATGGGACAGTGCTTTACCGGGGTACAAATTATATCGCAATGACAGAGAGGAGCACCCGGGAGGAGGTGTGGCGCATTGTGTCCGGGATGGCATAGAGTCCTACAGGATAAACATCCTGCATGAGACTAAATACAAAATTGAATCTTTATGGGTAGAAATCCCTTGTATGTCGGGGAAGACTATAGTGATAGGAGTATACTACCGTCCACCTGGTCAAGATGGTGAGACGGACAGTGAAATGTAAGAGAAATTAGGGAAGCTAACCAAATTGGTAGTGCAGTAATAATGGGAGATTTCAATTACCACAACAGTACCGAAGCAGAACCTTGCACATCAGCAAGTACCCAATGAACAATGGTGCAAGAATAAATCTTGAGTTCCACAGATATTCAACACAGTCTTTTATTCTGGTTGACGCTCCATGACAGCTAAGAATGATTGTTTGAATATTTATGGTCCCGCCCGATGCAGCCACCACGAAACACGGGACCGTGTCGGGGGACTTTATACAAATGATTGCTGTTTGATTTGTGGAGTTGCCAGGTTTACCTTTTCGAATCATCAACCAGAATAAAAGACTGTGTTGAATATCTGTGGAACTCAAGATTTATTCTTGCACCATTGTTCATTGGGAGACTTCAATTACCCCAATATTGACTGGGTAAATGTATCATCGGGACACGCTAGAGAGATAACGTTCCTGGATGGAATAAATGATATCTTTATGGAGCAATTGGTTCAGGAACCAACGAGAGAGGGAGCAATTTTAGATCTAATTCTCAGTGGAGCACAGGACTTGGTGAGAGAGGTAACGGTGGTGGGGCCACTTGGCAATAGTGATCATAATATGATCAAATTTGATTTAATGACTGGAAGAGGAACAGTGTGCAAATCCAAGGCTCTTGTGCCAAACTTTCAAAAGGGGAAACTTTGATAAAATGAGAAAAATTGTTAGAAAAAAACTGAAAGGAGCAGCTACAAAAGTAAATAATGTCCAAGAGGCGTGGTCATTGTTAAAAAATACCATTCTAGAAGCACAGTCCAGATGTATTCCATACATTAAGAAAGGTGGAAAGAAGGCAAAACGATTACCAGCATGGTTAAAAGGGGAGGTGAAAGAAGCTATTTTAGCCAACAGATCTTCATTCAAAAATTGGAAGAAGGATCAAACAGAAGAAAATAGGATAAAGCAGAGTTCCGCCACAAGTGTTTTAAACTCTATGGCAAATTCAGCCAATGATCTGTTGCTTGCTTCAATTCAACCAAAGCAGAACCGGTGACAGAAGTTCGAGCAGGGTCATCGAAAACGGATTTAAATGAGTCCATAAATCCTTCTATGTCCTGCAAAATGGGGTCCTTGCGTTCCCACAAGGTAGATGCCCAAGACAATGCCCTACCATCCAGCTATGAAAGGATGTAGGTAGTCTTGGAGAGAGCCGTAGGGAATAAAGATTGCTGTAAGACAAAATGCATGTAGCACTGGTTTAAAAAACCCCGGGTCTTCTGGATTTCTCCAGAAAAACGAATTGGAGCCGCCAGTAGTAGAGCAGTCTTTAAAGTTACCTCCTGTAACTGACCTTCATGGCTGGAAGCTGTGCCTTGAACCTTCTGTGTGTGTAGCTGATGAAACGCTGAAGTAAGTTTCTCCAAGGCGTCTTGCTCCTCCGAAATGCGCAGGGCCAGGCCCGGTATGGCCTGCAAGGCATTGAGCTGTGCCGGATCCATGGAGTTAGCAATCTGTTATTTGTGATAATTGTGGGTGGATCCTTGGGCCGGTGGCAGATGACCACGCCCACAGGTCAGGCTCAGAGTTGGGAGACAGACACACACTAGATCTTTTATTAAAGTGTATAGTGAACCACCCACTATACAGGTGAGCTGGAAGAGCCCGGCTGGGCTGTATCCCAGGATGGCTGAGCTGTAGAGAAACTGAATATAGTGAGTAGGCAGAGTATGCAGATTTCAGGAACAGAACCTTGATGGTTAACACTCACACAGTAGTCTCTTGAAGCAGCCCAGAGGCTGGAATGAAGTAGACCCTCGAGGAGCTAGTACCTGGTTCTAGGGAAAGCTCTGAGAGAGAGATGGTAACTCACTGGTGTTGTAGGCAGCGGTGACTTCCTGGCAGAAGTAGTAATCGGTAGCAGGTCCGGGAACGTGGGCCCTCGAGGAGCGAGTACCGGTTCCAGACTGTGACCTGAAAAGCAAGAGAGAGAGCGAGGCCCCCAGGAGCGGGTACCCCTGGTAAAGTCCGAGGAGGCAGAGTAGCAAGGTATGCAGAGAGCGAATCCCATCCGCAGCGATACCTGGAGGAAGCCCTTGCTAACTCGAATAGCTAGCAAAAACGAAAGACCTTAAGTATCCGGTGAGGATGACTTCATCTCACGGGGACGCCCCTGAGGTTCGTGCCACAGCTGGTACTTGAGTCGGGGCCGCGCCGCACATGCGCCCTTAGGCTTCAGGAGAACATGGCAGAAGGCAGCGTCTAGCCGGTCCGGGGACGCCAGAGGAGAACTGCAAGATGACGCCGCGGCAGCCAAACTTCCATCAACCAAAGAGGGAGTCGCAAAAGAGGTAAGGTGGGCGGAGTGGAGACGTCGGGCAGCGACAGTTGCAACATAAGGGTAGTAACTGCTGCTCTGTGCAGGTTACCCTGATGTTACTCCCATCTGTTTGTTAAAGGTAGTAACAGCCGCTCCATGCAGGTTACCCCAATGTGTCTATTAAGAATAGTAACTGCTGCTCTGTGCAGGTTACCCTCATGCCCTCTGTTAAGGGTAGTAACAGCCGCTCCGTGCAGGTTACTCCCATGTGTCTGTTAAGGATAGTAACTGCTGCTCTATGCAGGTTACCCGCATGCCTTCTGATAATGTTAACGCTTTTTTATTGAGCAATAACCAAAACAATAACATGAATCAACATGCCTGGGTGGTGTTTGTTCTTGACCCACAGGACAGCAATACAATTAGCTCTTTTACAATGATCCCCCCCACACAGCTGTCATACCAGCCCCACCTCCCTCCCCCCCTGTCTTATCCCTCCCCTCCCCCCCCCCCAAAGAACCAGTTCAAGATAGGAACATCTTTGAGGGTAGATCTGATGTGGTCGACATCTCAGCAGCAACTTGGGCAAGCTTCCAGCTATCAACGAGCCTCCCCAGAATCATTGAGGATCTGACTGCGAGTCCTGTGCAGCAGGGATTGTGTATATACCATCCAGGTGCGCACGAAGTGACGGCGGTGGAGAGGTGATGCACAGGAAGCCATATTTTCCATTTGTAATAACTTGTGAAAGTTGTTCCTCCTCTGCCAATAGGTGGGTGCCACAGAGCCCTTCCAATGCAACAGAATCCGTTTTTTGCCCACATAACATGCCTTTTGAATGAGGAGTCATGTGTCCACTCCTTTTATTTTAGCAGGGTTCATACTACCAAACAATAGGGCAGGGTGGATATGGGGAACAGCAATACCCAACAGCCTCTCCAGGTATTGTACTATCGCCGTCCAAAAACAGCGGATGCGTGGGCAACCCCAAAAGGCATGCAATAAAGTGCACGCATCCTTGAGGCACTTAGTGCATTGGCTGGTTTCTCGTAGGTTGGCCCAAAAGAGAAACTGGAGAGAGAGATACGCTCTCCACAGGAATTTATACTGCATTTCTCTATAGTAGAATTTACTCGTCACCCTAGAGATCTGCTTAAAACTGAAGCTAATCATCGTTTCCGAAATCTGAAAGGTGCCATCGCTGTTCCACCACATCGCCAGCCGCCCCCAAGGCTTCATAGATAATAAATGTTTTAAACCTCTGTGAGCTTCATTTAGTGTCAATTTAACAGTCAGTTCTAGTCTCAAGAGCTTATTCAAGGCCCCGAAGTTGGCGGGGTTCTTGCATTCCCCCGATAGGGAGGATACATAATGTTTCAATTGCAAGTATGGGAATACCTGCATGGGTCGCAGAGTATACAACCCAATGAGGTCAGAAAAGGATAACAGGGATCCCTCCCCATCTAGGACATGTCCCAGCTGCGTAATACCTTTCTGGGCCCACACCCTAAAACCAGCAGTCTGGGATCCCGGGGTAAATTGCAGGTTACCTTGCAATGGCAATAAATAGGCATAGGTGGAGGGGATATGTAAATATGTACACACTTTTTTCCAGGTTCGCCGCATAGGTTCCAAAAGGGGGTGCATCCTCAAAGATTCTGGCAGTTGTGAGCTAGAGCACTGCAGTACAAACCGTAAATCTAAGGGTGCTACCAGAGTGTGATCTGCCGGGAGGTGTGTGTAATGGGAGCTATCCAATAGCCATTTCCTAATTATATGCAGATTACTCGCTAAATTATAAAGCATCAAGTCAGGGACTCCCATTCCTCCCTGTCCCCATTGCCCCTTTAGGATGGTAAGGGCAATTCTAGGCATCTTGCCCTGCCAGAAAAACTTACCAAGGATAGAATCCAGTTTCTTCACGTCCCGCCGATACAGGAGAATCGGCATGTTCTGAAGAATATATAGCCATTGGGGGAGAAGCACCATCTTAAAGATATTGATTCGCCACCCCCCCGCCCCCAATGATAATGGTAAATTTTGCCAATTGGTGAGTCTATCCGTGGTCCGTTGTAATAGGTGGGGAATATTAAGAGAATATAAAGCACCGGGGTCCGAGGATAGCCAAACCCCCAAATATCGAAAGCGGTCCTCAGCCCATCGCAATGGAAACTTCCCATCCCAATTACTCGGGTAACCCAGGGCTTCAGACTTATCCCAATTGACCTTAAATCCGGAGATCTGGCCATACCGGGGGAAAACCTCTAATAGTGCCTGTAGGGAGTCAACCGGTCTAGTTAGAAACAGCAGAATGTCATCAGCGAATGCAGCATATTTGAACACCTGTGACTGTAATTTAATCCCCCTGATCGCTGGAGTATTTTGTATGGAGCATAATAAGGGCTCTAACATTAAAAGAAACAGTAAGGGGGATAGTGGACATCCCTGTCTTGTCCCTCTAGCTACCGGAAACGATTGGGACTGGCTAGCATTAGCGATAATGTACGCTAACGGATCCCGATATAGCAACTGGATGCTCTGCAAGAATAAACCCCCAAAACCCATATGATGTAAAATTTGAAACATATAGCTCCAATCCACCCAGTTGAATGCCTTCTCTGCATCTAAGTTGACCACCAGAAAAGATTCAGCTACCCTTCTACACAGAGCCATAGCTGTGGTCACCCAGCGTATGTTGGTGAGTGCATAGCGTCCTCTGACAAAGCCCACTTGATCTGGCAGGATCAGGGTGGGCAGTATGGATCCCAAACGCTCCGCCAAAATCTTGGCTAAGAGCTTCTGGTCAAAATTCAAAAGGGAAATTGGATGATAGGACGCGGGCAGTAGGGGATCTTTACCCGGTTTGGGAATCAGAGTGACATGAGCCACGTTAGTATGAGCTGGATAGGATCCCATGTGAACCAGATTATTAAATGCTAGGGCCAGCATGTCCCCTAGCTCAACTGACAGGGTTTTGTAAAATTCCGCTGTAAAGCCATCTGGACCTGGCGCTTTGAACCGAGGTGCTGAACGAATAGCTTGCGCCACTTCCGCTACTGTAATGGGACCATTCAGGTATTCGGATCGTGCAGAGGTTAATGATGGGAGAGATACGGAAGACAAAAAGCGCTCAACTGCACTAGCCTGCACCCCTTCTGCCACATAGAGATTGGCATAATAATGCTGAAATGCAGCCAAAATCGCCGAGGTGTCAGTTAAGATGTGCCCCGTAGGATCACGCAGAATTGCTGTTTGGGATGACGGTGAGATTTTATTAAGTTGGCCAGGAGTTTTCCCATCTTATTGCTGTGTTGAAACAATTGGAATTGATAATACAGCAGACTTTTTTTTCCCCTCTGGTGAAGGAGGGTGTTCACCGCTGCTTGCGCCGCCATCAATTTTTCCCGATTCACAGGCATCTGTGCCTGTATATAGAGCCTCTTAGCTTTCCGCAAATCCCCCGTCAAAGAGAGCAGTTGCTTATCTAGCATCTTTCGTCGGTGTGCCAAATAGGAAATGATGTCCCCCCTGAGGACCGCTTTCCTGGTATATCAAAAAAGAATGGGATCCCCCGCATGCGCTTCATTAGCCTGGGAGTACTCTTCCCATTTCGCACGAATGAAATTCTGGAAAGAACTATCATCTGCCAAATAATAGGGGTAACGCCAGATTTTGAGGGACGAGGACTGCGTGAGCCATCGTAAGTCAAACCATATAGGGCAGGGGTCAGGAACCTTTTTGGCTGAGAGAGCCATAAACGCCACATATTTTAAAATGTAATTCCATGAGAGCCATACAATATGTTTAAAACTATATACAAGTAAATGTGTGCATTTTATGTAAGATCACACTTTTAAAGTACAATAAGTCTCTGAAAATATTACACCAGGCCTTAAGACACCAATACATCTCCTATTAGGAAAATGGACCAAGTCAGGCTGCTATAGAGTCCTACACAGAAACTACACGCCAGCAGAAAACCTCACCTGAATCACGTGCTGTCCCTCACCTAACATAGAATAAAGAGACCAAAACGCATAACAAGAAGCATGCAGAAAAAACTGAATTGGAAACTGCAACAAGCCAGAGTCTCTGTATGCAGTGTAACAAAGGAAAAAAGAAACATCACCCATCCTTATAAAACAAATCAAGAAATATAAAATCATCAGCAGTAAAACTGTACTAACAAAAAGAACATATTTCGAAACAGCTGATGAGTGGAATCTCCAATAATTAAAAACTCATATAAAACATTTCCAGATACCAACAAAATATTTCAAAATAGCAGACACAAAGACCCAGTAATGAAAAATAAGGATACAAAAATTTTTTTGCTCTGCATACCTGGGAACGTTTGATATCAGGTGTCCTGAGATTGTTCTGAATTAGCAAGAGGCAGGGTGGTTTGCTTGGAACTTTCTCCTCTCTGTCACATACCAGCACTCTCTCTCACACTGGCTCTCAATGACACACCTATACACACATGCTCTCAGTACTCACATATACCCATGTTTTTTCTCTCTCACTTATATAGGCTCTTAATTACGCATTTACACACATGCTATCTTTTCACGCTTACACACACACACAGGCTTTCAATCACATAAATACATGCTGTCTTTTTCTCTCACACACAGACTCTCATTCACATGCTTACAAACATGTCCTCTCTTTCTCTCATTTACACACAGGCTCTCAATCACATACTCACATGCTCCCTCACCTAAATCAGCTCTCAATCACACACAGACACACATGATCTCTCTCTTACTTATACACACAGGCTCTTAATCATACATACACATGATTTCTCTCACACACAAAGGATCTCAATCATACACACATACTCTTTCACACAAACAGGTTTTCAATCACAAACTTACACATACAGGTTCCCAATGGTAAACTTACATTCATGCTCTCTCTCTCTCTCTCTCTCTCACAGGCAGGCTCGCGCGGCAAGAAGAGGCCACGCTAGTGCGCTCGGCATCGGCCCGAAGAAAAGAAGACTGCAGCGCGGCTCGGAGGAAAATGAAGAGCTTCAACCGCGGCCGATGGGACTCCGCCTCCGCGAGGGCTGAAAATGAAGAGGTTAGCGTTGGGAGGAGGAGGCTGCTGCCGCCGCGAGTTCCCGGGGTGGGGCCGATGCCGAGCGCACTAGCGTGGCCTCTTCTTGCCGCAGGCACCCGATACTCTCCACTTCCGGGCCGCGCGGGGGGGGGGGGGGGGGGCGGGAAGAAGAGAGCACGCCGGTGCCGCTGACTCCAGCTGTCCTGCCGCGTTCCGCCCGGGCTGACAGCATTTTAAGCCCGGGCAGAGGAGGACCGGGGAGCAGCTGGGTCAGCGGGAAAGTGTGGCGACTGTCTGCGAGCCAGATGCAGCCCTGAAAAGAGCCATATCTGGCTCGCGAGCCATGGGTTCCCGACCCCTGATATAGGGGCATGATCCAATATACATATGTCCCCTATCTGAGCATCCTCTACCTTAGAAAACGCCTGCATGCTGAGAAAGAAATAGTCCAGACGAGAAAAGGACGCATGCGCTCGAGACAGGTGTGTGAAGTCAGATTCAGTGGGGTGAAGTGTACGCTAGACATCCACCAAATGAAGAGAATTCTCCAAAAGCGCAAGGCCTTTGCTCGGCGTGCGGGATGTAGTCGACCCCTGGGATGCATCAAGACTCTCCCCCCAACAATCAAAGTACTGTCTAAAAAGGGCAGTAAGTGTTGGTGTATCTCTCTGAAATAGGTGGGAGTGTACTGATTAGGAGCATAAATATTACACAAAACTAAGGATGTTCCATACAATTCCGCCACCAGAATCAAATACCGACCTTGTGGATCTTTTAGTTGCTGGTGGATAATCAGTGGGATCCCCTTACGTATGAGCATGGCTACTCCCGCAGATCTAGTGGTGGTCGTGCATAATACACCTCCCCCACCCATCCTTGCCTCAATTTCTCATGCTCTTTATCCGAGAGATGCGTTTCTTGAAGAAAAGCAATGTCTATTCGCTTACGCTTCAGCGCTGTGTAAATCTTTGTGCGTTTTACTGGTGAGTGTATGCCCCCTACATTCCAGGATGCTATCTTAGTGATGGCGGCCATACCATACAGAAGAGATATTCTTTAGATAAACATCCAATGCAGGTGTAGAAACAGGAGTTGCTCTCCCAGCTGGAGCACCTCCTGTGTCGCACATCGACCACATGTCAGATCCAAAAAAATAGTCATTAGTAAGCACCCTCAAGACATACAGAACTGTAATAGCCCAAACTCTTCCCTCCCCCCCTTTTTACCTGCTCCCTTCACCACCCTTCCCGCCCTCCCGTCTTCCACCCCCCCCACCCCATGTCTCCTCACAGGTGTCGCTGTTCTAACAGCAGCGAACGGAGATCAATGCGAAAGGTCCTAGACCCGCCCTCCCCCCTTCCCCTATCCAACCCCTCTCTGTGACAATAACAAGTCCAATAGCATATCCACCAACTGAACAGTCCATCATCGCAAAGGTCAGTCAAAGAAGAAGGAAGGCCAAAATAATATCCATTGTAAATAGCTGGAGCATTCCTGTTGCCAGCATAGGCTACAGAGCCAAGCAAGTCCCATGTCAGGGGAATGAAAAAGAACAGTTCCCCAAGCCCAAGAGGGCAAACAGCCAGGAGATCCAGTCCCATGCGAACCTGGTTATCTGTTACCAGGTTGAGTAAATCAGTGACAAAGAATTCAAGGGCAGACTCCATCAGGCACCACAGCCCCAATGTGAGGCACCGAAAAGGAAAGAAAAACAAGTTGCCGGAATGGTTAGACTATCATAACAATCGCCTGACAGCTGAAACAAACCTGAAGTCCCCGCTCCGTTGAATCCGAAGTCTGAGCAAGAAATGCCCAAGGATGACTGGGTATTAGAGCACTCATGCTCCTCAGGTCAAGCTTCTGGTCCCCCCAGCCCGGGGGCTACCGGTTCCAGATGACGGCCCCGCTGGCAGAGACGTCAGGAACTGCTGTATGGCCATACTGTCAGTGAACCATTTAACGCCATTCGCAGTCTGCACTCACAGTTTAGCAGGGTAAATGAGGACAGCTCGCAGTCCTTTTTCTATTAGCTGCAAACAGTAATGTGCCAGAGCGCAGTGCTGCAGGGACAGAGATGCGGAAAATTCCTGAAAGATCAGAATCTTTTGCCCTTTGTGTAGTAGAGGCTCTCCCCATCTGGCAGCTCTCAAGATCGCCGTTTTGTGTACAAAATTTAAAATTTTTGCAAGTGTCCACCCAAGGTCTGGCAGTCCCCTCGTGCCGAGGGCCAAGTCTGTGTGCCCTTTCCACTCGGAGCGGGCCGGGCGCATCCAAAAGATTTAATTTGTCCAGTAGCCATTTTTCAAGAAATGGGGCTAAATTGTTATCTTCAATAGCGTCCGATAGACCCACAAATCTCAGATTTGACCATCTGGAACGGTTTTCTAAATCTTCTAATTTGGTGGCTTGGTTTGCTACTGCCTCTATAAGGGCCGCGATCTCAGCCTGTGCCATGTGGAAGCCATCTTGGTTGGAGGAGATTCGCGCCTCCACCTCCACAAAGCGTTTTTCCAGCCCGGCCATACCTGCAGTGAGCTCTGAGAGCTGTGCCGAAATCTTCTTCAGTTCGGGGGTGAGTGCTGCCACGACTGCCGCGGTCATCTCGGTAGGGCTCGATGCCGGCGCCAATCCGGGATCTGCCGGCCCCACTTCTTCCTCAGGTGGTGGGTCCTGTGCCCGGGCCTTATCCTTTTCTCTATCTTT
Source organism: Rhinatrema bivittatum (assembly GCF_901001135.1). NCBI lineage: Eukaryota > Metazoa > Chordata > Amphibia > Gymnophiona > Rhinatrematidae > Rhinatrema > Rhinatrema bivittatum. The sequence goes on along the minus strand of NC_042624.1, from coordinate 31,826,971 downwards.
TTTTGTAGCGCGCGACGCCATCCAGTCGGTCAATTTCAGCTGCTCCGTGTAGCAGTAGTTGGTCTAGGTGCTCCCGGCGAGCGAGATCATGGCGGATGGTGGCGAGATGGGGTCGGATAGGAGAAGGCTACACCCGGGAAGGGAGAGAGCATCTTCTCCCTTCAGCGTGTCATGTGATCTCCATGCCTTCTGTTAAGGGTAGTAACAGCCGCCCCGTGCAGGTTACCACCATGCTTTCTGTTAAGGACAGCTGCTCCATGCAGGTTACCCTCATGCCTTCTGTTAAGGGTAGTAACTGCCACTTTGTGCAGGTTAGTGCCATACTTTCTGTTAAGGGTAGTAACTGCTGCTCTGTGCAGGTTACCCTCATGCATTATCTTAAGGGTAGTAACTGCCACTCCGTGCAGGTTACTCCCATGCAGAAATGTTATACCATCCCTTTCTTCACAAAAAAATCTCTTTAGAGTGAGAGTAAATCTTCACTCATCTCTTCTTTGGATCAGAAGGCGTTTGCCTTTGTGGCTTCAGACTCTTGAGGAGATTCCTTAGGAAATTCATATATCAACAGGGAAACGGGTTTGTAAGGAGATGTGATTGTCTGGGAGAGTGAGAGGAAGAAAAAGCTAGGAAAGAAATGCTAATAAAAAAAAAAGAGTAGTTGAAATACTGACTTGGGGATTGAGGCTAAACATGATAGAAAGAATCGTGCATTACCACATATCCTGCCACAGTCCTCATGCTCTTCCTACATAAGTTTCAAAGCCGTCGGCAGGAAAATGTGTTTCATAGAAAGGTCCCGCATCTTATCCTAACATCAGTAAGGAATCTGCTGAGTTGAAGAGGATGTGTAAACGTTATTACAAGATCTGGACAATCTGGAGATCTGGCTTAGGCTCTGCGCTTTGGAATATGTTACCTTGAGCTCTCAGATAAATCACGGACGATCCTACTTTTTGAAAAAATGTGTAAAGTCTGGCTATCTACCAGAGTGTTCTCCAGACTTTTAAAGAGCTGAGTGTTTTTATTTAATACTAACTGAGTGCTTGTATTGAAAAAAAAAACAACCCACAAAAAGTAGCCAGAAGCTAGAAATAAGCTAGGAGCAGTATATACCAAAGTAAAAAAGTTGAATAGTTCAGCTCAGTTACTCACCTTGGAAAGGTGTTGAGGTAGTGTGATTGGGTTTGAATAGGGAACAACATTTGTTAATCAAGGGAGCAGTGAGTCACTCAGGCTGACTAACTAACAGATCGATAATCTAAGGCCGCGGTAGAAACAGGCTGCGAAGCCTTAGGCAAGCGTTAGGCCCGCGCAACCCATTTTACTGTATAGAGCGCCTATACAGTATCCTGGGTTCGCGGGCCTAATGCTTCACGGCCGCGCTGGTATCTGTCATTTCAAATGACATTTGAAATGACAGGTACCAGGAAGTGGACAGTTATGTTCCCCGATGCTCAGCAAACTTTCCCCCAGCCCCCGCTCACCTGCCCTGGCCCCGTCCGGTCTCCGGTGCAGCCCCAGTCCTGTCTCCTCCTCCCGAAGCAAAAAAAAACGAAAAAGTAGCAAGGCTCGGGCCTGCTACGATAGTCCCTTCTCCCTTCTCCTCTCCTCCCGATTTCGGCGCTCAAGGCGGCCGGGTGGGCGTGCATTCATCCAGGCAGAGGGAGCCAGCGGCGGCCTCCGGCTCCCTCTGCCTGGATGAATGCACGGCCCCCGCCGGCAGTGAATGAATGCCCGTGCGATTTCGGCGCTCAAGGCAGTCACATGACGTGACGTCACGCCTTGATGGGGCCGCTTGGCAATAGTGATCATAATATGATCAAATTTGATTTAATGACTGGAAAAGGAACAGTGTGCAAATCCAAGGCTCTCGTGCTAAACTTTCAAAAGGGAAACTTTGATAAAATGAGAAAAATTGTTAGAAAAAAACTGAAAGGAGCAGCTACAAAAGTAAAAAATGTCCAAGAGGCGTGGTCATTGTTAAAAAAATACCATTCTAGAAGCACAGTCCAGTTGTATTCTACACATTAAGAAAGGTGGAAAGAAGGCAAAACAATTACCAGCATGGTTAAAAGGGGAGGTGAAAGAAGCTATTTTAGCCAAAAGATCTTCATTCAAAAATTGGAAGAAGGATCCAACAGAAGAAAATAGGGTAAAGCATAAACATTGGCAAGTTAAATGTAAGACATTGATAAGACAGGCTAAGAGAGAATTTGAAAAGAAGTTGGCTGTAGAGGCAAAAACTCACAGTAAAAACTTTTTTAAATATATCCGAAGCAGGAAGCCTGTGAGGGAGTCAGTTGGACCGTTAGATGATCGAGGGGTTAAAGGGGCACTTAGAGAAGATAAGGCCATCGCGGAAAGATTAAATGATTTCTTTGCTTCGGTGTTTACTGAAGAGGATGTTGAGGAGGTACCCGTAATGGAGAAGGTTTTCATGGGTAATGATTCAGATGGACTGAATCAAATCACGGTGAACCTAGAAGATGTGGTAGGCCTGATTGACAAACTGAAGAGTAGTAAAATCACCTGGACCGGATGGTATACACCCCAGAGTTCTGAAGGAACTAAAAAATGAAATTTCAGACCTATTAGTAAAAATTTGTAACTTATCATTAAAATCATCCATTGTACCTGAAGACTGGAGGATAGCAAATGTAACCCCAATATTTAAAAAGGGCTCCAGGGGCGATCCGGGAAACTACAGACCGGTTAGCCTGACTTCAGTGCCAGGAAAAATAGTGGAAAGTGTTCTAAACATCAAAATCACAGAACATATAGAAAGACATGGTTTAATGGAACAAAGTCAGCATGGCTTTACCCAGGGCAAGTCTTGCCTCACAAATCTGCTTCACTTTTTTGAAGGAGTTAATAAACATGTGAATAAAGGTGAACCGGTAGATATAGTATACTTGGATTTTCAGAAGGCGTTTGACAAAGTTCCTCATGAGAGGCTTCTAGGAAAAGTAAAAAGTCATGGGATAGGTGGCGATGTCCTTTCGTGGATTGCAAACTGGCTAAAAGACAGGAAACAGAGAGTAGGATTGAATGGGCAATTTTCTCAGTGGAAGGGAGTGGACCGTGGAGTGCCTCAGGGATCTGTATTGGGACCCTTACTTTTCAATATATTTATAAATGATCTGGAAAGAAATATGACGAGTGAGATAATCAAATTTGCAGATGACACAAAATTGTTCAGAGTAGTTAAATCACAAGCAGATTGTGATAAATTGCAGGAAGACCTTGTGAAACTGGAAAATTGGGCATCCAAATGGCAGATGAAATTTAATGTGGATAAGTGCAAGGTGATGCATATAGGGAAAAATAACCCATGCTATAATTACACAATGTTGGGTTCCATATTAGGTGCTACAACCCAAGAAAGAGATCTAGGTGTCATAGTGGATAACACATTGAAATCGTCGGTACAGTGTGCTGCGGCAGTCAAAAAAGCAAACAGAATGTTGGGAATTATTAGAAAGGGAATGGTGAATAAAACGGAAAATGTCATAATGCCTCTGTATCGCTCCATGGTGAGACCGCACCTTGAATACTGTGTACAATTCTGGTCGCCGCATCTCAAAAAAGATATAATTGCGATGGAGAAGGTACAGAGAAGGGCTACCAAAATGATAAGAGGAATGGAACAACTCTCCTATGAGGAAAGACTAAAGAGGTTAGGACTTTTCAGCTTGGAGAAGAGACGACTGAGGGGGGATATGATAGAGGTGTTTAAAATCATGAGAGGTCTAGAACGGGTAGATGTGAATCGGTTATTTACTCTTTCGGATAGTAGAAAGACTAGGGGGCACTCCATGAAGTTAGCATAGGGCACATTTAAAACTAATCAGAGAAAGTTCTTTTTTACTCAACTCACAATTAGACTCTGGAATTTGTTGCCGGAGGATGTGGTTCGTGCAGTTAATATAGCTGTATTTAAAAAAGGATTGGATAAGTTCTTGGAGGAGAAGTCCATTACCTGCTATTAAGTTGACTTAGGGGCGGATTTTCAGAGCTCTGCTCGCGTAAATCCGCCCAAAACCGGGCGGATTTACGCGAGCAGGGCCCTGCGCGCCGGGAAGCCTATTTTACATAGGCCTCCCGGCGCGCGCAGAGCCCCGGGACTCACGTAAGTCCCGGGGTTCTCCGAGGGGGGCGTGTCGGGGGCGGGCCCGGTCGTCGCGGCGTTTCGGGGGCGTGTCGGCAGCGTTTGGGGGCGGGTACGGGGGCGTGGCTACGGCCCGGGGCGGTCCGGGGGCGTGGCCGCGCCCTCCGTACCCGCCCCCAGGTCGCGGCCCGGCGCGCAGGAGGCCCGCTCGCGCGCGGGGATTTACGCCTCCCTCCGGGAGGCGTAAATCCCCCGACAAAGGTAAGGGGGGGGGGTTTAGACAGGGCCGGGCGGGTGGGGTAGGTAGGGGAAGGGAGGGGAAGGTGAGGGGAGGGCAAAGGAAAGTTCCCTCCGAGGCCGCTCCGATTTCGGAGCGGCCTTGGAGGGAACGGGGGTAGGCTGCGCGCGCCGGCTATACGAAATCGATAGCCTTGCGCGCGCCGATCCAGGATTTTAGCGGATACGCGCGGCTCCGCGCGTATCTACTAAAATCCAGCGTACTTTTGTTTGCGCCTGGAGCGCAAACAAAAGTAGGCTATTCGCGCTCGTTTTAAAATCCGCCCCTTAGAGAATAGCCACTGCCATTAGCAATGGTTACATGGAATAGACTTAGTTTTTGGGTACTTGCCAGGTTCTTATGGCCTGGATTGGCCACTGTTGGAAACAGGATGCTGGGCTTGATGGACCCTTGGTCTGACCCAGTATGGCATTTTCTTATGTTCTTATTGTTACTGGAGTTTGTGTTTATTCTTTTTGTTTTGTTTGTTGAATATTTTTTGTTTTCTCATGTATAACATCTTGTAGCCTCTTTGGGAGAGGCAGTTAATATATTTGGAAATAAAATGAGAGTTACGGACCCTGAATTTGGAGGATAGTAAAAAAATCTAATGAAATTATGAGAGATCCTGTTTTAATGGCCATTTCAAAATGTAATTATTACTTAATATACCGCAATTCGAACAATATCAATTTGAACTGTATACCGCTTTGATATTGTTCGAATTGTGGTGTATTAAATGTAAACCGGAGTGATAATTAACTCTGTTATTTGAACTTCGGTATAGAAAAGTTATAAATAAATAAATAACATTACATTACATTTTGAAATGGCCATTAAAACAGGATTGACTTTGGTCATTATGCTATTCCTAGTGCCCCCAGCAATAGGAAAAAACATTGGAATGGAGTACGCCTGAAAGGAGTTTATTCCAGTGTTCCCCAGTCTTTTCCAGTGTGAGGCATATCTAGATAAATACAAGTTTTGCATGGCATGGTTAATAAACCTTTTCAAAACAAACTAAAGGGTGACCACCATGCATTATTTTGTTATGGGCATTACTGTAAATGAATCCTGCAGTCCCTTAGCCGAAGAAACAGTGTGATTTTGGAAATGGTGGTGGTGTCAAAAGATTTAAGGTTACATATTCATTGTTGATTGCCCTAGGGCACAGTATCATTGAAAACCTGTTTGATTGTTTATCTATCTATATTCATGTCTGCCTATGGTTAACCCTTTAGCAGATACTTGTCAAAAAGATTTATATGCATAAATCCAAATTTATGCATTGTAACCTGGCTTTTGCAAACTATCTGAGAGGTGAATGGGAAAAACACGTGTAACTAGATGAGGCGTGTATTTTTCCCCACACTCTCGATAGGAATTCCAGGGGGTGGAACTGGGGTAGGGAAAGCATTTATGCACTCATTTTTTTAAAGTATGTGCGTAAATGTGCATGCAGAACGTGACACCTGCGCATGAGCAGGGTGCGGTACTTCCTGCGTCTGCGTGTATACGCATACTGGGAACACCAGTAAATTTTCAAAGCAGACTTTTGTGCATAACTCAGTTTAGAACATTTGGGATAAAGTATGGAAGTAGTTTGTTACTGTAGACTTTAGTCATGTGCAGGCTGCTGAAAATTATGCTCTGAGAGTACTTTTCAATAGCATGCACACCCTCAGCACATATACGCCTAAGCAGGCGTACCTAAAGTTACACCTGTATTTTATAAACTACACAGCGGGAACCGCACAGTTTATAAATTACCGCTTATCACTTCCCTGAAACTACACATGCATGTTTCAGAACACACACACTGTTTTATGCATGTATTCACAAAAGGCCGGATTTTAAGAGGTACACCGGGCGTACATTTGTGTGCACAACCCGGCGCGCCCAAATGTATGCCCAATTTTATAACATGCGCGCGCAGCCGCATGCATTTTATAAAATCCAGGGTCGGCGCACGCAAGAGGGTGCACAATTGTGCAACTTGTGCATGCAGAGCCGCGTAGCCTTCTTCCGTTCCCTCCGCCCCCCCAGCTTCCCCTCCCTTCCCCTACCTAGCCCGCCCCCCAGCCCTACCTAAAGCCCTTATAGAAAACATTGCCAAATACATTAACATGGACTCACCGGCCATAATTTTGAGGGACTTCAATCTACATGATGACGCCTCCCCGATCTCCTCCAACTGCGAAACATTCCTATCCACACTCCAGGCTATGGGCTTTGAACAAATAGTCAACAAACCCACCCATAAAGCTGGACATACACCTATCATACACTAACTCTCCTGACTGCACCCCAGTCCCATGGTCCGACCATTCACTCTTATCAGCTACTCTCATGACTAGAGGAAACCCCTCTCAACCACAACCTCATTCCACCATCCATCACAGAAGAAACTGTTCCTCTGATATTCTTAGTGATCATCTCTCCAAAGAACTCCCCAATCTAGACACTTCTAACCCCAACTCAGCACTCCTTTCCTGGTGCAATATCACAAAGTCCATAGCCAACAAACTCTGCCCCAAGGAGACGAAAACCATCAACTGGACTCAAAAAAGGAAGCAACCTTGGTACTCACCGGAACTTAAACGAATGAAGCAAGACCTCCGACACAAGGAAGGCTCTTGGCGGAAATCCCCCAACTCTACAACGATGTCTGATTACAAACGAATCATGCATCTCTACAGGAATTCTCTCCTACAAGCAAAAAAAGACTACTACTCCAGCAGAATCCACGATATTCAATTTGACGCTAGAGCCCTGTTCTCCTATGTATCTCAACTTACTAAACCCTCTGCCCCCACCATCCCCGACGATCAGGCTCAATCCAAAGCTAATGAACTTGCTCTCTTCTTTCAGGACAAAATTGCAAACACCCTAGCGCTTCTCCCTTCTAACCCTACACCTCTATCACTAAACTTCACCACCACAGGCCCCCCCAATGCCACCTTAGAGTCCTTCGAGCCTACCACCCCGCTGGAGATAGAATCTACACTCAAGAAGCTGAAACCATCCAGCCACCCATTGGACCACATCCCAACAAAACTCCTGCTCCTTATACCAAGCACCATCTCCAGATCCTTGGCCGACATCATTAACTGCTCCCTTGCCCAAGGAATTTACCCGGATGACCTTAAAACTGCATCGATTAAACCTCTCCTGAAGAAACCCAACCTAAACACAAATGAGCTTTCCAACTTCCGACCCATTTCCAATCTCCCGCTGCTAGCAAAAATCACTGAGAAGGTGGTGAACACACAGCTATCGGACTACCTTGAGGATCACAAAATTTTATACCCCTCCCAGTATGGCTTCCGCAAGTCTTCCAGCACTGAAACCCCCCTCATCTCGTTAACAGACCACATCCTCATGGGCCTAGACAAAGGGACTTCTTTCCTGCTAGTTCTCTTAGACATCTCCGCAGCGTTTGATACCGTGAACCATAGCATCCTCCTCAATCGCCTCTCAGACATTGGTTTAACTGGATATGCCCTCCAATGGTTCAGCTCATTCCTCAATAACAGAAGCTCCAAGATCACCATCAACAATAAAGAATCTCCCAACTTCAAATCTACCCTAGGTGTTCCCCAAGGCTCCTCTCTATCCCCCACTCTCTTTAATATCTACCTACTACCCCTCTGCCAGCTACTCACAAACCTCAACCTAACCCACTATTTATATGCTGACGACGTGCAGATCTTGATCCCTATAAAAGAATCCCTTCCAAAAACGCTATCTTTCTGGGAAAACTGCCTCAAGTCCATTAACCACCTACTTACCAGCCTAAACCTGGTACTCAATGCAGCCAAAACAGAAATTCTTCTCATCTCCCCCGACCATTCTACCAGCCACGACCAGACAACCTCTATCCCTCAGACTACTCAAGTCAGAGATTTAGGAGTCACCATTGATAACCAATTAAATCTAAAAAAATCAATTAACAATATTACGAAGGACTGTTTCTTTAAGCTACAAGTTATGAAAAGACTCAAACCCCTCCTCCACCTCCAGGACTTCAGAACAGTGCTACAGTCAACGATTTTCTCCAAAATCGACTACTGCAACACTCTCCTCTTAGGACTTCCGATCTCCGCCACCAGACCTCTACAGATGCTCCAGAACTCAGCAGCCAGGATTTTAACCAACACTAACCGGAGAACTCACATCACCCCGATACTTAGAAACCTACACTGGTTACCTATTAAATACAGAATTTGGCACAAAGCTCTCACCATCATCCATAAATCCACACACAACCAACTTCCTTTAGACCTTCAGTTACCACTCAAACCATACACATCTGCAAGACCCATCAGAGAGGCTCTCAAAGGAACCCTTCAAGTTCCCCCAACTAAATTCACTCGACTAACCTCCACGAGAGAGCGGGCACTTTCCACAGCTGGCCCCACCATCTGGAATAACCTGCCGACGGATCTACGACTGGAACCCTGCCTGACTACCTTCCGGAAAAAACTCAAGACTTGGCTTTTTGCCCAAGCCTTCCCTGAAACATAACATCTTATCTGAGCTTTCTTTTAGCTCAATAGACTAAAAGACCAACCCAGTAATTACATCTCCATCCATGTTTATTCTCCAGTTTTTCCTGTCCTTTATTTCCAGGCTACACTAGCCTCCAAGTTCTTTCCCCCTGTTATTTGTAACTGCGCTTCGGCCTTCTTGTTATATGGTTTCTTGTTAAGTTAACCCCCAAGTTTGATGTAAACCGGCCTGATATGAAGCTTGTCATGAAGTTCGGTATAGAAAAATGTTAAATAAATAAATAAATAAATAAATAAATAAATCCCCTCCCCCCAGCCCTACCTAAATCCCCTCCCCCTACCTTTGTTTTGTTAGCCGGCGCACAATCCCTGGGTCCAGCAGCAATGGAGAGGCCTCTGACCACGCCCATGCCCTGCCCCCAGACTGCCCCACCCACATCCTGCCCATTTTTTCAAGCCCCGGGACTTACACACGTCCCGGGGCTTGCACATGTTGCTGGGCCTATACAAAATAGACTCGGCGCGCGTAGGCTTTGAAAATCTGCCCCATAGTTTTTACACCCTACTTTATAAAACTACACACATTTTACATGTTAAGAATTGTAACGTGCATAGTAATCCTAAGTTTCTGTGCAGACGCAGGCATGGATGAAAATAATGAAAATACTTATGCATACTTCCAAGCACCAGTTTGCTGAGACCCTCCATCACATGTCGCAAATACTACTTGCGCCAGACTCCCCACCCAAAAACTGCAGAAAAAACAGAAGTCAGATTTAATTTCTGCAACTTGATTAGTAGGTGTAAAAGCATGCATGCTTGTTTGATGACCTGTACACATAGGGGCGGATTTTCAGACTCCGCGAATAGGCCTACTTTTGTTTGCGCTCCAGGCGCAAACAAAAGTACGCTGGATTTTAGTAGATACGCGCGGAGCCGCTCGTATCTGCTAAAAACCTGGATCGGCGCGCGCAAGGCTATCGATTTTGTATAGCCGGTGCGCGCCGAGCCGCGCAGCCTACCCCCGTTCCCTCCAAGGCCGCTCCGAAATCGGAGCGGCCTTGGAGGGAATCCTCTAACGCCCTCCCCTCATCTTCCCCTCCCTTCCTCTACCTAACCCACCCGCCCGGCCCTGTCTACACCCCCCCCCCTTACCTTTCTCCGGGGATTTACGCCTCCCGGAGGGACAAGTAAATCCCCGCGCGCGAGCGGGCCTCCTGCATGCCGGGCCGCGACCTGGGGGCGGGTACGGAGGGCGCGGCCATGCCCCCGGACCGCCCCGGGCCGTAGCCACGCCCCCGTACCCGCCCCCAAAATGCTGCCGACACGCCCCTGAAACGCCGCGACGACCGGGCCCGCCCCCGACACGCCCCCCTCGGAGAACCCCGGGACTTACGCGAGTCCCGGGGCTCTGCGCGCGCCAGTAGGCCTATGTAAAATAGGCTCACCGGCGCGCAGGGCCCTGCTCGCCTAAATCCGCCCGGGTTTGGGCGGATTTAGGCGAGCAGGGCTCTGAAAATCCGCCCCATAGTCCACATAAAATACACCTGTGCACGCATACTTTCCAACCTCGCCCCAGAACACCTTTGAAACTCCCGCTTTCTCTGCATATACTTTTTTGCATGCCAGCGGAAATATGCAAGGACTTGCAGCCTTCTGATGATTTGCCTGTCCCACACAAAGGCTACTTGCATGCATAGATGCTTATTTTATGCTAACAAACTACTTGTGTAAATCTGAAAATTCACCTTTCTAAGCTGCATTGTTTTACCTTGCTGTGTTCATTGGGCTCACAGGTAAAGGGGGTTGGGTACACTACTAGAATACTCATTTTAGGGCCAGCTCCCTTCAGAAGTCTATTCACCTAAGGAGGAATCCATCATTATACAGACCACACCTCTAGGTGGGGCAACACTAGAAAGAGAGTGGGAATAGTGCAGGTCTTCAGACTATCAAGAAACTGGGCAAAATCTACTTGATCTTAAGAACCACAAATGGCACTGTACCCTATAGTTCAAAATATGCCATGTGCTTCATAAATGATATGGGACAAATTATTGACTGGATGTGAATATATATATAGAAACATAGAAATGACAGCAGAAGAAGACCAAACGGTCCATCCAGTCTGCCCAGTAAGCTCTCACACATTTTTTTCATACTGATCTGTTACTCTTGTCCCTTATAAGTAACTTTTTGATTCTATTTCCCTTCCACCCCCGCCATCGATGTAGATAGCAGTGCTGGAGCTGCATCTAAGTGAAGTATCTAGCTAATTGGTTAGGGGTAGTAACCGCCGTAATAAGCAAGCTACTCCCACACTTGTTTACCCAATTCAGTCCTTGTTGGTAGATGTCTGAATATAAATCATCTTTTCTTCATTCCCCCTGCCATTGAAGCAGAGAGCTATGCTGGATATGTATTCCAAGTGAAGTATCAGGCTTGATTCGGGGTAGTAACTGCTGTAACAAGCAAGCTACAGCCATGCTTATTTGTTTACCCAGACTATGTAATTCAGACCTTGTTGGTAGTTGTCTGAATATAAATCATCTTTTCTTCATTCCCCCTGCCGTTGAAGCAGATAGCTATGCTGGATATGCATTGAAAGTGGAGTATCAGACTTATTTGGTTTGGAGTAGTAACAGCCGTAACAAGCAAGCTACTTCCCTGCTTTTTTGTGTATGCAAATCCTTTTTTCCACATTTCCTCTTGCCGTTGAAGCATAGAGCAATGTTGGAGTCGCATTAACCATATGTATGTTTATTGAATAAGGATATTAATCTCCAGGTAGTAGCCGTCATTGCTGCAGGTCACCCCCATGCCTCTTCTCTTCATTCACATCCTCTAGACTTTATGGATCCACAGTGTTTATCCCACACCCCTTTGAAATCCTTCACAGTTTTGGTCTTCACCACTTCCTCCGGAAGGGCGTTCCTGGCATCTACCACCCTCTCCGTCAAGAAATACTTCCTGACATTAGTTCTGAGTCTTTCTCCCTGGAGTTTTAAATCGTGACCCCTGGTTCTGCTGATTTTTTTGCAATGGAAAAGGTTTGTTGTTGTCTTTGGATCATTAAAACCTTTCAAGTATCTGAAAGTCTGTATCAGAGCAATCATCTGTAGAATTCAATATTCCAAATCTAAAATAAAAGCATAAGAATTGCCATACAGAGTCAGTCCGAGGGTCCATCAAGCCCAGTATTTCCAACTGTAGCCAATCCAGGTCACAAGTACCTGGCAGGATCACAAAAGGTAGATAAATCCTATGTTGCATACACCCAGGGATGACTTTTCCTTGAGTCTATCTGGTTAAAAACAGTTTATGGACTTTTCCAGAAACTTGTTCAAACCCTTTTTAAATCGATCTAAGCTAGCTGCCTTTACCACATCCTCTGGCAATGAATTCCAGAGCTTAATTGTGTGTTGAGTGAAAAATAATTTTCTGTAGTTTGTTTTAAATGTGCTGCTTACAAACTTCATTGAGTGTCCCCTATTTTTTTTATTATTTGGAAGAGTAAATAACTGATTTTCATTTACCCGTTCTATTCCACTCTGTTTTATAGACCTCAGTTGTATCGCCCCTTGGCCATCTCTTCTCCAAGCTGAACAGCCCTAATCTCTTTAGCCTTTCCTCACAGAGGAACTGTCCCATCCCCTTTATCATTTTGGTTGCCCTTCTCTGTACCTTTTCCAGGTCAGCTATATCTTTTATTAGATGTGGTGACCAGAATTTCATGCAGTACTCTTGGTTCAGCCTCACCATGGAGCGAAACCAAGGTATTATGACATTCTCCATTTTATTCTCTGTTCCTTTCCTAATAATTCCTAAAATTGTTTGCTTTTTTAACTGCTGCCGCATTCTGAGTCGAGGATTTCAAAGTATTGTTCATGATGACACCAAGATCCTTTTCCTGGATTGTAACTCCTAATATGGAATTTAACATCATGTAATTAGAGAATGGGTTATTTTTATTTAATTTTAAAATGTTATTTATTTAAACATTGTTTTCTGAATTATATATGTTGTTACTCAATCGTATGCATTGTAAACTGTTATAATGGTTTATCCTAGTGATGGTATAGAAAATGTAATAAACAAATAATATTTTTGCTATGTGCATCATTTTGCACTTGTCCACATTAAATTTCATCCATCATTTAGATGCCCGATATCCCAGTCTCGCAAGGTATTCCTGCAATTTCTCACAATCAGCTTATGATTTCACTACTTGGAATAATTATATGCCATCTACAAATTTGATCATACCACTCATCATCCCCTTTTCTGAATTATTTATAAATATATTAAAAAGCACTGGTCCCAGAACAGATCCTTGAAGCATTCCATTGTTTATTTATTTACCAACATTCATCTCAATTGAGATATCACACCGGTTTACATTCAGGTACTGTAGGTATTTCTCTATCCCCAGAGGGCTTATAATCTAAGTTTTTGTGCTTGAGGCAATGTAGGGTAAAGTGACTTGCCCAAGGCCACAAGGAGCAACAGCGGGACTTGAACCTTGGTCTCCTGATTCATAGTCCACTGCTCTAACCACTAGGCTATTCCTCCTCTCCTACTGAAAAAAATAATTATTTATTCCTACTTTCTGTTTCCTATCTTTTAACCAGTTTGCAATCCACAATAGGACATTGTTTCCCATGACTTTATATCCCATGACTTTATATTTTTCTCAATAGTTTTCCATAGGGGATTTTGTCAAATGTCTTCTGAAAATCCAAATGCACTATATCCACTGGCTCACCATTATCCACATTATTAGCCCTTTTAAAAAAATGTAGCAGGTTTGTGAGGCAAGACTTCCCTTGTGTAAATCCATGCTGGCTGTGTCCCATTAAACCAGGTCTTTCTACATGTTTTGAGATTTTACTCTTTAGAATAGTTTCTACAATTTTTCCTGGCAGACACAGACCCAAAAGCTTGAATCTAAAGAATATAAAAGTGGAGGAAATGAACAAAGTCAATGGATGCAACTCAAATAACTGAAACCTTTACTCTAAGTGCTAGTCCTTGAGTTCCTAAGACTGGATAAACAGAAAGCTATTATTACACTTGTAATTGTAGATTCTACTGAATTCATTAACTTTCTAGAGTTTCTCATTACACCAAGGATTGCAGTAGAATGCTATTTTATTTCAACTCCTCTAACCAAATGATTGAGGCAGATCCAAGACTCTGGTTTACAATAAAAAGAGGTGGTGGGAATCATCATTCTTTGATGTCAGAATTTGGCAAGGAGAAAAGGGACTGGGAAAAGCATAACTTGAGGCTATCGCAAGCAGAATGCCTGATAACATCTCTCTCTATAAACCAAAAAGAATCCTACAAAAAGTAAATCATACTGTTTTTTTTGCAGACAGATCAGATGAAATGGGGGACTGAAATAATGCTGACAATATCTACAAGAAGAAATAAAGCACCTTTTACTAAAAAAAAAAAACAAAAAAACTTCAAACCTAAAAAACTGGAGAACAAAACTGGCTGAGCATGAATTTGGGAGTACAGAGGCTTAGAAATGATATCTAAATGATACCTTATAGAAGAAATAGACACATTCTCTTTTCACTTGAGATTTAAGGACACCGTGATTGGTATGGTCTCAGGAAGAAATCACATAAGTCCTTAAAGTAGAAAGCAAGGACCAATATAATCAAATACAGGTGTTGACCAACAAAGATAAAGTTAGAACTACCAGGCCTTCTTGGAATTGCTGAGGAATTATATCTATTACTCTATATCAAAATAACTTGCTTCCTTTTATTTCCTGCCTTGTAATTAGATTTGATCCCCTGGAGTCTAAGAGGTCCATTCTCAGTCACTGAGCAGCTGGCAAAGTTAGCTAGATATGTTAGCCAGATAAATATTAGGATTGCTCTCAGGCACTCCTAAAGCTATTGCTGTCAGGCACTCCTAAAGCTATATACCCTGAACAATATGGGATAGATTTTACAAAATTACGCACACACGTACTTTTGCTCGCGCAGAAGGCGCAAACAAGAGTATGCGGGATTTTAATAGATACGCGCGTAGCTGTTAAAATCTGGGATCGGCGTGCAGAAGGCTGAGCAAAATCGGCAGCCTGCACGCATCGAGCCACGCAGCCGGCCTCCGTTCCCTCCGAGGATTTTGGAGCGGCTTCGGAGGGAACTTTCCTTCTGCCTCCCCCCACCTTCCCCTCCCTTCCCCTACCTAACCCACCCCCCAGCCCTATCTAAACCCCCCCCCCCCCACCTTTATTCCAGAAGTTACGCCTGCTCGAGCCGGCTGCCAGTGCGCCATGTTCCGGTCCGGGGGCTGCTCTGGAGGCCGCGGCCATGCACCCAGAACGCCCCCGGACTGGAACCACGCCCGTGGCCCCGTCCCCGGAACGACCCCGGGTGACGCGCCACTGCGACACCCCCCCCCCCCCGACACGACCCCCAGGAAATCCCCAGGACTTACGCGCGTCCCGGGGCTTGCGCACACCGCCGAGCCTATGCAAGATAGGCTCGGCGCGCGCATGGGGGGGTTGGGGTAGGTTTTCGGGGGTTACGCGCATAACCTACACGTGTAGCCCTTTGAAAATCTACCCCAAAGTTTTTCCTTTTCTTATGTCCTTAGAAAATAAGCTATTTTGTATAAGTCTGAATTTATGACAGCATCATGTATTTAAACACTATGGGGCAGCCAGATTTAGGCACGCAGGGGCAGCCGGATTTAGGCACGCAGGGAACTTTAGTGCCAGCGCGCCTATGATGCATAGGCCACCGGCGTGCGCAAAGCCCCGGGGCTTTGCTTGGGGGGCGTGTCAGGGGCATGTCAGGGGCAGTGCATCATTCGGGGACGCTCTGGAGGCAGGGCCATGGGCGTGGTGCCAGCCCGGGGGCATTCCAGGGGCGTGGCCGAGGCCTCCGAACCAGCCCCCGGGCCGGGGAATGGCGTGCCGGCAGCCGGCCGGCGTGTGCAAGTTACGCCTGCCTCAGCAGGCGTAACTTTCTGAACAAAGGTAGGGGGGGATTTAGTTAGGGCTGGGGGGTGGGTTAGATAAGGGAAGGGAGGGGAAGGTGGGGGGGGGCCGGAAAAAAAGTTCCCTCCGAGGCCGCTCTGATTTCGGAGCGGCCTCGGAGGGAACGGAGTCAGGGTGCTCGGCTCGGCGCGCGCAGGTTGCAGAATTGTGCACCCCCCCTGCGCGCACCGACCCTGGATTTTATAACATGCGTGCAGCAGTGCACGCATGTTATAAAATCGGGCGTAGATTTATTCGCGCTGCGTTGCGCGAACAAATCTACGCCCGCGCATAACTTTAAAAATCTACCCCTATATTTGATCAAATCAATGTGTAAAAAGATGGGGGCAGATTTTCAAAGGGTTACGAGCATAACATATGTGTGTAACCCCCGCAAAGCTGCCCCAAGCTGCCCCTGCGCGCGCCAAGCCTATCTTGCATAGGCTTGGTGGCGTGCGCAAGCCCCAGGACGCGCGTATGTCCCGGGGCTTTCCAAAATGGGCGGTCCGGGGGCATGGCTGGGGGTGTGGCGGTGGTCTGGGGGCAGGGCCGGGAGCAGGGGCGTTCCTGAGTCCTCTGGCACTGTGGCTGTGCCGGAGGTTCGCGCACCGGCAGTTGGCCGGCGTGCGCAAGTTACGCTTGCCTCGGGCCGGCGTGCGCAAGTTACGCTTGCCTCGGGCAGGCGTAACTCGCCGAAATAAGGTAGGGGGGGATTTAGGTAGGGCTAGGGCGCGCGCATGTTATAAAATTGGGCGTAGATTTGTGCGCACCGATTTGCGCGCACAAATCTAAGCCCGCGCATAAGTTTTAAAATCTGGCCCTTGATTTGCAAAATGTTGCAATTTTTTAACAATGAACTGAGATTCACACATACTTTTGTAGAAAGAGAGATCAACAAACAAGTTGTAGGAGAAATTTTTTTTGTAAATCTTCTCATTGGAAAAAAAGCTATAACTGCAAAAATATAATAAAAAGAAAAACCATCCAAATAAATATAATCAAAGGTTCATGTTTGTTACTTTATGTGCCCTCATCTAGGCAAAATATGTATTGCCAATCAAGTTTTATAATTTGTGAATATAACAGTCAAACTGCAATTGCTGTGGGCACATCCCCACCCCCATGCTTACTGCGCATACGCACGCACTCACACACAGAATGAATAACAAATGTTACTTCAAGGACGTTTGCTCATGAGAGCCCATTTTTCCCTCCAGCTGACTTCTGTTAACAAACCATACACAACTTTTTTTTTTTTTTTTTTTTTAATCCTGAGGAATCTAATCAATAAATCTCCCCCACACTTCTATAAAATATTTATTATTATGTATTGACCCAAATGTCTAAAATCTCCCATTTCTATCATTCTTAACATCAAAGAGAACCAAAAGGTCCAGCAAAGTGCATTCTTAGCAATCCAGTGAATCATGGTAGCCTTCCTTCATGCCAATAAACTTAGCATAACAAATCTCTGTAAATCGCCATCTATGGGAGAAGCCATATAAATAACTCCACCATTCAGCTGTATGATTCTGAATGAGCATGTGTAACATACCCCACAACTAAAGGATCTCTTAGGGATGGAGAAGAGAGGCTAAAGCAAAAGAAAATAATAGCATAGCATAAAATATACATACATTACTGTTGCAAGTAATAGAATCAGAATCAGTGCATGCACATTTACATAACACATTTAGATTCTTATACTCTATAAGAAACAGAAGCACATGGCATTCTCACAGGACAAGCAAGATGGTAGTCCTCACATATGGGTGACATCATCAGGATGGAGCCCAATCACGGAAAACTTTTGTCAAAGTTTCTAGAACTTTGACTGGCACCTACTGGGCATGCCCAGCATAGCACCAACCCTGCATCCAGCAGGGGTCCCCCTTCAGTCTTCTTTTTTCCGTGCAGCAGTAGCCACGCAGGTTAAGGAGCTCTTCAGAGATTGCTGACAGGAATGTTTCCTCACGGAACTCTGTTAAAAATTTCTACCCCACGGGGTCCCCTTATCGATATCTTTACTCTGCGGTCGAACGATAAGTTTTTTACCCGTTTGCGGTCGATTCCTGTCGAGTTTTCCCCTCGCGGCCTACCGGCCTTTGACCGCACTGTGCCTACATTTTGTCGAGGCCATGGCGTCGGGTTTCCATCCATGCCCCGACTGCACTCGAACCATGTCCATCACTGACCTTCACACAGTCTGTGTGATGTGCTTGGGGTCCGGCCATGATGTCCTTACTTGCACCAAATGTGCCCAAATGACACCAAAGGGTCACAAGGCTCGACTTGATAAGATGGGACTTCTCTTTCGGCCGAAAACCCTGACTCCATCGATAGCTTCGACATCGTCTGAACCAGAGCCATCTACGTCGTGCCAGTATGGGAATCCGCTGCTGTCCGACCGGCCTGGACTACTCCATGGGTGTCGACCCCCTCTGTTCCTCCTCAGGAAAAACACCGAGGTGAACATCGAGAAAAACATTGACACCTTCATCGTAAAGCTCAGGCCACCGATACAGGCAAGCCCTCGGCATCGACATCATCTGAGCCACCATCAAAGAAGTCCCATACAGAAAAGGCTTCATCCTCTTCTATCTCTGGATCACCGAGGCGTTCCCCACCTGGACAGGTGCCGGGCTCCGCGATTCCACCTTCACTGGTGGACCCTCCGGCTATGCCAGTGCTGCCTCCTACTCCAGAACCGGGCATCCATGCCCCAGGTTTCCATGAGGAATTGGATCGGATGATCCAAGAGGCCATCGGCAAAGCACTCCAAGACTTCCAGCCTCCATTGATGCCGGTGCTGGTTCCTCCTCCGGCCACTGATCCGATACCCATGGTGCTTGCACCGCTATTGGCAAGAATGGAGAAGTTAGTCGGTGACTTTCTACCAGTGGATCAGAGGGAACCGATGGACCCAATTCCTTCCTCACTGATTCCATTGTCATCAGAGGAAGAAGAAACACCGCTCTTCATTCCACCATCAGGAGTGCCTCCACCGACACTGCCATCGATGTCACCAATTCCATCGGTGCCTCCATCGATGCCTTTGATGCCTCCCTCGATGCCATTGATGCTGCCATTGAGGCCCTCGATGCCTCCATCGATACCTTCGGTTCCACCTTCAAGGCCATCAATGCCTAGGCCAGGGCCTTCAGGAATAACTCCGATACTTCCTTCTGAAGAACATTTGGGAGCGGGTGATGACCCTTATGATCCTTGGACCAATGATTCGTCCCAGGATTCTGATGATCTGCCTTCACAGCCCTCTCCTCCTGACGAAAGGAAGCATTCTACTCCGGAGGACCTGTCCTTTATTAATTTTGTAAAGGAGATGTCTGAAACAGTCCCATTCCAACTTCAGACTGAAGAGGACTCTAGACATCAGATGCTGGAACTTCTACAATTTCTCAATGCTCCAAAGGAAATCATGTCCATCCCTATTCATGATATCCTATTGGACCTTTTAAAGAGAAACTGGGAGCACCCTGGCTCCGTGGCACCTGTTAACCGAAAAGCAGATGCCACCTACCTAGTTCAGTCAGCCCCTGGTTTCCTAAGAACTCAATTGGATCATCACTCAGTGGTTGTGGAGTCAGCCCAGAAGAGGGCCCGTCGCTCCAAACCTCACTCTTCCATTCCCCCAGGAAAGGAACAAAAATTCCTGGATGCATTCGGAAGACGAGTGTTCCATGGATCAATGCTCATCTCTCGCATTGCGTCCTCCCAATTGTACATGACCCAATACAACCAGGCCTTGTTTACAAAAATCCAGTAGTTTACTGAACACTTACCTCTGCAGTTCCAGGACCAGCTTCATGCCCTAGCACAAAAGGGCTTAGATGCTGGCAAACATGAAGTGCAATTAGTGTATGACATCTTTGGCACCACCTCCAAGATGTCGGCGGCAGGTATCAGTGCGAGAAGAAGGGCCTGGCTAAAGTCTTCTGACCTCAGACCAGAGGTACAGGACAAATTAGCTGACATAAGAACATAAGAAATTGCCATGCTGGGTCAGACCAAGGATCCATCAAGCCCAGCATCCTCTTTCCAACAGAGGCCAAACCAGGCCACAAGAACCTGGCAATTACCCAAACACTAAGAAGATCCCATGCTACTGATGCAATTAATAGCAGTGGCTATTCCCTAAATAAACTTGATTAATAACCGTTAATGGACTTCTCCTCCAAGAACTTATCCAAACCTTTTTTGAACCCAGCTACACTAACTGCACTAACCACATCCTCTGGCAAACAAATTCCAGAGCTTTATTGTGTGTTGAGTGAAAAAGAATTTTCTCCGATTAGTCTTAAATTTGCTACTTGCTAACTTCATGACTTACCCTGTGCGGGGGATAATCTTTTCTGGGAAAAGATTCAAGAAGCAGTAGCGCAGCTCAAGGACCACCAAGAGACTCTGCGCCAGCTCTCCTTGCTGCCTTCTGATCCCTCCTCCAAAAGACCGTTTAGGAGAGATTCCAAGAGACAAGTCTACCAGCAGAGGAGATACTATCCCCCGGTGTCCAGGGGTCGGCCTTCTAAGCCTTATCAAAAAAGGCCAATTTAGGCAACCTAGAGTACAGAAGTCACAGCCATCCCCTCAACCAGGTCCAGCATCTGGCTTTTGACGCCTTCCTAGAGAGCAGTACCCAGCCTCCACTTCCAACTATACCTGTCGGGGGCCGATTGTGCCACTTCTCCACTGTGTGGCACACAGTCATCAAAGACCAGTGGGTATTGGCGATAATAATGCAAGGTTACCATCTCAACTTTCTCTCGGTTCCACCGGATTCCCCACCTCGGCTGACATGGGGAACACTCCATTGCACGTCATTTCCTCATATTGCTGGGTCATATGGCCTCCTCAGGGCATGTCACTCCCATGGCTCGCCTTGCCATGAGGATAATGCAGTGGATTCTAAGATCGCAGTAGACTCAGTCTTCTTAGCCAATGCCCTCTACGGTCCACATCATCAAACAGCTCCAATTGTCGCTAGCTTGGTGGATAATCCAATCCAATCTGGTACAAGGCCTGACATTTCAGGTTCCAGAACCTTGAATAACCTTGACAACAGATGCCTCCAACCTCGGCTGGGGTGCACATGTTGCAAACCTGCAAACTCAAGGCATTTGGTCTCCAGAGGAAGCCAAACACCAAATAAATTTCCTGGAACTTTGTGCAATCAGATATGCTCTCAGGGCTTTTCAGGATCACCTTTCCAACCAGGTCATCCTGATTCAAACGGACAATCAGGTGGCCATGTGCTACATCAACAAGCAAGGGGGAATGGGCTCCTACCTTCTGTGTCAGGAAGCTGTACAGATATGGGCGGATGCCTTTTCCCACTCGATGTACCTCAGAGCCACCTACTTGCTGGGAGTGGACAATGTGTTGGAAGACAAGCTGAATCGCACTTTTCAACCACACAAGTGGTCCCTCAACCCCACTGTAGCAGACTCTCTGTTCCGGCATTGGGGTTACCCTCACATAGACCTCTTTGCGTCGATCCACAACCACAAAGAAAGGAACTTCTGCTCCCTCATGCGCAGCCAAGAGACGCTTTCTCCCTCTCGTGGACCAGCGGTCTCCTTTATGCGTACCCTCCACTTCCACTCATTTCAAAGACTCTCGTGAAGTTACGAAAGGACAAGGGGCTAATGATTCTAATAGCCCCTCATTGGCCACGCCAGGTCTGGTTTCCAATTCTCCACGACCTGTACACCAGCACATTCCTCTGGGGAAGGACCTCGCTTTTGATCACTCAGAACGACGGCTGCTTTCGCCACCCCAACATCCAGGTTCTGTCTCTGACAGCCTGGAGGTTGAAAGGTTAATACTCCAACTGCTTAACCTTTCCGAGCCGGTTTCCCGTGTCCTAGTAGCTTCACGAAAGCCTTCCACTAGGCAGTCTTATTGGTATAAGTGGAACAGGTTTATGGTATGGTGTACTTCTATGTCCATCGATCCCTTCACTTGTTCCACACCAACGTTTCTGGACTATCTCTGGCACCTGTCAGAATCAGGCCTCAAAACTTCTTCTATCAGGGTACATTTCAGTGTGGTAGCCGCCTTCCATAAAGGTGTTGGGGATGTACCCATTTCAGTACAACCCCTTGTAACACGCTTTTTGAAGGGCTTGCTTCACTTTAAACCTCCACTGTGCCCTCCAGCCCCTTCGTGGGACTTTAACTTGGTTTTGGGTCAGCTCATGAAACCTCCATTTGAGCCTCTCCAATCCTGTGATCTCAGTTATCTCACCTGGAAAGTGATTTTTCATTTGGTGATCACATCCGCTCGTAGAGTTAGTAAGTTACAGGCCTTAGTCACTATCCACCTTACACTAAACTTCTGCATGATAGGGTAGTACTCCACACTCACCCTAAATTTTTGCCTAAGGTAGTATCGGAGTTTCATATCAATCAATCCATTATACTACCCACTTTCTTTCCCAGGCCCCATTCAAACCCAGGAGAACGGGCTCTGCATACCCTTGACTGTAAACATGCTCTAGCATTCTATCTAGACCAGGGGTGGGCAATTCCGGTCCTCGAGGGCTGCAAACCAATCGGGTTTTCAGGATATCCTTAATGAATATGCATGAGAGAGATGTGCATACTCACTGCCTCAGTTGTATGCAAATCTATTTCATGCATATTCATTAGGGGTATCCTGAAAACCCGACTGGTTTGCAGCCCTCGAGGACCGGACTTGCCCACCCCTGATCTAGACCATACAGCTACCCACAGAAAATCCTCTCAATTGTTTGTTTCCTTCGATTCCATTAAATTGGGTAATCCTGTGGGTAAGCAGACTCTCTCCTCCTGGTTAGCGGACTGTATTTCCTTTTGTTACCAACAGGCAGGCATTCTGCTTCAAGACCGTGTTAAAGCACACTCTATCATGGCCATTGGCAACATCAGTAGTGCACCTACGCTCAGTGTCGCTTGCTGACATCTGTAAGGCTGCTACCTGGAGTTCTCTCCACACCTTCGCAGCCCATTATTGTTTAGACAAGGCTGGCAGACAAGATTCCATCTTCGGCCAGTCTGTGCTACGCAACTTGTTTGCGAACTGAAGTACCAACATCCTTCCTCCAACCCACTAGGGTTCAGGATGCCCTTACCAAATTCCACCCCAGTTGTTGTGCCTGTTGCACGTCTTTGGGTACATTTGGTGCATTGCTTGGGCATCCTCAGCTCGGTACTCACCCATATGTGAGGACTACCATCCTGCTTGTCCTGTGAGAAAGCAGAGTTGCTTACCTGTAACAGGTGTTCTCACAGGACAGCAGGATGTTGGTCCTCACAAAACTCGCCCGATTCCCTGCGGTGTTGGGTTCGCTACGTTTTCTTATTTTCATTTTCACATGTACTTTTTACTATAAGACGAGACTGAAGGGGGACCCCTGCTGGATGCAGGGTTGGTGCTGGATGCAGGGTTGGTGCATGCCCAGTAAGTGCCAGTCAAAGTTCTAGAAACTTTGACAAAAGTTTTCCATGATTGGGCTCCATCCTGATGATGTCACCCATAATTGAGGACTAACATCCTGCAGTCCTATGAGAACACCTGTTACAGGTAAGCAACTCTGCTTTCTAGTAAAAGAAGAATTTATTGGCATTGGAAAACTAAGAAAACCACCTCATTTTGGTTTGCTTCAAGCAAATCAAAAATGGGTTTTCAAAATTTCCACCTAAATTCTAACCAGAATATGAGCATATGTTCTCAATTTAATCCCACATGAAATAATTTAAATAAACTTCTGTGTATTCCAGAGGGTTGATGAAGCAGTTGCTTCAGAGATTTGCAATTGTTTCTAGCACTTCAGTGGGTCCACAAACAATTTGCCTCATGTTACAAAATCTCATCACATTGAACTAAAGCAAACCCTGTCTATTCTGAATAGATTATGACAAATATTCTGAAAATACAATTGCCTAACACTAAATGGATGTAAGGGCTATGCTAATATTGTTCAGCTAACTTGAAAATAAACAAATCAAAGTTTATCTAAAAGAAATAACTTTACTTGCCCTAGCTATAAAACAGACACCATCTGTCTCAGTATTACTGGGTCTGTAATTTTCTTCAGGATAATTAACTATCAGAAAACTTCCAGCTACCAGTAACTGCCTTTCCTTTCTTATCAGCAGCCAGCTGGAAGCTGCATTTAAACCTCTCACTTCATGATTACATGTCAAGGAGATCTGGGCTCAGTAAACAGAAGCCACCCTGCAGAGAAGTTGCATATCTTGAGAGAGGCAAGGCTAGGACACAGTGATAGAGTCCAGAGGTTGAATAGGAGCCAGAAGCAAAGAAACTCAATACAAAGCATGACACTGGAACTAGATGAGAAGCAGGAACAAGTTGATAAGACAGGAGGGTACTTAAATGTCAGGAATACTGGAACATGAGTATAAGGCAGGAACTCTAGTACAATGTTACAAGGCAGGAACTATAGAACAAAATCTGGATCATAGTCTGGACAGATAGAGCTTCCATGGGGTGGCTGCCAAGATAGCTGTTGAACCAGCAACTGTATGACTTCTGAGGCATGCCTTTTATAATGATGTCGGTTTGGGGCAATGATATCTTTAGCTCTCCCAGGAATACAAGGTAAAAATGCTAGGACTCACAGGAAATCCAGCTGCCTCTGAAGCCCCATAGCAAGTTCACAGCCTGCAAGTCCCCAGATCATGCATTCAAATCTTGCCAACCCTGTCTCTAAATAAAAGCAGCCACCTTTTCTACTTAATTAAAAAAAACTCATTAGTATTTAATTCCTTGCTTTTTATTGACTACTAGGAATGAATAAGTAATGCATTGCTTACCTAAGCACTGATGCAAAGATATATCATTTGGCAGTTCACATATAAATTGGTATTTCATAGGCTGAACAAGAAAAATTAATTATAATAAATTCTAGTATCCCCTTTCCAGTAATGACCATTTAGTGTCACTGTTGGTCAGTGGATTGCTTTGCCAATAGGATCACCTACTTCTTAACTTGTTCTTTTTTAACTAAATGGTTATTACACAATGAAAATGTTACAATGTCACAGAGAAATCATTGTTTTTCAAGTTACATCATTTGTTTGTGTTAGTTACAAGCTGGTTATTTCAGTTACAGTATTTTACCCAACATGAGTTTGTAATAAACAGAAGTGTGACAAATCAAAGAGTGAAGTCTTCTGTTCAAATGTGTTGGTTTTTTATTTATCCCCCTGTGCCCCACTTCCATGATGCTGCCCCTAGCCCTTGCACCCCACCTCCCACCCCAGCATGGTGCCTGTAGTGGCCTCTAGTTTTCAATCAGATGGCCTTATGGAAGTGTAGGGTTAGACTTAGAAGGTATTAATATCTCAGTCTGGGTCTTCTGCCATTTGATATGGTACCCATGATCTTTCGAATTTTGGGAGTGTATTATGTACTTGAGTTTAGAGAGCCTGGTTTTAATGTGGGCTTTCTGGGGTGTCTTGGACCACTACTATAATAATTTGGATTAAGTGTCAGTTTCTCTCGTCTAAGGTGCATATCTCTATGAAGAGTAAAAGGAGACTAGGATTTCTTTCATTTTCACACCCCATTACTTCTAAGATAAAAGATAGGACCATATTCCATTATTCCACTACTTTCAAACATTCCCACCATATATAGAATAAGTGTCCATCCTTCCCACATTGACGCCAGCATTGCCCGTCAGTGTCTGGAACATCTTGCATAATCTTTGGGGAGTGAGGTACCACCGATAAGGAAGTTTATAACCATTCTCAATGACTCCTGATGAGACTAGGTTTTTCTCTGTTAGTTTCTAGCATAATTCCCAGTCTGATAATCTAGCTCTATATTCATGTCCCTTTCCCAGGCCAGAACATGTCTGGTTTTGAGGCCTCCGCACCAATCAGGAGTTTTTATAATTTAGATGTCGCTTTGTTCATGTTATTCACTTTAGTGCAAATGACTTCAAATGTAGATTTTCTCCTTTGGAGCATTTGTGGGATTTCGCGTCAACCTTAAAAAGGAGAAAAGTTGTGTATAGGCGAATCTATTTCTCTCCTTTAGTTGGTATAGCTAGGACGCCTTCTCAAATGAGTGTATGTGTTAGGATTCTGTGAATATTAATTGGTAAGTGAACCCTGGGCCGAAGTGAGAGGTGGTACCGCCCACAGGGAGGAACCCAGTGAGCCTCACTGTCTGGTAGGCTATGTCTCAGCTGGGGATAATCACTTCCCTTTTCTTACTCGATATTCCTCTCTCTATGCAGCCCAGCATTCTTCTGGCGATAGCAAACACCAGAAGAATGCTGGACTGCATAGAGAGAGGAATATCGAGTAAGAAAAGGGAAGTGATTATCCTCTTGTACAGGTCCTTGGTGAGGCCTACAAAGAGGCCTACAAAGAGACAGAGACAAGATGGAAGCGGTACAGAAAAGGACGACCAGAAAGGTGGAGGGTCTTCATCGGATGTCATACGAAGAGAGATTGAAGAATCTAAATATGAAAGGAGAAGCAGGGGTGATATGATTCAGACCTTCAGATACTTGAAAAACTTTAACGATCCAAAGACAACGACAAACCGTTTCCGTCAGAAAAAAATCAGCAGAACCAGAGGTCACGAGCTGAGGCTCCAGGGAGGAAGACTAAGAACCAATGTCAGGAAGTATTTCTTCACGGAGAGAGTGGTGGATGCCTGGAATGCCCTTCTGGAGGAAGTGGTGAAGTCTAAAACTGTGAAGGACTTCAAAGGGGCGTGGGATAAACACTGTGGATCCATCAGGTCTAGAGGACGTGTATAAAGAGGAGGCAGCAAAACACTGCACGGAGCGGCAATAGCCACAGAGGCATTCACGGAGTGGGATGCCAGTGGCCAGTGGTTGGTGTTTCACCTTCACGGAGCGGAAGGATGGAGGGCTGCCATCTCCAAATTAAAAAACAAACAAACAAAAAAACAAACAAAAAAAAAACCAGGGGTGGGTAAGAGTATGTAAAATTAACGGAGAGTTCATAGGCTATAGGTATTACCAATTATTAGGCTTATTCAATATTTGTTGATAGTTAATGTGGCTTTCAATGCATATCCAGCATAGCTCTCTGCTTCAACGGCAGGAGAGAAGAAAAACTAATACTTCACGCATATCCAGCATAGCTCTCTGCTTCAACGGCAGGGGAGAAGTAAAACTAATACTTCATGCATATCCAGCATAGTTCTCTGCTTCAACGGCAAGGGAAAAGTAAAACTAATAGTTCACGCTTATCCAGCATAGCTCTCTGCTTCAATGGCAAGGGAGAAGAAAAACTGATACTTCACGCATATCCAGCATAGATCTCTGCTTCAACGGCAGGGGAGAAGAAAAACTGATACTTCACGCATATCCAGCATAGCTCTCTGCTTCAACGGCAGGGGAGAAGAAAAACAACCAATAAGGGCTGAATAACATAGTCTGGGTAAAAAATAAGTATGGGTGTAGTTTGCTTGTTGCGGCGGTTACTACCCCTAACTAATCAAGCTTGATATTTCACTTGGATGCAGCTCCATCACTGCTCTCTGCATTAATGGTGGGGGTGAAAGGGAAATAGAACCAAGGGTTGCTAAGAGCCAAGAGAAACAGATAAGTATGAAAGGAAAGAATTGTGAAGCTTGCTGGGCAGACTGGATGGGCTGATTGGTCTTCTTCTGCCGTCATTTCTATGTTTCTATGTTTCTATGATAGACACGGAAGCAATATAGAGTCTTTATTAAAGAGATAGAAGCACTGCCCGTGGAGCAGGGAGTGCCAGAGAGGAGGTCACACAGACCCAGAGTCACAGGGTCGATGGAATAGGAAGTGTCCATAGGGAATACCTCCATAGCGTTGGTAGAAGTCCATGGAGCGGGTACACCGAAGAGGTCTCCGGTAGAGAGGGTAGTGGCCCGCAAGGCGGGGTACACCAAAGAGGTCTTGGTAGAGCTGGTAGTGGCCCGCGGGGCGGGGTACATCAATAGTGTCCTCGGTAGAGATGATAACCCGCAGCGTAGGGTATGCTGGTGGGGTCCTCTGTAGAGATGACAGCGGTCCGCAGAATGAAGTGCACAGTCGAGGCCCTAGGTGGATGTGGCAATGGCCCGCAGAGTGGGGTACACCGGTGAAGGTCCTCTGTAGAGCTGGTAGTGGTCCGTAAGGCGGGGTGCGCCTGTGAGGTCCTCGATAGAGTGGTTAGGGTCCGTAGAGCGGGTACCTCAGAAGGAGTCCTCTGTAGCGATGGTAATGGCCCGCAGCACGGGGTACACCAGAGAGGCACTTGGTAGAGCAGAAAGTGATCCGCAGGGTGGTGTACTCACAAAAGAGCAGTGTTGGTTCCAGGGAAGCCCCAGGAATGGGGCAGGCAGAGTTCCAGACTCAGGCCCTCCGAGAAGCGGATAGCCAGGACGAGAGAGAGGCCCCCGAGGAGCGGGTACCTGAGACGTTCACATTGGAACAGGAACTAGAACACAGGGTCCTCAGGAGCGAGGCGGAAATAGCAAGGATGAGACTCTTTGCCAAATCATCTTTAGGCAGGGCCAGCAGGTTTAAATATCCAAGGGAAATTATGTTATCTGGAGGGGACGCCCCTAAGGTTCCCACCATGACGTGGATAAGACTGGCCCATGTGTGCGCATGAGCACCTAGAGGGACTCGATGGTGGTTGGTGACATCAATGCCGACCCTGGAGGCCTGGGAGCGGTAGGCAGGTCATCGATGGCTAGCGAAGGCTGCCAATCTACCCCATGGAATCAGGGAAGCAAAGAAGGAGGTGAGCAGTAGTCGCAGCCATCTGCGACCGATGGGCGTAACAATAAGGATTTCCCATCCCATAGCTGCTTCTAGCCTTACTATGCCTACTAGCCTCCAAAACGCAATGGTAGCTCTCTCCATACCTGGGGGAAAGAGCTTGTTAAGTAAGAATGAAGAGCGGGGCCATATGGTTTGTTCTCCTACCAATAGTTTCCTATATTGTGTACATATTGTAAGTGTTACTAGAGAGAATGGAGATAACGTTTGCTCAAGAGCTGGGGGGATGTCTGCCGACCAGACTAGCTTCTCCATGGGTGTGAGAACTATAAAGTCTTGTTCCATCACCATCCACAGTTTATGGGTGGTCTTTCCATGCCAGGAGATTACTGCTCACAGTTGAGATGTAGCATAGTGAAGAGCCAGGTCGACTCTCATTGGTCGGCGTTTCCAGATAAATCGGAATAGCTTCCTTTGTCAGTCCCTTATTACTTTGGGGGGTATATTTATAGGGAGTGCCTGGAATAGATAACAGAATCGGGGCAGAATATTCATTTTGATAGTATGACTCCTACCCATCCAGAACAGCTGAGGCCATTCCCATTTCTCTATGTCTGTAGTCAATCCTCTTATGAAAGGATCATAGTTAATACTGAATAACTTCCTCAAATCTGTCCCCAGTCTTATCCCTAGGTATTTTATATTCTCGTTTGCCCATTTAAAGGGTAGTTTTGACAATGTCTGATAACTCCTCGGACCCCAGAGTTAGATTTCAGATTTCTCTTCACTTTAAAGTCTGATATCTTCCCGTATCTCCACATCTCCTTTAGTAAAAGAGAGAGGGATCTTTTTGGATCTATGAGTGTGAATAATAGGTTGTCTGCAAATAGGGTCATCTTGTATGAGTGTGAGCCTAGGCAAACTCCAGTAATCTCGTCATTTGCTCTGATTTGTGCAGCAAAAGGCTCTAGCAAAAGTGCAAACAGCAGGGGTGACAGTGGGCATCCCGGTCTTGTTCCCCGGCAAACCTTGAAGAACTGCGAGTACTCTCCATTGACCTAGAGCTTGCTTTTGGGTGATGGTATAGAGCAGTGGTTCTCAACAGGTGTGTCGGGACACACTGGTGTGTCACAAGGTCCTTGGAGGTGTGTCACAGGGCCAACTGTCTCTTTATCAGCCCAAGTGGGAGTTGGTTGACTTCTCTTACATTGGGTCTGATAGGAGGCTACTCTCACTTCCTTCTCTTCTTTCTGGCCCAGTGGGAGGCTGTTTCCTCCTTCATCCAGATCAGAGGGAGACACTGCCAGCTCCTGCTGTTCTGGGCCTGATGAGACTCAAACTTTTTCTTCCCCTGTTGAGTCTGGGAGTGATGCTGCTGATGATCTCTTCACCCTGTGGAGCGTGGGGAAAAGTTGATTGGGGATGCTGGGAAGAAGGTGGAACAGAGAGGGAGTATGAGGGCTGCTGAGCAGGAAGGGATGGGAAAGAGGGGATCGGGGTAGCTGGGCAGGCTGGGTGATGGGATGAAGGGAGTAGGGAGAGTCAAGCAGGAGAGAGAGAGGGAGCACAGGGAAGAGGATGTGGGGGGGAGGAGTCGGGAATGCTGGGCTGGGATGAGAGTGTGAGCGGATGATTGAAAGGGAGTAATTGGGAAAGTAAAGGATGATGGAGGCATGGAAAGGGAGTGATGGGATGCAAGAGCCATGTCAGTTTGGGGAATGTGCATTTCTTCTATCTTTGTATTTTGCTTAGTGTAGGAGAATATGTATTTCTGTTTCTAGCTCTCCAGTTTTGCACTGCATGCAGAATGGCTTTTTGAGGTTTCCATTCCAGTTTTTGTCTCCACATTTGTAATTTATGGTCTTTTATTCTGTATTTGGTGAAGGTCCGATCTGTATGTATGACTGAGGTGAGGTATTTTACTAGTATGTAGGGATTTATATCAATCTTTGTTGCGTTTTCTCATTCTCATTAGGACATGCATTGGTGCAGCACTGCTGCCTTTTCATAGGAAGGGCTATTGCTGTTTGAGTTCTTGGAATTAGTTTTGCAATGGTATGGAAGGTTTGCTACACATGTGCTGAGTGGGTTTTTTTTTCAGGTTTTGTATTTTACAGTGCGCGTGAGATAGAACCAGAATAAGAATATCTTTTTTATATAATGAGTTGTATTTGAAATATCCTAGTTCTGCTCTGCATCCATTGGGGACGACAGGTCAGGAGCAGGTTCCTGTGGATGCAGAGTATATGTTTATATTTAGCCCTGTGATGGTCAAGTGTTCAGTGTGTCACATCTGTAAGCTTTATCTGCCAGGTGTGTCCCAATAGAAAAAAGGTTAAGAACCACTAGTATAGAGCTTTCACCCACATTAAGAAGTGTGGTCCCAGGCTAAACTTGTGGATGACCTGAAATAAGTAG
The DNA here is from genome assembly GCF_901001135.1 of Rhinatrema bivittatum. Lineage (NCBI taxonomy): Eukaryota > Metazoa > Chordata > Amphibia > Gymnophiona > Rhinatrematidae > Rhinatrema > Rhinatrema bivittatum. The sequence goes on along the minus strand of NC_042624.1, from coordinate 31,795,900 downwards.
TCCCAACGCACCCTGTCAACACTTTTTCGGTGCTGACCGCCAGTAAGACTGCTGGTGTTTTCGATGTTTGTACCCACCACATAGTGTTTAATACTCTACGAACATTGTCTGAGCCTAATCTTCCTGGTATAAATCCTGACAGGTCCCCATGGATAAGGTTAGGGGCCACTAAGCTTAACCATTGTGCTAGAATTTTAGCTAATATCTTGAGGTCAATATTGATTAATGAAATGGGTCTATGTGGGGTCACAACCTTCTTTAGCTATCACAGTGATGCCAGCTATGTTAGAGCCTGTGGATAGTTGGCCTCCCTCTCATACAGGCCGATACAGTACAGTGCACTCCGACGGAACGCTCTGTTTACCTGCCATTGGACGCGCGTTTTCCCTTATTTATTTATTTTATTTATTTTATTTAAAAGGTTTTATATACCGACAACCGTTTGCACATCGTGTCAGGTTTACAGATAACTTAAAACCATGGTATAATTAGGCATAGCCTTTACAAAGAACATAGAACAGTCAAAATAACAAGCAGAAAACTGAATAAATGGTTGTTGGTGTCGAAATGGGGGTAACGCCCCTTACCCCTTATTCAGTAAGGGGTGGAAAACGCGCGTCCAACCCACTGAACCTAATAGCGGCCTCAACATGCAAATGCATGTTGATGGCCCTATTAGGTATTCGCGCGCGATTCAGAAATTAGCGCCTACCCAAAGGTAGGCGCTAATTTCTTCCGGCACCGGGAAAGTGCACAGAAAAGCAGTAAAAACTGCTTTTCTGTGCACCCTCCGACTTAATATCATGGCAATATTAAGTCGGAGGTCCCGAAGAGTAAAAAAAGTTAAAAAAAAAATTAAAAAAAAATTGGAAGTCGGCCGGCAGCTGTTGGGTCCAAAACCGGACGCTCAATTTTGCCGGCGTCCGGTTTCCGAGCCCGTGGCTGTCAGCGGGCTCGAGAATCGACACCGGCAAAATTGAACGTCGGCTGTCAAACCCGCTGACAGCTGCCGCTCCTGTCAAAAAGGAGGCGCTAGGGATGCGCTAGTGTCCCTAGTGCTTCCTTTTGCCCGTTTCTACCGCCAGGCCTCATTTGAATACTGTATCGCGTGCACAGGCGAGTGGCCTGTGTGCACGACAGGAGAGCGGGCGTTCGCCCGCTCTCCCGCGGACTTTACTGAATCGGCCTGTCAGATAGTTGAACATCAACATGAGGGGTCTACAATTGCCTGTTTGTAGGATTTATAAAATCTAGCCGTATACCCATCTAGTCCTGGGGCTTTCCACAATTTAAGTTCTGTATTAGTTTCTAGTACTTCTTCTTTACCTATCTTGGCATTAAGACATTCCCTTGCCTCCTCAGAAATGCATGGTAGAAAAATATCCGCAAGGGTCAGCAGAGTAAAGTTCTTCATAGAACTGGGCAAATGTGCTAGAGATTTGTGAGCTTTCATATAGGAAGTTCCCTTCTCTGTTCTTGATTTTGAGAATCTGGTTTTGCAGGCATTGGTTTTTAAGTAGTCTCGCCAACAATCTCTGGCTTTATTACCAAATTCAAAGAACTTTTGTTTCATCTTTTCTAATTGAAAGGCTAAGTCTGTCATATCTAGGTCCCTCATTTCTCGTCTTGTCTCTTCAAGGAGAGATAGGATGTTGCTATCCTCTGATCTTTTATGTTTGATTTCCAATTTACCAATGGGTATCAATAATTGCACTCTGGTGTTTTCTTTTTCTTGTTTTAGATATGAGGCCCTAGAAATAAACTTTCCCCTGATAATTGCTTTTAGACCTTCCCATATTACTGTGGGGCTAACTTCCCCTGTCTCGTGGATAGTAGCATTGTCTTCTAATAGGCTATCAATAAAGGTATTGTCAGATTCATTAAATCTCCAAAAGGATTGCCTCAGTGGTTCCCTGCCCATCCTCAGTTCTACCCATATGGGAGCGTGATCTGACCAGGTTATGTTATCAATGCTTACATCATGAATCTTGCCCGCTACTCCTTTATCTATTAAAAAATAGTTGATTCTGGAGTAGGATTTGTGGGGTTGTGAGTAGAAGGTATAGTCCCTTACTGTGGGGTTTCTTAACCTCCATGCATCTACTAGACCCTATGTGTCCATCAGGGCTTTCAGGCTATGCCTGTGCATCTTTGAAATACCCCTCCTCCACAGAGCTATCCAAGAAAAGGTATCTTGTCAGATTAAAGTCACCCCCCATTATGATGTGCCCTTCCGCCCATCCAGATAGTGTGGTGGATAAGGAGTCTAGATAGTTTCCCTGTTCAGAGTTTGGAGCATATATATTAATCAGTGTGAATAATTCACCATGTATTAATATCTTTAGGATCAGAAATCTCCCGTGTATGTCTCTGATAATAGCCTTACCGTCAACTATTAAATTGCTGGCAAACAGTATACGTGCTCCTCCATATTTGCACTCCTTAGTGGCTGCAGAGTAATATTGTGTTGGGTATTTTCTGGAGTACATTAGTGCCAAATGTTGCGCCTTGAGATGGGTTGCTTGACAGAAATTATATTAGCATTATTAGACTCAGCTTCTTTAAACAGTATTTATGCTTCCTCGCTGAGTTTAAACCTTTCACATTCAGTGAAACTATTTTTAGCCCTCCCATCTTAAGACCTACACTCTCTCAGCTTCCCTCTTCCCGACTTCCCTGGACTTAATTGAGCAATAGACCTCTGATATGGTAGGCAATGTGGAACCCCTACACATATTCGTTTTTCGGACATCATATACCAGTAAATAAGCACCTGTCCCTCCCCTCTTTTCCCCTCCCCCTCCTCCCATGTACCAAAACTCTCTTCAGAGCCCATATTCCCTTCAGAGGAATGATTTCATCCAAGCAAAAGAGCCCACTCCCCGCCTCCATCACAAAGCTCAAAACATCACACACCCACCACCTTGTATGCTAAAACACCAGTGTGGCGATAGTCACCAGAAACAATATGCCCATTATCAAGTATAACAGTTAGACTGGAAAAAGTAGTATTCCAGGTGTTTTAAAGTTACCACCATTGGCTTTGTCACCCACTCGCCATTCCCGGTGGTGGTGGGTTGTCCGGTTGTCTCTGGAGGCATCTGCTCGACCCTGGAACTCTGTGCCATCTGGTCTGATCCTCCATGCTTTTGAACTGTGTCTTGGTAGGGTTCTCCTGGAATTCTCCCGACATGCTAATTCCCAGCTCTCTCAGGGCTTCCATAGCCTCCACTACCGATTATACCTTGATAGTCTTGCCTTCCATGGTGAATTGTAGTCCAAAGGGAAATAGACAGAGATATTTAATATCCCTACGCTTTTTGATTGAAGTCGTGATAGGTCCTGGAAGATTTCTACCTTCTATCCTTGCCACACCAAATGGCCCATTTTTCTAGCTCAATAGGTTGCCTCTTGGGTTACCTACTGATCTGTATGCTTTGTCCAGTTTAATCACTGTATCTTCTGTCTTGCCCTCTTCTGTTTAGAGAAGCAGATGGTATTCACCATAGTGTGGGAGTTGGTGTATTCAGGGAGTTCCTGCACTCCACTGAAGCATAGGTTGGCTCTGTAGGACCTGTTTTCAAGGTCTTCAAGCTTTTCTTCTACTGCTGCGATCGAGTAGGTAAAGTTCTGATTTTCCTTCTATAGTGTAGCAGTATTTGCAACTTATTTTTCCAGGTGCAATTCTGCCTCTTCTACTCAGTGTCCCAGCGCTGCTATGTCTTTCTTTGCTTCACTGATCCATTCTCTGACCTCAGAAAGGAGAGATGCTGTGTCCTGCCGCACTTCTGTGAACCAGCGGAGGAAGTCCGCTCATGGCATGCCGCTGCCTTCCGCATCTCAGTCACCTTCCTCATTTTCATGGGTCACTGCCGCTGCCATGCTCTCCTGCTCCCCCTGTTCCAGCACATCCCGAGTTTCTTTGTGTCGAGAAGGGATGTTTTAATGTGCTCTTGGACTTCAGCCCGACCCCAGATGGATCCAGGACCGAACCGAGGGTTGATGGCGTGTTCCAGCATGGCTGACAGTCTTACCCTCTGCCAGGCCTGCAAGCTCCCAAGGCCAACAACAGGATGATGTTGGAATGTGAATGGTCCTCCGACCATTCTGACCCCTTTAGGACCTGCCGCTTGGATCGGCATGGAGCAGCAGGCCTGGCCTGAGGTTGAGGGTAGACGGGCCTTGACACGAAGACATAACACCAAGGTCGATGCAACGGCATCGTAGACGAAGACATGACACCAAGGCTGATGTGGACGGCATCAGAGATGAGGGCTGGCACAAGACATGACACCAGGGCTGTTGAAGACATGGCACCAAGGCTGATGTGACGGCATCCCGGACCAGGGTCGATGCGACAACATCAGGAGCAAGACATTGACATGATACCAAGACTGATGCAACGGCATTCAGGACGAGACAAAGAACTTGACGAAGTCCAGACGAGACCAGAAGCTGGGCGGAAGGACATTGGCACTGTCTCTCAGGGCGCCCTACACAGTCCACCCACGGGACTGGTCGCGGACCACCCTGTCCCACTGTGCACCATACACAGCCCAAGGAGGCTGGTTACGGACCACGCTGAGTACGGGACGAGCGCAGGGAAGAATCCAGCCGAGACAGAACTTCGACAACGGAGCCATAAGTCATCCGGAGCTCTGCAAGGGCTGGCAGGACATGACGGCTCAGGAGCACAGGAACGAATTCTACCTATAGGCTACTCCACGCTCGGGAAAGACGTCATCCGAGAGAGCAACGGCCTGACAGGACCAAAAGGCTCAGGAGCGCTGAAGACACAGGAGCAGAACACCAAGGAATTAGGATCATCAGGAAACAGAAGATCAAGACGAGACACCAGGACACCTGGACGAGGACCTCAGGCACGAACATGACATGACGAGACGAAAAAACGAAGAGGAGCTCCACAAAGAAGACCTGACAGAGCTCTGGCAGGCAGGAGCCTCCAGAGTGAAGTAACTCCGATGCAAGGCAAAGACGTACTGTGAAGACAGCCCTTTTATAGGGCTGGAGCAGGAAGTCCACTCCCTAGGTGGGGCCAGCACACTTCCTGTGTCTGGCCCTTTAAATGACATGAAGAGACGTGCGCCGGCGCCTAAGGGAAGCAGCAGGAGAGCTGTGCAGGACTGCGGACAGTGGCCTGCATTGACATCAGTGTGAGAGATGCAGGGCTGGGCCTGAGGAGCAGCCCCGATGACGGCAGCGGCTCCAGCCACTGCAGGAGGCCCCGGGACGGCTCCAGCTGCCACTCCATCCCGGGGATGCGGCCTCCATGCCGCGAAGACCACAATGACATCGGGAGTGGCATCGGCCGCAAAGAGGAAGACAGACAATTCCACGGCTCCGACCGCAGCGAAGGGTGGCTTGATGGGCGGCCTCTGGGCCGCAGGAAGCAAACAAGTCCGCGGCTCCGGCCACGTGGGCAGGCCAACGGTGGCATCCATGCCACGTCGGGTGAAGCAGCAAACAGCAACGGGTGAGTGCCTGCTCGCGGGGGGACCCGCGGGCAGGGTTCATAACAGTACCCCCTCCTCAAAGACCCCCTCCTCAAACCTCCTGTCAACAGTCCGAGGATAAGGGTATCAGTCCATACCGGATGAAGGTATTCGAGGGTCCAAAAATGGAAGCTAGTATATCTGGGGACAGCATGAAAACAGAGAAGAACAGCAGAAAAACACAACACATAAGACAACAACGACGGGAGACCAAGGAACACGAGACCGAGGGAACACGAGACCGAGCAAGCGGTGGCTGAGCGAGCGGTGACCGAGCAAGCGGAGACCGAGTGAACGGTGACCGCGCGACCGACACACAACAAAACGCAAAAGAGGGAGCAAGGGAACGGAGAGCAAGGGAGCGGAGAGCAAGGGAGTGCAAAGAGCAAGAGAGCAAAAAGCGAGAGAGCGGAAAGCGAAAGAGCGAGGGGCGAGAGAGCGAAGAGCGAGGGAAGGAGAACAAGGGAATGAAACACAGGAACGAGGAGGACGGGAAACACATAACCGGAAAGCAACAAGCGGAAAACAAAACAAACAAAGAACAGGACAACCGAACAACAGATAAAGAACAAGGCATAACAAGCAGCAAACAAGACCCAGACAAGAAGCACCACAAAACACCAAAAAAGACCTGGGGGAGGGAACCCAAGGCGGGCAAACAAAAACCAGCAACACCAGTAGGGGGGCAGGCACCTTCTGCAGGTCGTAAAGACCCCAAACTGGCTAACATGACAAAATGTCTGGAGACAGGCACCTCCTGCAGGTCATATTAAAAAAGAAATCCAGACAGCTGGCGCCTCCAGCAGGTCATAACAATGGCAAAGCTGGCGCCTCCAGCGGGTCATTTAAAAATACCCTGGAATAATTTTTTGGTCCCATAACCAGTCCAGGAAACCAGACAAAACTCTGGAACAAGGCAGATCCATCGGCGAAGTACCACCGTCAAACACAAGGCCTTGCATTCTGTCGAGAAGGGGGGGTTTAATGTGCCCTTGGGCCTCAGCCCGACCCCAGACGGATCCAGGAGCGAACCAAGGGTTGACGGCGTGTTCCAGCATGGCTGACGGTCTTACCCTCTGCCAGGCCTGCAAGCTCCCAAGGCCAACAACAAGATGATGTTGGAATGTGAATGGTCCTCCAACCATTCCGAGCCCTTTCGGAGCTGCCGCTTGGATCGGCATGGAGCAGCAGGCCTGGCCTGAGGTTGAGGGCAGACGGGCCTTGACACGAAGACATAACACCAAGGTCGATGCAACGGCATTGTAGACGAAGAAATGACACCAAAGCTGATGCACACGGCATCAGAGATGAGGGCTGGCACAAGACATGACACCAGGGCTGTTGAAGACAAGGCACCAAGGCTGATGTGAAGTCATAAGAACATAAGAATATAAGAAAATGCCATACTGGGTCAGACCAAGGGTCCATCAAGCCCAGCATCATGTTTCCAACAGTGGCCAATCCAGGCCATAAGAACCTGTCAATTACCCAAAAACTAAGTCTATTCCATGTAACCATTGCTAATGGCAGTGGCTATTCTCTAAGTGAACTTAATAGCAGGTAATGGACTTCTCCTCCAAGAACTTATCCAATCCTTTTTTAAACACAGCTATACTAACTGCACGAACCACATTCTCTGGCAACAAATTCCAGAGTTTAATTGTGCGTTGAGTAAAAAAGAACTTTCTCCGATTAGTTTTAAATGTGCCCCATGCTAACTTCATGGAGTACCCCTAGTCTTTCTACTATCCGAAAGAGTAAATAACCGATTCACATCTACCCATTCTAGACCTCTCATGATTTTAAACACCTCTATCATATCCCCAATGGTCAATGCGACGGCATCCTGGACCAGGGTCGATACGACAACATCAGGAGCAAGACGTTGACATGATACCAAGACTAATGCAACAGCATCCAGGACGAGACGAAGAACTTGATGAAGTCCAGACGAGACCAGAAGCTGGGCGGAAGGACATTGGCACTGTCTCTCCGGGCGCCCTACACAGTCCACCCGCGGGACCGGTCGCGGACCACTCTGTCCCACTGCGCGCCCTACACAGCCCAAGGAGGCTGGTCACGGACCACGCTGAGAACGGGACGAGCACAGGGAAGAATCCAGCCGAGGCAGAACTTCGACAACGGAGCCATAAGTCATCTGGAGCTCCGCAAAGGCTGGCAGGACATGACGGCTCAGGAGCACAGGAACGAATTCCACCTGTAGGCTACTCCACGCTCGGGAAAGACGTCATCCGAGAGAGCAACGGCCTGACAGACCAAAAGGCTCAGGAGCGCTGAAGACACAGGAGCAGAACACCAAGGAATTAGGAACATCAGGAAACAGAAGATCAAGACGAGACACCAGGACACCTGGACGAGGACCTCAGGCACGAACATGACTTCACATGACAAGACGACAAAACGAAGAGGAGCTCCACAAAGAAGACCTGACGGAGCTCTGGCAGGAAGGAGCCTCCAGAGTGAAGTAACTCCGATGCAAGGCAAAGACGTACTGTGAAGACAGCCCTTTAAAGGGCTGGAGCAGGAAGTCCACTCCCTAGGTGGGGCCAGCACACTACCTGTGTCTGGCCCTTTAAATGACATGAAGAGACGCGCATCAGTGCCTAAGGGAAGCAGCAGGAGAGCTGTGCAGGACCGCGGACAGTGGCCTGCACCGACGTCAGCGTGAGAGACGCAGGGCTGGGCCTGAGGAGCAGGCCCGATGACGGCAGCAGCTCCAGCCGCTGCAGGAGGCCCCAGGGGTGGCTTCAGCTGCCACTCCATCCCGGGGATGCGGCCTCTGTGCCTCGAAGACCACAATGACGTCGGGAGCAGCATCGGCCGCGAAGAGACAGACAATTCCACGGCTCCGACCACAGCGAAGGGCGGCTTGATGGGCGGCCTCCAGGCCGCAGGAAGGAAACAAGTCCGCGGCTCCGGCCGCGTGGGCAGGCCCGATGGCGGCGTCCATGTCGCATCGGGTGAAGCAGCAAACAGCAACGGGTGAGTGCCTGCTCGCGGGGGGACCCGCGGGCAGGGTTCAAAACACTTTGCTAGCAAATGAAAAATGCTGCAGATCTGTATTTATCGCCATCATTCCAGAAGTTTCCACTTTTTAAGTTGTTTGCAGTGGGGCTGATAGTGTAGTGGAAGGTTGGAGCCCAGGGCTTAGGCGTCCATTGAGGTGGATGATGTCACTTCCTCTCTTCTTAACTTGTTTTGATGACACCAGTCCTCCCTACTTATTAACACTTCAAAAGGAAATATAATTCCCAAGTACTCATCATAAATAAGTTGATTACACTTTTTTCCTCTAAACATCTGCTGGTGTCAACACTGTGGAAAACTCTCACCAACTTGGGAGATTCTGGTTCCTTGGCAATTCCCCTGACCAAGTGAGAGACAAAGATCACACTCAGTTGCTTTGGAATTGTTATTATTTGTGATAATTGTGGGTGGATCCTTGGGCCGGTGGCAGATGACCACGCCTACTGGGGAAGATCCTGAGAGGGGCCACCGGTCAGGCTCAGAGTTGGGAGACAGACACACACTAGATCTTTTATTAAACTGTATAGTGAACCACCAGAGGTGGCAGTAGTGAGCTGGAAGAGCCCGGCTGGGCTGTAGTCCCTCAGGCACTGGAACAGCGATCCCAGGATGGCTGAGCTGTAGAGAAACGGAATATAGTGAGTAGGCAGAGTATGCAGAGTTCAGGAACAGAACCTTGATGGTAGCACTCAGACAATAGTCTCTTGAAGCAGCCCAGAGGCTGGAATGAAGTAGACCCTCGAGGAGCGAGTGTTGGGAGTTAGCAATCTGTTAGGCGTTAGCAGTCTGCTAGGGAGTTAGCAATCTGTAGTTATTTATGAGAGTTGTGGGTGGATCCTTGGACCAGTGGCAGATGACCACGCCCCCGGGGGGAAGATCCCGAGAGGGACCACCGGTCAGACTCAGAGTTAGGAGACAGACACACACTAGTTCTTTTATTAGACAGTATACTGAACCACCAGAGGTGGTAGTAGTGAGCTGGAATGCCCGGCTGGGCTGTAGTACCTCAGATACTGGAACAGTGATCCCTGGAAGCTGAGCTGTAGAGAAACTGAAATATAGTGAGTAGGCAGGGTATGCAGAGTTCATTTACCGAACCTGATGGTAACACTCACACAATGTCTCATAGAAGCCCAGGAGCTGGAATGTATAGGCCCTCGAGGAGCGAGTACCTGGTTCCAGGGAAAGCTCTGAGAGAGCGATGGTAACTCACTGATGTGGTTGGCAGTGATGACTTCCAGGCAGAAGAGAATACGGAGCAAGTCTGGGAACGAGGGCCCTCGAGGAGCGAGTACCGGTTCCAGACTGTCACCTGAAAACAAAGGAGAGAGCGAGGCCCCTGAGGAGTGGGTACCCCTGGTAAGTCCGAGGAGGCAGAGTAGCTAGGTAAAGTAACCCAAACCCAACCCTTGCTAACTCAATCTGTTAGCAAATTCTAAGACCTTATATAACCGTTGCGGGTAATGTCATCTCAGGGGGACACTCCTGAGGTTCACGCCATCGCCGGTACTTCAGTCGGGGGCGTGCGTGCGCCCCTAGGCCTCCAGGAAACATGGCGGGTTGCAGCGTCTAGCCGGTCTGGGGACGCCTTAGAACTTCGGCAGAAGGACGCCACGGCAGCCTATCTTCCCGCAGACGAAGAGGGAGGCGCCAAAGAGGTAAGGAGGGCAGAGAGAGGGATTTGGGAACCGACGGACACAACAGCGAGTACCTGGTTCCAGGGAAAGCTCTGAGAGAGAGATGGTAACTCACTGGTTTTGTAAGCAGAGGTGACTTCCTGGCAGAAGTTGATTCGGTAGCAGGTACGGGAACGTGGGTCCTCAAGGAGCGAGTACCAGTTCCATTCTGCGACCTGAAAAGCAAGAGAGAGAGCGAGGCCCCCGAGGAGCGGGTACCCTTGGTAAAGTCCGAGGAGGCAGAGTAGCAAGGTATGCAGAGAGCGAATCCCATCTGCAGTGATACCTGGAGAAAGCCCTTGCTAACTCAAATAGCTAGCAAAATGAAAGACCTTAAGTATCCGGTGAGGATGACGTCATCTCAGGGGGACGCCCCTGAGGTTTGCGCCACAGCTAGTACTTGATTTGGGGCCACGCCACGCGCGCGCCCTTAGGCTTCAGGAGAACATGACGGAAGGCAGCGTCTCGCCGGGCCGGGGAAGCTGGAGGAGGTCGGCAAGATGACGCTGCGGCAGCCAAACTTCCATCAACCAAAGAGGGAGTCGCAAAAGAGGTAAGGTGGGCGGAGTGGAGACGTTGGGCAGCAACGGTAGCAACAGGAATAGCCTTTTAGTTTATTGGCTAGGAAAGTACTTGCACTTACAAGGAGATTTAGCCCAAGTGGACTAATCTGACTTAATGATAAATCCTTGTAGTATTTATAAGGTTTAACAACAAAGGAATCATATATTTAGCAGGTGCATGTGAGCGCTAGAACTGCAGGTCAAGCAAGGGTCCATAGTGTGAAACTTTTACCTAACTGCAGACAAAATATCAGCTTGGTCCAGCCTGCAGGTGTAGATGATTACTAGACCACAAACTAGGCAAGGGTCAGGAATGTGGAAAACGTCACTTGATCACAGAATTAGCTTTTAGCATTATTAACATAAACCCATACGAGGTAAGAGTGAGGGGACTTTTTAATTTCCCTGACACTTGCTATTTTAATTACCAAAATGACATTCCGCTAAGAATGGACTTATCAGCCTACCCAAGTAACAGTAACCTTTGTGAAATATAGCTAATCACAACTGATATTTTATGAGAGACACTAGAATAATGGCCTTATCATGAATGAATTACATCGGTAGCCAATTTCTCAGAGAGTTTTATTCAGAGTGCTCACTCTGGTTCACAAATCGGTATATTCAGATGATTTTTGTCTGTTTATACCATTAAGGTCCCTGAAGTCTGACTCTCAGAAGTTTCTTTCAGTTCCCCCATAGACTACATTTAGTCTAAAAGATACAAGAGAAAAAGTTTATTCCATAGCTGCTACATCTTTATGAGAGGGATTATTTGACGTTTCGGAAAAAGGTCAAGGAAGCTTTGTTTTGACAGGCATTTTCTAATTAAAGTACAATAGGAGCAATAAGGAGTGGTTTTGTTCTGTAGGGTGCACATCTCGGTTTTGTGCATGTGTGTTTTAATGTTTTTTTATGTGTTTTAATTATTTTTAATGTGCATTTTATATGTTTTTTTATGCATTTAACTTTGTAATCTGCATTGAACAATGTGGAAATAGCAGAAAATAAGAAGATATAGATAAACATCCATATCTTGAAGTAGCCCAGAGGCTTGAATGAAGTAGGCCCTCGAGGAGCGAGTACCTGGTTCCAGGGAAAGCTCTGAGAGAGAGATGGTAACTCACTGGTGGTGTAGGCAGAGGTGACTTCCTGGCAGAAGTTGTATTCGGTAGCAGGTCCGGGAACGTGGGCCCTTGAGGAGACTGTCCTAGTAGCTAACCACCATACACTTCCTGCTTTGCTGAAGCAGTGTCTTCTGAGACACAAATGTTTCTGCCTTGTGTATTCATAATACTTTTATAATCTACTTTATGCTTTAACTCTTTGTGCAGTGGTGCAGTTAGATTTGTTTAATAGTGTAATTATATTAAAGGAATGGCAGACCCTAATAATATTTCAACATGCCAGAAGCTGTATCTCATATGTCACAGCCTTGAGTAAGTCACAATTATGGATATTTTGCAACATGACTTATTTAGCTTGGCACAGTGAAAGATTGCTAGGACAAAGAGTATAACACCCTTGATTCTGCTCAATAAATGTCAAGAAGGGGGTGTTTAGTGTGCCCTAGGGCCTCAGCCCGACCCCAGATGGATCCAGGACCGAACCGAGGGTTGACGGCATGTTCCAGCATGGCTGACGGTCTTACCCTCTACCAGGCCTGCAAGCTCCCAAGGCCAACAACATGATGATGTTGGAATGTGAATGGTCCTCCAACCATTCCAAGCCCTTTCGAACCTGCCGCTTGGATCAGCATGGAACAGCAGGCCTGGCCTGAGGACGAGGGCAGACGGGCCTTGACAAGAAGACATAACACCAAGGTCGATGCTACGGCATTGCAGACGAAGACATGACACCAAGGCTGATGCGGACGGCATCAGAGACGAGGGCTGGCATAGGACATGACACCAAGGTAGTTGAAGACATGACACCAAGGCTGATGCGAAGACATCACGGACCAATGGTCGATGCGACAGCATCCTGGACCAGGGTCGATGCGACGACATCAGGAGCAAGACGTTGACATGATACCAAGACTGATGCAACGGCATCCGGAACGAGACGAGGAACTTGATGACGTCCAGACGAGACGAGAGATTGGGCGGAAGGACATTGGCACTGTCTCTCAGGGCGCCCTACACAGTCCACCAGCGGAACTGGTCACGGACCACCCTGTCCCACTGTGCGCCCTACACAGCCCAAGGAGGCTGGTCACAGACCACGCTAAGAACAGGATGAGCACAGGGAAGAATCCAGTCGAGGTGGGACTCCGACAACGAAGTCAGATGTCATCCGGAGCTCCACAAAGACTGGCAGTGCATGACGGCTCAGGAGCACAGGAACGAATTCCACCTGTAGGCAACTCCACGCTCGGGAAAGACGTCATCCGAGAGAGCAATGGCCTGACAGGACCAGAAGGCTCAGGAGCGCTGAATCGAACACCAAGAAGGGCAGGACACCATGGACGAAACACCAGGAAACGAAACATCAGGACACCTGGACGAGGACCTCAGGCACGAACATGATTTGACATGACAAGAAGACGAAACGAAGAGGAGCTCCACGAAGACCTGACGGAGCTCTGGCAGGCAGGAGCCTCAAGAGTGAAGTAACTCCGATGCAAAGCGAAGACTGAAGTGACAGAGCAGCCCTTATATAGGGCTCAAGCAGGAAATCAGTTCTTAGGTGGGGCCAGCACATTCCCTGTGTCTGGCCCTTTAAATTCAGTAGAGAGGCCTGCGCCGGTGTCTAAAGGAAGCAGGAAGAAGCTGGCTGTGCAGGACCGTGGACAGCGGCCTGCACAGCATCGATGTCGCAGATGCAGGGCTGGCCTGGAAGGCAGACCCCGAAAACGGCAGTGGCTACAGCCGCTGCAGGAGACCCCGGGGGCAGCTCCAGCCGCCAATCGAGCCCGGGGCTTGCGGCCTCCGTGCCATGAAGATGACGTGGATGTCGGGGGCGGCTCCGGCCGCGAAGAGGAACATGAAGCGCGGCTTCCGGGCCACGAGGGGAAATTAAGTCCGCGGCTCCAGCCGCGTAGGCAGGCCCAACTTCGGCGGCGTCCGGCCGCATCGGGTGAAGGCAGCATGGGGGAAGGTGACTGCAGCCTGCTTGCAGGGAGACCCGCGGACAGCGTTCCATAACAATAAACCCTTAGGCATTTCTTCTGTGATGGGCAAACAAAAGGACTGCAAAGTGTTGTTTACATGTTACCATTTGTCCTTTTAACTTAGGAATTGCTGGCACACAGAGAAATAGTTCACTTAATAAACGCTCCTACAATCCACTGACTTACGTCTCCTTTTTGCTTTTGTCAGGTGAGACCATTTTATTGGAATACCTTAATGCTCTTGTGCTAGGTTTTGATAATCATGCTCCCGTCATCAGGTGAGGGCAATTCACTTTGTATAACAGAGTTCTCAAAAGCTACTGGCCAGCTTGCATAGTTAGTCGGATAAACTTATTTGGTTAGCTTTGATGGAATATTCAGTGGTGCAGCTGCACCATCTGTTATGGTTCTGAAGGTGGACCCTTGAAGACAGAGAAGAGATCTGGATGCAAACACTTCCTGCAGGTTGTACAGTCCAGATAGCTGGCACCTCCAGCAGGTCGAAAGTCAGTCCAGGAGCCGAAGCTTGAAGAATGGTCGGCAGCCAGTCCAAGGATCAAAGCCTGAAGAATGGTTGGAAACCGGTCCAAGGGTCATAGCCTGGAGAATGGTCGGAAGCCGGTCCACGTGTCAAAGCCTGAAGAATGGTTGGGAGCTGGTCCAAGGGTCAAAGCCTGAAGAATGCTTGGAAGCTGGTCCAAGGGTCAAAGCCTGAAGAATTCCGACCAACTGGGAGAGAAGCAGAACCAGGAACTGAGAATACAGGAACTCGGAGCACCGGAACCACCAACTAACAGCCAAGAAGCCAAGGCAAGGTCTGAGGAGCAGACCTTATTTATTTATTTATTTATTTATTTATTTAAAAATTTTTTGTATACCGGCGTTCGTTATGCAAACATCACATCGGTTTCCATGTAACATAAAACTGGCCAACAGGGCTTTACATTGAAACTGATTAAAGAACTGGGAGGTGGTAAGAGGGGGGAAACATGAAGGGAAATTATTGTACAAGAAAAATATAAGTTAGGTGAAATGATTTTAAGCGTGGGAGCATGATTATATATAGGCAGTAAAATTATATACAAATATTATATACAAGTAAATTTTTTACAAAGAGGATAATTTGGGTAAGGGGGTAGGGGAGAGGGGCAGGGGAGGGGTTTGGAGAGGAGGAGTGTAGGTGTGAAGGGCAGGGGGTTCAGGTGTAGGCTCGTGCGAAAAGCCACGTCTTGAGGTTTTGTCTGAATTTTTTGGGGCAGGTTTCGTGGCGTAGAAAGGTGGGGATAGAGTTCCATAAGGAGGGTCCAGCTAGGGAGAGCGCACGTTGTTTGGTGGTTGTTAGGTGGTAGAGTTTGGGGGAAGGAGTGTGGATATTTGCTGTGTAGTGTGTTCTGGTGGGTCTGGAGGGGAGACGGATGTGTAGACTGTCAGAGAACCATAGCATGTCAGGATTGTGAACGGCTTTGTGTATGAGGGTGAGGGTTTTAAACTGGATTCTGGCAGTGATAGGAAACCAATGAAGTTGTTTGAGGACAGGTGTAATGTGTTCGTTTCTGCGGGAGCCGGTTAAAATACGTGCAGCTGCGTTTTGCAGTAGTTGGAGGGGGGCAAGGCTGTTTTTCGGGAGACCTAGGAGCAACGAGTTTGAGTAGTCTATTTTGGATAAAATAAGGGCTTGTAGGGCGGTTCTGAAGTCATTAAAGTGCAAGAGGGGTTTAAGTTTTTTAAGGGTGTGGAGTTTGAAATAGCAGTCTTTGATGGTGGATGCAATGTATTTTTGCATGCTGAATTGGGGGTCGAGTGTGACACCTAGGTTCCTAACGGTTTGGGAGAAAGTGTGAAGGGTGGGGGGAGCATTGGTTGCAGGTGTAGGTAATGAATTGATGGACTGTGGGGATATGATCATAAGTTCTGTTTTGGTGGGGTTTAGGGCTAGGTTGAGCTGAGTGAGGAGAGAGTTAATGGATGTAAGGGCGCTGTCCCATCTTTGTAGAGCATTGTTGATGGAATCGGAGATAGGTATAAGGATCTGTACGTCGTCTGCGTAGACGAAGTGTAGTAGACTGAGATTTGAAAGCAGCTGGCAAAGGGGGAGGAGGTATATATTAAAGAGTGTGGAAGATAAAGAGGAGCCTTGAGGGATGCCCCTTGTCGATTGGTTCAGATTCATGGTTTTCAATTTTGACTTTGTATTGTCTGTTGCTTATGTATGATTTGAACCAGATATGCCAATGTCAGCTAGCCTCTCGAGTAGAATGGTATGGTTGATGGTATCGAAGGCTGCTGAGATGTCTAATAGGGCTAGGATGTAAGTTTGACCTTGGTCAAATCCTCTGATGATGAAATCAGAGAGGGAGCGAAGGAATGTTTCAGTGCTGAAACGCTTTCTGAAGCCGTGTTGTGATGGGTAGAGAATTTTGTGTTGGTCTAAGTAGTTTGAGAGTTGGTTAATAACTATTTTTTCAAGGATTTTGGCAACGAATGGCAGGTTGGAGATAGGGCGGTAGTTGGATGGGTCCGTGGGGTCAAGTTTAGGTTTCTTAAGAATAGGTTTAACAACGGCTAGTTTAAGTTGTGAGGGAACATCCCCAGTGGCGATGGATATGTTGATGATATCAGCTAGAGGAAAGGAGATGCTGTCTGGGATGGTCAGGAGAATTTTTGAGGGAATCAAGTCATAAGGGTGTGTAGAGGGGCGCATTTTCTTAAGAATGGCGGAGATTTCAGTAGGGGACGTGTCTTTGAAAGTGTCCATTTTGAAGTCGGAGGTTTTTGGGGTAGCATTGGTCTGAGTGGGAACATGGGAAAAGCGGGAGGCAATGGTGGTAACCTTGTTGTGGAAGTATTGGGCGAGTTGGTTGCATTTGGTGTTAGATTCCTCGCATGGTGAAGTCGTTGTGTGTGATTTGGTGAGGTTTGAGATGAGAGAGAACAGGGCTCTCGGGTTGAATTGAAGGTCATGAATTTTGGAGGCGTAGTGGTTGCGTTTGGCGTTGAGGGTGTTAGTTCTGTAGTTGTGTAGTAAGGTTCTGTATTTGGCGAGTTGCTTGGCAGATGGGTCTTTGCGCCATGTTTTTTCTTGGGTTCTAAGATTGTGTTTTTGAAGTTTTAGGTCAGGGGTGTACCAGGGTTGTTTAGCTTTGGTGGAGGGGTAGATCTCTTTGGTTATTATTGGGCAAAGTTTGTTTGCTGTTTCTTTGGTGATGTGGTTCCATGTGGTTATGGCCGTTTGGGAGTCAGAAAGGTCTAGGTTTTTGAGGTTGCTAGAGAGGGTATCAATAAGGTCGTCTCTAGCACAAGCTTTCCTGTATTGGATTGTAGTTTTTGTGTTAGAATGTTTGATGAATTCTTTGATTGTGCATGAGGTTTTAATGAGAAAATGGTCTGACCAGGGAACGGAAGTGTACGTGGTGGAGTGTGGATGGAGGTGAGAATTCATGAAAATAAGGTCAAGGGAGTGTCCCGCCTTGTGGGTGGGGCTAGAAATGATTTGATGGAGGTCCATTGCATTAAGGGCAGAGAGGAGGGTTTGACAGCTGTGAGAAAGTGGGAGTACATCCATGTGGAGATTGAAATCTCCAACAACTATGGCGGGTATGTCTCTGTTGATGTTTGCTGCAATGCATTCAATGATGGGGGAGATGTCGGCATCTAAGACTCCAGGGGGGGTGTATACAAGGCAGATTTGTAGTTTGGAGGATTTGAATAGGCCTATTTCGTATTTGGCAGGGAGGAGTATTGGAATTTGTTTTAGCTTGAGGTATTTCTTGGCAACAAGGAGTATTCCGCCCCCTCTTTTTTTGGGTCTAGGAATGGAGTGTATGTCATATTCTGTGTTGGGTAGTTGATTGACAAGAACAGAGTCAGTGTCTTTCAGCCATGTCTCTGTGATGGCACAAAAATCAGGTTTTTCGTCGAGGAGCAGATCATTTAGTATAAGGGTTTTTTTGGTTAGCGATTGTGAATTGATCAAGAGCATAGCTATTGTTGAGATGCCTAGGAGTTGTGTGAGGGGGGTGAGCGTGATAGGGAGGAGGGAGTTGTGTTGCCGGTGGGCTTGAGAATGGATGTGGGGTGGGGGTCTGAGAAAGTTGTAGCGGAGTTTGGCAATGGGAAAGGTAGCCATTGTAGGGGAAATGGCGGAACCGGATATCACCGACAGAGCACTGGACTCTTGGTCAGTTTAGGCAGGTTGCTATGTGTAGGTGTAGCACTATAGTGAGCGTTGAAATGTGGAGGGTTTGGGCTTAAAACGGTTGCATGGGGTGTTCAAGGGAACCTGGGCTTGTGCCTGCAGGTGCAAGGGGCCAGTGTTTCGAATAAAGGGCAGGTGCTCAGAGGCAGGTTTGAGCCGATTGCAAATGTAGGAAGTAGAATGCAAAGGAGAGGAAGGGTAAGGGACAGTTATGAGCAATTATGTTTAATTAGAAAGAGTCCTGAAGTATGCACTGCGGGCCTGCACGAAGGGGCGCACAAAGGGGCGGGCCCCTTTGTCGCGCGCCGCCAAGACGAAGTCCAGAATTTATTTGCAGGGGCGTCGCAGAGGAATGATGTCAGCGGTGCGTCCGGGGATCGATTGGCCGCCTTGGAAGGAGGACCCAGCAACGAGCATGTAAGGTGGAGCAGCCATGCGATCGGAGCGGGAGCCCGGTTGGGGTAGGAGAGGAATTTAGAGGGCCTTACCCCGACGGGCTTCAGCGCCGATTGCGCAGGCCCGATCCTCCGTTTCCCTGTACGATCACGTCTGGAGCTGGAGCAGGGGCTTCGTGCCGAAAGAGCGACGCCGAGACAAAGTCCAGAATTTATTTGCAGGGGCGTCGCAGAGGAATGATGTCAGCGGTGCGTCCGGGGATCGATTGGCCGCCTTGGAAGGAGGACCCAGCAACGAGCAGGTAAGGTGGAGCAGCCGTGCGATCGGAGCGGGAGCCCGGTTGGGGTAGGAGAGGAATTTAGAGGGCCTTACCCCGACGGGCTTCAGCGCCGATTGCGCAGGCCCGATCCTCCGTTTCCCTGTATGATCGCGTCTGGAGCTGGAGCAGGGGCTTCATGCCGAAAGAGCGACGCCGAGACGAAGGCCAGAATTTATTTGCAGGGGCGTCGCCTTAAATAGCAACCCGGAAGGTGGAGTTCACAGGGAGGAGCCATGACAATTTCCTGTCGTGGCCTCTTTAAATGCAAGGTGTCTGCCGCACAGCTCTAGAGAGACCAGAGGGGGAGGAGTCAGCCCAACCAAGAAGGAACACCAGCAGCTGGGCCCAGCAGCGGCAGCGGCCGCAAAGGCATTACAAAGAAGGCCTGCCTGCCTCTGTGGAATCCCAGGAGGCGGCCCGACACCTCGGGTGAGTCTTTGGCCCCGGTCCGGAATGCCACGGCCGGCGGCCATGACACCTGGTCCCGGTTGCAGCCCGCCGCAGCCGGTGGCCATAACAGTACCCCCTCCTTTAGGCCTCCCTCTAGAAGGTTTGGGATTTCCCGGGTGTTCAGAGTGAAAGTTCTGGAGAAGAGTCTTATCCAGGATATTAGTAGCAAGTTCCCAGGAATTCTCTTCTGGCCCAAAACCTTCCCAGGCTAGAAGGTACTCCCATTTGCGACTTCTTCTCTGGACATCAAGAACCTCACAAACCTGGTATATAGTCTCTTCCTCAGCCCCTCAGTTGTAGGGCTTCGGGAGCCTTCCGAGAGGGCCAAGTGAGGACCAATGGCTTCAACAGCAACACATGAAAGGAATTGTGTATTCGCAGTGTGATAGGCAGACGTAGTTGATAGGTCATGGGAAAAGGGTCAATATAGCGAGGCGCCAATCTCATCGAAGGAACTCTTAAGCGGATATATCTGGTGCTGAGCCACACCCTCTCCCCTGGATGAAACCGAGGAGCCAGTCATCGATGTCTGTCTGCAAATTTGTTTGCGGTACTAGCTGCTTTGCATAGCATCTGTTGGGTATGAACCCAAAGTCTCTTTAGTTGCAGGGCTGTAAGCTGGGCCGCCGGATATGAAACAGGCAGAGATAGAGGCAAATATGGCGTGGGTTGTCCCCGAAGACAATTTGAAACGGTGAAGCCCCAGTCGAGGTACCTGCATGAAAATTGTGGGATAACTCCGCCCAGGGAAGCAGTGCTGTCCAGTTGTCCTGACAAGTATTAACATACATGCGTACAATTTGTTTCAAAGTACAGTTAGTATGTTCCGGCTGACCATTTGCCTGAGGGTGGAATGCTGTGGTGAAGTCCAGAGCAATGCAAAACTTGGTACAGAGACTCCGCCAATATCAGGCCGTGAATTGAGAATCACGGTCAGATGTGATGTGCTGAGGTATTCTGTGAAGGCGGAAGATATGTAACATGAATAGCTGGGCCAGACGAGGAGCAGATGGGAGGAGGGTAGTGGAATGAAGTGAGCCATTTTTGAAAATTGATCCACTACTACCCATATCACAGAATATCCTTCAGAAGATGGAAGATCCACAATAAAATCCATGGAGATGTGAGTCCATGGTCTCGTAGGAATTGGAAGTGGTTGTAATTGCCCCCAAGCCTTCCCTGTAGGACTCTTGTGCTGAACACAGATCAGACATGAATCTACGTAAGCGCAAATGTCCTTGCGTATCTCGGGCCACCAATAATGTTGTTGGATAAGGGCTTGCATCCATATACGTCCCGGATGTCCGGCCAATTGGGAATCGTGTCCCCATTTTAGTACTTTATTATGAATCCTCTTGGGCACCACAGTCTTGCCAGGTGGGACCATGAAAGTTGCAGAGAGGATGATGCGAGCTGGGTCAATAATGTTTTGAATTGGTTCCTCAATTTCTTCATTGGAGAAAGATTGAGACAACGCATCAGCCTTGATGTTCTTGTTAGCTGGGCGATATCGCAGATCGAAATCAAAACGTGTGAAAAAAAGTGCCCAGCGAGCCTGACGCGGATTCATGCGTTGAGCTTGTTGGAGGTATACCAAGTTCTTATGGTCCGTGAAAACAGTGATACGGTGTTGTGCTCCTTCCAACCACTGTCTCCACTCCTCGAATGCGAGCTTGATAGCTAGGCGTTCTTTGTCACCAATGGAATAGTTGCGTTCAGCTGAAGAAAATTTTCTAGATAAGTAGGAGCACGGATGAGGCATCCCTGATACGTCAATCTGGCTCAGGACAGCTCCTGCTCCTTCAGTGGAGGCATCAACCTCCACTGTAAATGGACATCTGGGATCAGGGTGTCGGAGGCAAGGTTGTAGTAGAAAGGATTCTTTGAGAGCCTGAAAGGTTTCTTCAGCCTCTAGAGGCCAGGCCTTGATGTTTGCCCCCTTACGAGTGAGTGCAATAAGGGGCGCAGCCAGCTTGGAAATGTTCTAGATAAAACTACGGTAGTAGTTTGCGAATCCAAGAAATCACTGGAGTGTGCGTAGACCACTAGGCTGAGGCCATTCTTGGATGCATTTCAATTTTGTGGGATCCATTTGAAAACCTTGCTTAGAGATTATATACACCAAAAAAGGTAATGATTCTTTTTCAAAAATGCATTTCTCTAGTTTGGCATAGAGTCGAGGCTCTCTCAGATGTTGCAATACTTGAATAACGTGTTGCCGATGCGTCTGTAAATCGCAGGAAAAAATCAAAATGTCATCTAGGTAGACTACCACACAGATGTAGAGCAAGTCTCTAAATATTTAATTAACAAAGTGCTGAAAGATGGCAGGAGCATTGGTTAGTCCGAACAGCATGACAAGATATTCATAGTGGCTGTCTCTGGTGTTAAAAGCCATCTTCCACTCATCACCCTCATGAATCCTGACTAGGTTATATGCTCCTCGAAGATCCAATTTGGAGAATACCCGGGCTCCCTGTAGGTAATCAAATAGTTCAGCAATAAGGGGCAATGGATAGCGATCCTTGACAGTAATAGCATTCAGTCCCCTGTAGTCGATACAAGGACATAAAGTCCCATCTTTTTTCCTGACAAAAAAAAACAGCCCCGGCGGGGGATGTGGATCTTCAGATAAACCCCTTCTGAAGATTGTCCTGGATATATTCGGACATGGCACGAGTCTCAGAAGTGGACAAGGGATAGGCTCTACCCCGAGGCGGTGTGGATCCAGGAAGCAATTTAATCGCACAGTCAAAATCTCGATGCAGAGGCAAGGTATCTGCGGCCTCTTTGGAGAAAACATCTGCAAATTGTTTATACTGAAAGGGCAAATTCTCCAGGAGAGAGGTACAGATGAAACTACAAGAGGGAGTAATTCCTTTTAGGCAGGTTTCGTGGCATGCTGGACCCCAATGAGTGAGTTTTAAGGATGTCCAATCAAACTGCGGATTGTGGCGTTGCAGTCAAGGAATACCAAGAACAACTGGGTGAATAGCTTTCTGGAGGACATAGAAAGTGATTTGTTCTGTATGGCTGGGTGCATGAGACAGTCCAGCGGTACCGTGTGTTGTGTTATTCTTCCAGGCAAGGGTTCTCCGTGGATGGAGGAGATAATCAACGGCCTCAGGCAAGGACGTGTGGGAATATGAAGTTGTTCCACCACTTCTTGCAAGATAAAGTCTCCACCGGCCCCAGAATCTACTAAAGCCAGTGTGGTAAATTTATGTCCTCCAATGACAAGGGTAACAGGCAAGGTGAGTGGTGAAGTGATGCCTAGGGTTACTCCCCCCGTGGAACCTAGGCTTTGCAGTTTCCCAGACGTGTAGGGCAGCCCGCAATGTGATGACCCGACTCTCCACAATATAGACAGAGGCCAGCCCTACAGCATCTTTAACGTTCTTCCGGTGAGAGAGGGCCTCTACCCAACTGCATGGGTTCTTCAGCGATCCCCTCGGTGGTAGAGTAATTCAAGAGGCAGAAGAGGATGAATGTGAAGCAACAGGAACCCAGGCCTTCACGAGCCCTTTCCTGTAGATGGCAGTCAATTCTGGTGGCTAGTTCAATGAGAGAATTTAAGGAGGATGGAAGTTCCTGAGCTGCCAGCTCGTCCTTAATCCTAGCTGACAGTCCTTCGAGATATATAGTCTGGAGAACACATTCCTCCCAATGGAATTCAGTTGCTAGGGTTCTAAATTCGATAGTGTAATCCGTGAGTGAACGTCCTCCTTGATGGAGATGAAGAAAGTCGGAACCAGCAGCTGCTTGTTTTCCGGGTTCCTCAAACACTGTCCAAAATAGTTCCAGGAATTGTGGGAAATCTTGTAATACTGGATTCAAACGCTGCCACAGCAGGGAAGCCCAGGCCAGAGCCTTGCCTTCCAGTAAGGACAAAATGTACGTCGTCTTAGTTATGTCATCCGGAAAGAGGGTAGCTTGAAGACGGAAATGCATGCTGCATTGGTCGAGAAATCCCAGGCATAGATGAGGTTCCCCGGCATAACGTGCGGGAGCTGGCAGTGGAATTACTGGCCGAGGATAGCCATGTATTGCCGGCAGTGCTTGTGCTGGTGGAGTACTTGCGTGTGTTGCGACCACCGTATCCAGACGGGCGTACAGTCGATCCATAGATGCTGCCATGGATTCCAACATCCTCTGTTGTTCCATTATCTTCTGGGCCAAGCCAGGAATGGCTTGCAGGGCTCAAGCCTCTGCCGGGTCCATGGCCTTGGGTCACTGTTATGCTTCTGAAGGTGAACCCTTGGTCTGAGGCAGACTTGACACTAAGAGGGTAACTCCTCTTGGGTCCCTACCGTCGGAAGGTGAGGCTGGACTCAGGTGGACCCTTGAAGACAGAGAAGAGATCTGGATGCAGGCGCCTCCAGCAGGTCGAAAGTCAGTCCAGGAGCTGAAGCTCAAAGAATGGTCAGCAGCCGGTCCAAGGATCAAAGCCTGAAGAATGGTTGGAAGCTGGTCCAAGGGTCAAAGCCTGAAGAATGGTCAGAAGCCGGTCCACGGGTCAAAGCCTGAAGAATGGTTGGAAGCCGGTCCAAGGGTCAAAGCCTGAAGAATGGCCGGAAGCTGGTCCAAGTGTCAAAGCCTGAAGAATGGTCGGAAGCTGGTCCAAGGGTCAAATCCTGAAGAATTCCGACCAACTGGGAGAGAAGGAGAACCAGGAACTGAGAATACAAGAACTCAGAGCACCGGAACCACCAACTAACAGCCAAGAAGCCAAGGCAAGGTCTGAGGAGCAGACCTTGCCTTAAATAGCAACCCGGAAGGTGGAGTTCACAGGGAGGAGCTACGACAATTTCCTGTCGTGGCCCCTTTAAATGCAAGGTCTCTGCCGTGCGGCTCTAGAGAGACCAGAGGGGGAGGAGTCAGCCCGGCCGAGAAGGATCACCAGTGGCCGGGCCCAGCAGCAGCAGCGGCCGCGAAGGCACTACAAAGGAGGCATGCCTGCCTCTGTGGAATCCCGGGAGGCAGCCTGACGCCTCAGGTGAGTCTTCAGCCCCGGTCGTGGACCACCGCGGCTGGCGGCCATGACACCTGATCCTGGTCGCAGCCCGCTGCAGCCGGTGGCCATAACAGTACCCCCTCCTTTAGGCCTCCCTCTAGAAGGTTTGGGTTTTCCCAGGTGTTCAGAGTGAAAGTTCTGGAAAAGAGTCTTATCCAGGATATTAGTAGCAGGTTCCCAGGAATTCTCTTCTGGCCCAAAGCCTTGCCAGGCTAGAAGGTATGACCAGAGTTAGCCAAATAAGATATCCAGCTAACTTTGAATATCGGCGTTAGCTGGATTGCTTATCTGGCTAACTCCCCCCAGATATACCCCAGATATACCCCAGGAATGCCTCTACATTATCTGGCTAAATTTTAGCTGGATAATCAGATCTCTAGATAATAAGATATCCAGCTAAAATTTAGCTGGATAAGTGCCCAAAATATTAAAAAGTTGGTATTTAGCCAGATAACTCACAAGTTATTAGGGATGTGAGTTTTGGGGGGGTGGGGGAGAGACAGGGCACAAAAAAAACCATCCCCCCCAAACCCACCCCAACCCTTCAGATTTAATTAATTACAATCCCCCACCCTCCTGACCCCCCAAAACTTGCCTAAAGTCCCTGGTGGTCCAGCAGGGGTCCCGGGAGCAATCTCCCCTCTTGGGCTGCCACTAATCAAAATGGCGCCGATGGCCCTTTGCCCTTACCATATGACAGGGGCTATCGGTGCCATTGGCCAGCCCCTGTCACATGGTAGAAGCAATGGATGGCCCCTGCCATTTTTTAAGATGGCGCCAGCTGCCCATTGCTCCTACCATGTGACAGAGGCTGGCCAATGGCACTGATAGCCCCTGTCACATGGTAAGGGCAAAGGGCCACCGGCGCCATTTTGATTACTGGCAGCTGATGACATGAGAGCGGGAGATCGCTCCTGGGACCCCCGCTGGACCACCAGGGACTTTAGGCAAGTTTTGAGGGGGTCGGGAGGGTGGGGCATTGTAATTAATTAAATCTGAAGGGTTGGGGGTTTTGGTTCGGGACAGCCAGAAAAAAAATGGCCCGAACCGCGGGAAACAAAATTTCCCGCAGCGGGCCGATAATGAAGGCCGAACCAAAAGGTTCGGCCGAATCACATCTCTATAAGTTATCCACATAAATGCCATTGAATACAGACCCCCAAATGTATTTAGTCCAGTGGAAAAGTATCACCTACAAGTATGTGCCAATGGGACTAAAACAGCAATCACTCTATTTTAATCACACACATTTTTGTACACTGATGTTGTTTCTTGACCTATTTTTTTTTATTGAAAATGCATGAGATTTGTTGAAGTATTGGCTTAACTCCTAAGCTATATGACCTTGCAAAGAGATTTGTGCAAAGTTGACTTTAAAAAATTGTTGATTAGGAAAGCCAGATTATGGCATTTTGTTTTCAGCTAAGTCCCTGAGATACAAGGTCGCACAACCCGTCAACTACACAGAGGATGTTCCCTTTTCCTGAGTCATATAATACAATGCCGTAACCACTAGATCAGGGGTCAGCAATCTGCAGCTTTTTAAGTATCTACGTGTGACTCTTTGTTCACCCCTTCCCTCACAACCCTGACAGAAGAGGAGGCTATTACCTTATACTAGCAATTGCACCTCCTGTGCTACTCTCCTGTGAAACACATGCTGTCTGAAATCTCGGGCTGCAGATCGAAGTCCTGTAAGATCACTCTCAGTTCAACAGGGCACCACAGGGCTCTGATCTGAAGCCCCTGTTTGCCCAGCAACACGTGATTCATAGAGTGCAGTAACTCCCTCTTGGTTTTGGATCTCGTAATCGAAGGGTTGTAGCAGAGACATAGCTTCTCTCCCAGATCTCAAAAGGCTCTCACACATCAGATTACTAACCCTGGGGGCCAGGTTCACTGGTGGGGATGGGGAACACCACCAGGGCCCTTTCTGCTGTGCTGGGGATCTAAGACTCTTGAGCACTCACTGTCTCCTTAACTTGGTCACTGAAAGCTTGGGTCTCACAAAGATAGAAATCGCTGGCTGGAATCCCTCTCAGTAAGGCAGCGTGGAGGCAGAGATGGTGTTCAACAAAAGTTAAACTTTACTGAATTTGGAAAAAATAGGATACATGCCAGTATTGCGAAAATCACAGAGAGTACTACAAAAATCATAACAAGAAAAACAACAACAGTGTCCTTATCCATCCTGCACTTCCTACTCCTTCTAGCTGGTACCTCTGGATCAGTGTCCATAAAATCCTCTCCAAAAAGGGTAAGGAAATTATTCTGTCCCTGCAGCATGTGCCAGAGGGGAAAACCCAAAAAGCCCTACTCTCTTTCTCCTCTGAAAAATAAAAATACAAAACTCCTCGAGAACCGTTTTCAAAATACCGTACAATCAAAAATCAGTCCTCAGAATAACTGGCACCTGTTGCGCTGGGAGTGGACCCTTGGCCTGGTGCAGGATTGGTACGGCCCTCCGGTCGGACCCGGAGAGAGCCTGCCACCAGGAGGCGGAGCACAGGAGGAGACAGTGGCTACCTGGAGCTTCACCAATAGCACCCCGGGGTTCCCTCAGGTTGAGCTCTTGGTTACCTGGGCCGCCTGGTCTTAGGTGGGCCTCACAGGGTCTCCTAGAGAGAAAGTTCAAGGGAGTGCCCACCACGAACAAGGGTGCACGGTCGGTGTTCAGACAAGGAAGTCCAGAGGTCGTAGGAGGCCAGAATAGGGTGTCCGAGTGTATAGCGAGAATCAAGGCCAGAGTCTTGGTGCAGAATGGTCAGCCAGGCAGGGTCGGTAACAGAGGTCAGTCCGGGCTTAGTCAGGTCAAGCAGGAGGTCGGGTTACAGGTAGCAGATGAGAGTAGTTGGTGTTCCAGGCAGAGTCAGGTCAGGCAGCAATCAGAGAGTAGTCGGTGTTGCAGGCAGAGGTCAGGGCAGTCAGCAATCAGAGAGTAGTCAGTTCCAGGCAGAGGTCAGGTCAGGCAGCAAACATGGAGTAGTCAAGAACAGGGAAAGGACAGTACTGTGAGATCAGTCTGAAGGGTACTACCAGGGATGGAGAGACGAAGGAGCAGGAGACGCTGGAACAGGAGACACAGGAGATGCTGGAACTGGAGACACTGGAACGGGAGAAACAGGAGACGCTGGAACTGGAGACACAGAAGATGCTGGAACGGGAGACACAGGAAACACTAGAACTGGAGGCACAGGAGACACTGAAACTGGAGACATAGAAAACACTGGAACAGAGAGACTGGAACGCAGGAAGGCAAACTTGCTATCACTAGGTGATCGACCCGATTGCCAAGGCAAGGAAGTGATGTGAGGCACTTCCTTTTATACAGGGATCAATCTGGGTGCGCCATGGAGCTGGGCCCCGCCTTTGGCCCTTTAAGAGGGCGGTTAGTCTGCGCGCGTGCGCGTCCTAGGGGCGACGCCGATGCCACGGAGGACGCCGAGCCCCGCCGTGAGGCCTGGCTGGAGCTGGGAGGTGAAGCGTCTGGGAATGCCGCCGTGGAACGCCATGGAATGCCGTGGCCGAGTGGAGTTGGCGGCAGAT
The DNA here is from genome assembly GCF_901001135.1 of Rhinatrema bivittatum. Lineage (NCBI taxonomy): Eukaryota > Metazoa > Chordata > Amphibia > Gymnophiona > Rhinatrematidae > Rhinatrema > Rhinatrema bivittatum. The sequence continues at coordinate 31,768,068 of NC_042624.1, read as the reverse complement.
GCGAGGGAGGCCGACCTGGGACTGGCTGGGAGGAAGGTAAGCGGGCCCGGGAATGGGTCGGACACGAGCGGGACGCACAGCACCACCCACAGTTAACTGGTCATGGATAAAAACCCTGAACTAGCTACAGCCCACTATTAACTGGACATAGAAAGTAACTGTTCCTCAAAAATCTCCTTCCCTAACTTTAACCTCCAAAACCTCTGCCTCCTTTGGCCTTGTAAAGCAGACAAACCTCACACTATCTGGTCAGTCCACCTTTTGCACATGCTCATGCATCCTTATATGTAAGCCTAAAGCCCATCCTATAAGGGGGAAGAGTAGAACAAGGAGGGAGAAACTCCCCCTTCTGGAGGCTATACCAGGCCAACATATTGTAAACCCTGACAGGACTGGCTACACATGATTCAGAGTACAGAACCTGCTAACCCTCTGTGCAGGTTCATTCTGTGAATGTGGTAAAAACTCACATCCACTGCCCTGAATCATAAATAAAGCTGGTGTCCTGCCCCTGATAGGATCCACCTCCCTAAAACACAAACAAAGCCAGTAACCTTCAGGCTTGCTTCCTGACAGGATCTGCTACATAAAGCACTTCATGCAGCACTCACTCCCTGAATCAGCACAACTGTAGACGCCAGGATAAGTAGTGTTTTATTACTAATGCTAGGTTACACTCCAGAAAGCACGGCAGCAAAGATATAGCAAAGCAGCATGGGATCTTCTTAGTGTGTGGGTAATTGCCAGGTTCTTGTGGCCTGGTTTAGCCTATGTTGGAAACAGGATGCTGGGCTTGATGGATCCTTGGTCTGACCCAGCATGGTAATTTCTTATGTTCTTATTTGCTTGGGGAATAAGCTCCTGGGTTCAAGCTCTCTGGTATAATCCCAGTATGTCTGGGTGTTTATATTGGGTATGCTCCTGGGTTCTAGCCTCTGGCTGTGATCCTAGTGTTGGCCAGTGAGTGTGGGATGGACAAGCTCCCAAGTTGTAGTCCGGTTAGCATACAGGTGAGACCCTTGGGTATAATTCTACTGTGTGTAGTCTGAACCCAAAACAATTAACTATAAGTTGCCTCCTTTATACAATTTAAGATTTAGGGATTTTATCATTTTTATTGTATTTGGTATATGCTGTAATTTTTTATTGCACTTTTTAGGTGAAAATAGCATTGGGTTCCCTTTTTGAGAGGAAAAGACGGTGTTGCGAGGGCCTCGGCATTTCCAAACTAGCATGGGCATCCCCACCCGCCATGCTTACTCCTGTGGCCTCCTAGGGTGCGAGCGCGCACATCTCCTACGCTCAAATACACGTCATGGCGGGAAACTTGGGGGCGGCCCCACTGCATGACATCAGTACCTCCGGGTATATCTAGCCTTCGCCTCCGCTACCACTTTGAGTTAGCAAACACTTCGCTTCGCTACTCTGACTGCTCTAAGCTGCACGCTTAGACGCCTCTTTCATGCTAAGGGCTTCGCTCCAGTAAGACACTCTAGACCCCCGCTCCTCGAGGTCTCTCACTTCCAACTTCCCTTCGGGGTTCCTCACTAACTAAGACAACCGCTCCTCGGGAGTCTTTATTCTACTTTCAGGATATTGGACCATTGGGTACTCGCTCCTCGAGGGCCTATCTACCTTTATATCCTGAGAGAATATCAAGATGTTGTCTAGATATATAACTGTTGCGGTCCCAGTTGCTGGCCTCGCGACCGAGTCCTTACCTCTTTCCTGCCCTGGGTCTCGCGACGGGGTCCAGCGTTTCTTGGACCTTCTCAGGCCTCTCAGCGACAGCGCCTCCACGAGGGAGATGCCACCAAGCTCTGCTGCCAAGCTCCGCCCTCCTTAGGCACGCACGCGCGCGCGAGGGGGAGCCATTTAAAGGCATAGTGGCGCGAAACTGCGGCTGGCCCCTAAGATGACGTCAGACGCCGGCAGGATATTTAAAACCCGGCATCTGACTGAAGACTTTGCCTTGCAACAGGGTTCTCTCCTCGGAGTTACTATTTGCCTTGTGTTCCTGATCCAGCATCCGTGTTCCTGATCCAGTTCCTGTGTTCCTGATCCAGCTTCTGAGCCCCTGAGCCTTGCTCCGCTAAAGCTCCAGTTCCTTCTCCTGCTTCAGGTTTCCTGATCCTCGGACTGACTCCCTGGTATCTGATCTGGTACGTCTTCGGTTCCCTTGTCTGCTGCCTGCCTTGACCTTGGACTGCTCCTACTGTCTTTAGCCTGCTCCGGGAGACCACTCCTAAGTCTCAGCAGCCTGGGTCCTCACAGGCTCCTCCCAGAGGGACCGCGGGCTTCCAAGGGTGAGGCACCTGCCTGGTCTCCTGGCTCCGTGCCGCCTCCCGGCCAATCTACACCACAGAGACTCATTGTCCTCTAATCACCATCCACACGGCCGGCGCAAGGGTCCACCACGCCAGCGATAACAGTTTGCAAGGCCATGGACCCGGCGGTCATCTCGGGACTGCAAGCCATTCCGGGAATGGCTCAACGTCTTCAGCAGCAGCAACATTGTCTGGACATTCTTGCAGCTACCGTCGAGCGGTTGGCTAACCGCTTGGATGCCACGCCTCCCAAGGCGCCACCTGTGCACCCTCAGGTACCTGTTTTGGGAGTTACTGCACCTACTCAGCTACCCGCTCCACTTCACTACTCTGGCGATGCCAAGGACTGTCGAGGCTTTCTGAACCAATGCTATATAAGATTTTCACTTCTGCCAAGTCAGTTTCCTTCTGATTCCGTGAAGGTAGCCCTCATTCTGTCCTTACTGGATGGAAAGGCGCTGAGCTGGGCCTCACCCATGTGGGAGTGCAATGATCCGCTGTTGAGTAACTTGCAACAATTCATAATTAATTTCAAGTAAGTGTTTGATGAACCAGCACGGCTGTCAACGGCTACCTCGGAGCTTCTGCAACTACGACAGGGGCCTCGCTCTTTAGCTGATTATGCGATTGAGTTCCGCACCCTCGCCATGGAAGTTGGGTGGCGAGATGACAGTTTACAGGGAGTCTTCCTGGAGGGGCTGTTCGCCTGCATTAAGGATGAGCTGGCAGCTAGAGACATCCCCGACGACCTTAACGGCGTAATTGATTTGGCTGGGCGAATTGACTGCCGGCTTCAGCAAAGGGCTAAGGAGGGGCGCCCGCCGCACAGGTCAATACCGTTGGCTCCGGCCTTCTCGAGACCTATGACGTCTACCCCAGGCCATTCAGCGCCTCATCCAGAGCCATCAGCAGAGGAACCCATGCAGTTAGGACGGACCCCTTTGACTGCAGAGGAGAGGCGTCGGCATCGGGCATTGGGATTATGCCTGTACTGCGGCAACAAGGGCCATTTCCTGGCCCAATGTAAGGAAAGTCCGGAAAACGCCAAAGCCTAGGTGCAATGGGGGAGCTACCCATGTGTTACCCTAGGCTGTGTTACCCTAGGCTGTGTTGACCCTCCAGGGTACTCTTGAGTACCCTAGAGGGTCATTCTCCACACTTGCTTTCATTGACTCCGGGGCAGGAGGGAACTTTATCCTGTCCGATTTGGTACAACAACTGCAGTTGCCCATTCTTCCCCATAATCCGCCGCTGTGGATCACCTCCATCTGGGGCATGGTACTTCCAGGGAGGAGTATCTCTGCTGCCACCGCTCCCATTACTCTTCAGACAGGAGTGCTACATTCGGAAAAGGTCCTGGAGAAGGCAGTACATCCTGTAGTACTTGGATTACCGTGGCTACAACCACACTCTCCAGTTATACATTGGGACACTTTATAAGTGGCAAGATGGAGTTCTTTCTGTTTTTCTAATTGTCTTGAGGTCCTGTCTCCTCGTACGGTGGCCTTATTGAGCACGTCCGTCATACCCCCGGCTCCATAAGTAGAGTTTGCAGAGGTATTTTCCAAGAAAAAAGCAGAGATTCTGCCACAGCATCGCCCATTCGACTGTGCAATTGAATTGCTGCCCGGGACCACGCCTCCCTGAGGAAGGGTATACCCACTGTCACTTCCAGAGACACAAGCAATGTCCAAATACATTTCCGAAAACCTTGCCAAAGGGTTCATTCAACCCTCCAGATCATCCGCCGGTTCGGGGTTCTTCTTTGTCGGGAAGAAGGATGGCACCTTAAGACCATGCATTGACTACAGGGGCTTAAATGCCATCACTCGACGAGATCGCTATCCTCTTCCATTGATCCCTGAGCTCCTGGACAGATTACAAGGAGCTAAGATATTTACCAAACTCGACCTTCGGGGTGCTTACAATCTGGTTCGAATTTGCCCGGGAGATGAATGGAAGACTGCCTTCAACACCAGGGACGGGTATTACGAGTATCTAGTAATGCCGTTTGGTTTATGTAATGCTCCGGCAGTCTTCCAAAACCTAATGAATGAGGTGCTCCGTGAGATGCTGCACTCCTCAGTTATCGTATACTTGGACAATGTTCTGATCTACTCCCAAGACTTGGAGTCTCATCGGCAACACGTAAAACAGATGCTACAAGTTCTAAAGGAGAATCATCTTTACGCAAAGCTAGAGAAATGCATGTTCAAACAAGAATCCCTTCCCTTCTTGGGATACATCGTCTTGTCTATGGGATTTCATATGGATCCAGAAAAGTCTCGGCCATTAAGGAGTGGCCTCGTCCCTTGGGAGTAAAAGCTCTACAGCGATTCCTAGGATTCACAAACTTCTATAGACAATTCATTCCTCATTATTCCTTTAAGGTTTCACCCCTTACTGCCCTTACTAAGAAGGGAGCTGACACCAGAGTATGGCCCAAGGCCGCCTGTCAAGCTTTTGAGGACCTGAAAAAGGCTTTCCTGCTAGACACTTGCTTACACCATCCGGACCCACAATGCCCCTTTGTAGTAGAGGTGGACGCCTCCAACATAGCGGTAGGGGCAGTACTCAGTCACACCTCCAGCAAAGGGAGGTTACTTCCATGCTCTTACTTCTCCAAGAAATTCTCAACAGCCGAATGTAACTACAGCATAGGAGACAAAGAACTCCTGGCAATCAAATTAGCTTTTTGAAGAGTGGAGACAATGGCTCTAGGGGGCGATCCACCCCATCACGGTCTATACGGATCATAAAAATTTAGAATTTCTATGTCAAGCCCAACGACTAAATCCTAGACAAGCTCGTTGGTCCCTCTTCTTCAATCGCTTTAATTTCACTCTTCGCTGTAGAACCAAGAATATCCGAGCGGATGCCTTGTCCAGAACCACCGAACAGGAGGGAGAGGGGGAGTCACCCCAGTACATCCTGGATCCAGCAAAAATCAACATAGCAAGCACTGGCTTAAATCCCTTGGGCAAAACAGTGGTCCCACGACAGTTACGGAAGAAGGTATTACTATGGGCTCATGACTCCCTCACCAGTGGACACGCTGGGCGAGAACGGACATTGGAACTCCTGACCCGCTATTATTGGTGGCCTCGGATGGGGCACGATGTCTGTACCTATGTCCTATCTGTGCCAAACAGAAGCCCTTGCCGGGCCAACCATGGGGACTTCTGCAACCTTTGCCCATACCTGTAGAACCCTGGTCACATCTAGCCACGGACTTTGTGGTTGATCTGCCACCTTCAGAGGGGAAGATGGTCATTTGGGTCACAGTGGACCGTTTTTGCAAAATGGTTCATTTCGTTCCCCTTCCCAAGCTACCATCAGCGCCAGAACTGGCCCAACTCTTCACACAGCATATCTTCCGGGTTCATGGTCTACCGCAGAATATTGTCTCAGACAGAGGACCACAATTCACTTCCCGATACTGGAGGGCATTGTGTAAGAAATTTGGAGTCCAATTAAATTTGACCACAGCCTTCCATCCTCAAAGCAATGGACAAACTGAGCGCATGAATCGCTCTTTGAAAACTTTCCTCCGTAGCTTTGCTACTGAAAAACAGAATAATTGGGTGACGTTACTGCCATGGGCCGAATTCTCATATAATAATCATACCCATTCGGTCACAGGGAAGTCTCCCTTTCAAGTAGTTTATGGAAGGCAACTCAAACCACTGTTACCTCTGCCAGTAAGCGTTCCATCACCGGCGGCTCAACTGTCAGCTCAACAGCTGCATAACCTCTGGAACTCCATTCAGAACAAACTTTCTAAATCGGCGAGGTCCGCAAAGAAGTATGCCGACGGGCATCGCCAACCAGCACCAGTGTTCCTACCAGGTGACAGTCTGGTTAAGCACCAAAAACATACATCTTTGGTTACCATCCAGAAAATTGGCTCCTGTGGACCCTTCAGAGTTTGAGACAGAGTAGGGATGGTTTCCTATTGCCTACGTCTTCCCACTACATTGCAAATTCACAATGTGTTTCATGTCTCCTAACTTAAACCAGTAATTCTTTCCAGGTTTCATCGCAGACCGCCAGATCCTATGGAGACTCCTGGCACTGATGGAGCAACGTTTCAGGTTCGAGAGGTCCTAGATGTACGGTTTCACCACCGTCGATGGGAATACTTGCTAGCCTGGGAGGGATGCGGCCCTGAAGAGAACACCTGGGAGCCCGCACGTAGCACCTTAGACAAATCTCTTCTGCAACAGTTCCACCTGGATCATCCTGGTAAACCAGGGCCTCTGAGGAGGGGGCGTAAGAGGGGGGGGGGTTACTGTTGCGGTCCCGGTTGCTGGCCTCTCGACCGGGTCCTTACCTCTTTCCTGCCCTGGGTCTCGTGATGGGGTCTGGCGTTTCCTGGGCCTTTTCAGGCTTCTCAGCGGCAGCGACTCCACGAGGGAGATGCCGCCGGTCTCCGCTGCCAAGCTCCACCCCCCTTAGGCACGCACGCGCGCGAGGGGGAGCCATTTAAAGGCATAGTGGCGCAAAACCGCGGCCGGCCCCTAAGATGACGTTAGACGCCAGCAGGATATTTAAACCCGGCATCTGACTGAAGACTTTGCCTTGCAATAGGGTTCTCTCCTCGGAGTTCCTAGTTGCCTTGTTTTCCTGATCCAGTTCCTGTGTTCCTGATCCAGCTTCTGAGCCCCTGAGCCTTGCCCCGCTACAGCTCCAGTTCCTTCTCCTGCTTCAGGTTTCCTGATCCTCGGACTGACTCCCTGGTATCTGATCCGGTACATCTTCGGTTCCCTTGTCTGCTGCCTGCCTTGACCTCGGGCTGCTCCTACTGTCTTTAGCCTGCTCCGGAGACCACTCCTAAGTCCCAGCAGCCCAGGTCCTCACGGGCTCCTCCCAGGGGGACCGCGGGCTTCCAAGGGTGAAGCACCTGCCTAGTCTCCCGGCTCCGTTCCGCCACCCGGCCAATCTACACCGCAGAGGCTCGTTGGCCTCTATTCACCATCCGCACGGCCGGCCCACCACTCCAGCAATAACATATAACGACACACTTATAAAGGAGATCCCGGAAAATGTTGTGCATTAAATTTTGAAAGGCAGCTGAAGGGACCACGTGACCCGATGAGCGGGTAGGCTGCAGGTTGACCACTCTCCCGTCTCCCCCGCTGAAGCACCTGACCTCTCAGCGCCTCTACCATGCACTGTGGTGAATCCATCCGAATCGGGGTCCCTACAAACAACGCTCAATTCCTTTTTATTCCCAAACAAGGACCCAGGAATGGCGGCTAAGCTGCAGAGAAGAGAAAAAACTTCCACACAGCTACCCGATGGCAAGATGGCCGCTGGCCCGCCAAGCCCCAGCTAGTCTGCAGAAAAGCCTGATCTGGTGGGAGAAGTTACACAAGCAGTGGTGCAGGCTTTAGAACCCTGTTTCTCTGAGCTTGCTCATAAAATCAGCACTAGCAATGAAACGCTGCAAGAAATTAAAAATCAAGTAGCTGATGCACAGCAAAGGATCACAGACGTTGAAACGGAGACCCTGACTCTCCTACAAAAACAAGACACCTTGCAAAAACAAGTCACCACCCTGGAAAGCAAAGTGGAAGATTTGGAAAATAGATCGAATGGACGCATCCATAGGAGTCCCCCAGGGCTCCTCACTGTCACCTACACTCTTTAACATTTATCTTTTACCTATCTGCCAACTCCTCTCCAACCTTAACCTCAAACATTTCCTCTACGCCGACGACATCCAGATCGTGATACCCATTAAAGAATCTTACACAAAAACATTGGTTCACTGGGAAAACTGTCTCTTTGAAATTAAACATCTCCTGGCTAACCTAAACCTAGTTTTAAACTCCTCTAAAACAGAACTGCTTCTCATCTCCCCAGATAATAATGCCATCTCTAATCCTCCAACTATCCCAACTACTACACAGGTGAGAGATCTAGGAGTATTAATTGATAACCGGATGAACCTTAAAGCTTACATCAACAGAACCACCAAGGACTGTTTCCACAAACTCCAAGTTCTGAAAAGAATTAGACCACTCTTCCACACTCAGGACTTCAGAACCATTCTACAAGCTATCATTTTTTCTAAGATCGATTACTGTAACTCTATCCTTCTGGGCCTACCTTCCTCCTATACTAGACCCCTCCAGATGTTACAAAACGCTGCGGCAAGATTACTGACAAACTCCAGGAGGAGGGACCATATATCTCCAATCCTAAAAGATCTCCACTGGTTGCCTGTTCACTTTAGAATCCTCTACAAATCTCTTTCCATAATATACAAAACCATCCATCAACACACCCCACTCGACTTACAAGTCCCATTCCAAATTTATAACTCCTCCAGACCAACAAGAGACACACTCAGAGGATCTCTTCAAGTGCCCCCAGCCAAAACTACCAAACACATTACCTTGAGAGATCGGGCCTTTTCAACAGCCGGCCCCCTTCTATGGAACTCCATCCCACCGGACCTTAGACAGGAGCCCAGCCTCCCAACCTTCAGGAAGAGACTTAAGACCTGGCTGTTTAAAAAAGCTTTCCCGGACACCGATTAATTCTATTCAGCCAGATTCTACCACTTCCACATGTAAAAATGTTATTACTAATGTAAATACCTATACCTAATGTTATTCTCTTTCTTTTCTTCTCTCCTCCCAGTTCTATTACCTTGTTATTTGTAACTGCTTCCTTCTACACAAATAGGTTATTGAATTGTTTACTGTACACCCCTGTTATATGTAAACCGGCATGATGTGTTTGCAACATGAATGCCGGTATATAAAAATTTTAAATAAATAAAATAAATAAATAAATCAAGGAGGAACAACATCAGGTTTGTGGGGATCCCAGAATCCGTCCCTGAGAGGGAACTAGCCAAAACCCTGGAAACATGGCTTTTACAAGAGCTGGGATTAGGGGAACTGATGGGCAGCATAGTAATTGAAAGGGCGCACAGACTGGGGACCCGAAATCAGGAGGCCACAAAGCCCAGGGTTGTAATAGCCAGATTCCTGAATTTTTGTCATAAAACTGCCATTATGCAAGCGTACAGGCATTGCTCTGCACTGAAGTACGAGGACAGCAGAATAATGATTTTTTAAGATTACTCTGTGGCAGTATCCACCAAATGCAGGGAATTTTCTCCCACATGTGCAGACCTTTTCAATAGAAAAATGAGGTTCACACTCCAATATCCTGCCAGGCTCCACTTGGAGTTTAAAGGGACCTGGCATAGTTTTGAATCTGTGGAAGCAGTGAAGCAGTTCATCCACTACACTGTGGATATCAGATGATTCTACTTGGAGCGTTCAGTGGTGTCTTCTTCATTATTCATTGCTACAATGAGTTAGAGATGTTTTCTAGTTATGATATGTTTATCTTGCTAACCTTAAGGTTCTGGACATTGATCAGTATATTTACAAGAAAGTATATTTACAAGAGAGTCAAACAGTCATCTGGACAAATGGATTTCATACATTATATGGAGGGAGTAGAGGGAGGGTAGGCTTGTTGAAAGAGCAAAGTTTTTAGTTTCTTTTTGAATTTTGGTGTGTATGTTTCAGTGCGGAGATCTGGGGGGAGAGAGTTCCAAAGAGTGGGGGTGGCGAGGGAGAAGGCTCTGTTCATTGTATGAATTAGCTTGTATGGTTTGATAGAGGGGGAACGGAGTGTTCCTTGGAGGGCAGGACGTGTGGATCTAGTGGAGGTGCGAGGAAGGAGTGGGGGGCAGAGCCAATTGAAGTTTTCATTAGTGATACTTTTGTGAATGAGGGATAGAGTTTTGAAGAAGATACGTGATTGGATAGGTAGCCAGTGGAGATCAAAGAGGGCAGGAGTGATGTGATATCTTTTTCTAGTGTTGGTGAGGATACGTGCGGCAGCATTCTGTAGGAGTTTTAAAGGTTTGGTGTGGCTGGAGGGGAGGCCGAGGAGGAGAGCATTACAGTAATCGATTTTGGAAAGGATGATAGATTGAAGTACCGTGCGAAAGTCAGAGAAGTGCAGGAGGGGTCTGAGTTTTCTGATAGTTTGTAGTTTAAAGTAGCAGTCACTTAAAATAGCTTTGATGTGGGGTTTGAATGAGAGTTGATTATCAAGGAGGACACCAAGGTTACGGATATGTGGGTGGAAGGTAGTGGAGGAGTAGGATAGAGGAGGAGAAGGAAGCGGGGGTAGTTTAGAGGAAATGATAAGGAGTTCAGTCTTTTGAGGGTTGAGAGCAAGATGCATGTCAGTGAGGAGTTTGTTGATGGCGGTCAGGCATGATTCCCAGTTTTGGAGAGCTGAGTTTAGAGAGTCAGAGAAGGGGAAGAGGATTTGCACATCATCTGCGTAGATGAAGTGTTTTATATGTACTTGCTCTTGTTTTACAATTATAAATTCAGGCTAGAGGATCAGAAATTACCAGACAGGGTAGCACCCCTAGGCTGGGGGGGTGCCTCACAGATGAGCACAGGAATAACCCCTGGTTGGTTGTTAATACTTCCCATAAGAAAGTATGGCTGAAAAGCTTAGATGTGTATCCTGGAATGTGGCAGGTCTGGGGTGCCCGGTAAAAAGAGCGTAAATCTTGCAATCCTTGCGACAGCATCATGCAAAAATACATTTTTGCAAGAAACTCACTTATCCGCTGCAGAAAGCAAAAAGCTAACCAGAGACTGGGTGGAGAAGGTTTATTACTCTCCTGCTTTAAACAGAAAAGCAGATGTAGCCATATTGATTGGGAAAAACACTGTTTTTGAAGAAGCACAAGTGATCTCTGATACCGAAGGCAGGTTTATCTTAGTGTCGGGGAAATTATTTGGCACGGAAGTCACCTTATGCAGCGTATACGCTCCAAATAATTATCAACACGTTTTCTTTACCAATTTGGTACAAACTATTACACTACATAGAAAAGGTTTATTGTTCATAGCAGGTGATTTTAACCAAGTAATGGACCCAAGCCTAGATCGCTCCCATGCAGGTCCCCATCCGAGAACTGCGAAGCACAGGGGCCTACCGTATCTTTGCCATCAACTACAAGTAGTGGATCCATGGCGGGTTTTACATCCAGAAACCAAAGATTACACACATGTTGCTCGAGCCCACATCTCAATGCTCCACATAGATTACTTATTCGTATCCCCACAATGCTTCAATAAGATCGGAACAGCAGAGATAGGGCCTGAAGAATGCTCCGACCACGCTATGATCTGGGTCGATGCGGGGCTAGGGGGTCCTAAGCGGTTGCAGCCTAGATAGTGCTTTCCAGCACACCAGATAAAGGCTTTCAGGCCTATATCACAGACAAATGGAAGGAATATACTCAACATAATTCCCAACATCAGGACAATCTGACCCTTTTTTGGGCTGCGAGCAAGGCCTCGTTAAGGGGGGAGATTATTGCATACGTCATACGGCAGAAGAAATTAGCTAGCAAACAGATTATAGACTTGGGGAAGGAAGTTCGGAAAGCTAAAGGCAGACTTATAGCACACCCCACCACCCAATCTAAGCAAGATTACAGGGATTTATTGCATACTTTAAATTGCTATATTCATCATCGAACACAACAGGATATATTATATTATTCTCATAAATTATACAGATTTGGTAATAAAATGGGCAAACTTCTAGCAAATCACATTCGAGTGCAGAGGGGCACTGCGTTTATTACTGCACTTAAGGATAGTCAAGGAAAACGGCATACCTCCGGTCAACAAATATGCGAATTGTTCCAGCAGTTTATGAAAAACTATATACTGCTGAATCTCCGCCCCCAGACACCTCAGCAGAACACAGTTTCTTTCGCAATTTGTCACTGCCTACACTTACCACAGAGCAACTAACTTTTTTAAATGCCCCAATCACTACACGGGAAATTTGGGAGGGTATTGGTTCTAGTCAATCTCAGAAGACTCCAGGCCCCGACGGTTTAAATGCAGACTATTATAAACTTTTAAAGAGTGAAATTGGGGAACCTTTGCGACTCTATTTTTCAGCAGTATCCCAAGATGGGTTAAGAACATAAGAACATAAGAAAATGCCATACTGGGTCAGACCAAGGGTCCATCAAGCCCAGCATCCTGTTTCCAACAGTGGCCAATCCAGGCCATAAGAACCTGGCAAGTACCCAAAAACTAAGTCTATTCCATGTAACCATTGCTAATGGCAGTGGCTATTCTCTAAGTGAACTTAATAGCAGGTAATGGACTTCTCCTCCAAGAACTTATCCAATCCTTTTTTAAACACAGCTATACTAACTGCACGAACCACATTCTCTGGCAACAAATTCCAGAGTTTAATTGTGCGTTGAGTAAAAAAGAACTTTCTCCGATTAGTTTTAAATGTGCCCCATGCTAACTTCATGGAGTGTCCCCTAGTCCTTCTACTATCCGAAAGAGTAAATAACCGATTCACATCTACCCGTTCTAGACCTCTCATGATTTTAAACACCGCTGTGGTGGCTTCCCCAAGGAAGCCACCACAGCGTACATCACTGTTCTCCCCAAAAGTGGCAAGGACCCACTTAGCCCTGCCTCTTATCGCCCAATATCATTATTGAACTATGATGTTAAATTATGTGCTTGAATACTTGCTACCAGGATGAGTGGAATTCTCCCCCATTTAATATCACATAGTCAGGTAGGATTTGTGCAAGGCAGGAAGGTGAGTCAGCATATTCTTAGTCTTTGGGTAGCCATGACACATTGCAAGTCCCACAATATCCCAGCCCTAGCAGTTGGGTTTGATGCAGAGAAAGCTTTCGATCGAGTAGCTTGGGACTACCTGTTCTCTGTATTGCAAAGATTTGGATTCCAAGGCCCTATACTCCAGAACATTATGAAACTTTATCAGCATCTCTGCTCCATTATTGTAGCCAATGGCCTGCTCTCTGCCCCCTTTGAGATACGTAGAGGTGTTAGACAAGGATGTCCTCTCTCTCCTTTGCTCTATATTCTATCCTTAGATCCTCTTTTAAGAGTCATAAATGAAACGAAGGGATAAAAGGTCTAAGGGTGGACAACAACACCATGTTCAAGACCGCAGCCTTTGCTGATGATGTGCTCATTTTTATGGTAGACCCAGTTCCTTCATTGATGAGTGTACTATCCTTACAAGCCCAATTTGGCACATTTTCTGGTTTAAAAATTAATATAGACAAATCTGAGGCTATAGACATTACTGGTCAGGTACACACGAGCTGGCCTGGAGTATTCCCACTACAGTGGGTTACCTCTACGATGAGGTATCTGGGTATACACATACCGATAGATATAGGCAATATCTATACTGTTAACTTTACTACACTGTTAACTGGGACAAAACGGAGACTACAGGATTGGGCGAGCCTGCCTTTAACCCTATCTGGGAGAATACAGCTTTTTAAAATGATAGAACTGCCAAAATGGCTTTATGTCATGCAGATGCTACCAGCCTGGATCCACAAACAGCACATAGTAGAGCTGCAAGCAGTACTCAGGAGATACATTTGGCGCAATAAAAAAGCAAGGATTGGACTAGCCACGCTAAATCGCCCTGTCGCCGATGGGGGTCTGACTTGTCCTAATATCCACTGCTACAATGTAGCCCACCTGCTGTGCCATATCCGGGACTGGCTAGGACCTACAGCAGCTTTAATACCGAGAGACTTACCTAGGGATTGGTGTAAGCCATTGGAACTGGGCAATTTATTAGTGGCCCCGGCTCCTCGCTCCCTGTCCACATCCACACTTTCCCATATTTTGCAGCCTGCCGTTTGGCGTGGAAACAAATCTGCTTGCAACTCCACGTTTCCTGGCGGACATTAGCTTATGCAACTATTGTGGGACTCCCCATCTTTTCTCCTAGTTGGGAGAACTCAGCATTTACTCACTGGAGGGACGCCGGTCTTACTCATGTTTCTCAATTGCTGGACTCTTCGGGAAGTCAACTGTGCTCATTTATGGACCTGCGAACGACCTTTGGGATCTCACACAGGAGTCTCTTTGCTTACCTTCAAATTAGACACTTTCTGCAAACCTGGGAAGGCCACCCAACAACGATCTTTGATCAGGAAAGTCTAAACAAGTTCTTCTCACCCAGACAGCAACAAGTGACTTGCACCTCTATGGTGAAAATATTGCTCCCTCTGGAAACTTCGGACAAACTACTGAAATTAGCGAATATGTGGACACAAGACTTGGCAAGTCCAATATCGGTATCTCAACTGGCAGGCTGCTTTAAAGCCATCACACACAGTGTGGAGAATGTGCAGTTGCGAGAAACACACTATAAATTGTTACATAGAATCTATATTGCTCCAAATGTGGCCTTTAAATGGAAACTGACGACTTCTGCGTCCTGTTTGAAATGTGTGGCAGAGGCTGCCAACCCCCGCCATAGCTTTTGGGACTGTGCTGTCATTCAATGATTTTGGGACAAAGTTTTGGGCTACCTAGGATGCCTTTTGGCATGGAACTTGCCCATGGATCCTAAATTATGCCTATTATCCCTTATCAGAGAAACTGTACCAGGGATTCACTGTCACACACAGCGCACTTTCCTGAGTAAAGCTCTTCTGTTGGCCAACCAAACGATTTTAGCACAGTGGCTTCTCAAGGAACCTCCAACATTCATCCAATGGAAACTGAAACTACATAAACTTATTGTTTATGAACAGCTCTCGGCGAAAACCTCTTCTTCAGCCAAAAGATATGTCATATTCCTCGACATCTGGAAACCTTATCTGCTTTCCCTCAATCCTCGGGCCCGAAGTAAAATTCTGGACCTAACTGCAGCCTAATGTCTACTTCTCTGACCGGTGACTCTCATTAGTCTGCCTACTCAACCTATGGCTATGGGGTTATTGTTTCTATTGACAGCCTGAACGATACCACCTGTAAGCTTCCCGATAGAACGGGGGTACTTTACTATGGTTTAATGATCCTGGCACCTACAAGCTATAGGCTTCTCACAGACCATTGATGACTGTTCATACTCAATATTACTATCTTGCACATATGCTTCTATAGGAGTATAACATTATTGGCCGATTGGATCAGAGCTGGGGGGGGGAAGGGGGGGAAGGGGGGGACACACAACGACTACACAACGACTACAAGGCAAACTGTTTATTTGTTTGTTTATTTATAATGCAGTGGCTGGATGGAGACATGCTATGTTACTGTCATATTTCAAGTGTTACCACGTGAGGTTCCATCACTGCTCTTCTTGCTTAAATGACTTCTTGTTTGAATGTCTTTTCTCCATGTATGACTTTATCTAATATGTCTTATCCTGTTGAAATTCCTGCTTGTTGTATGAAAAATTTCAGAAATAAATATATAAAAAAAAATAAATTTTTTTTGAAAGACAGCTGGGGCATTGCACAGGCCGAAGGGCATCACTAAATATTCAAAGTGACCGTCCCGGGTGTTGAAGGCTGTTTTCCACTCATCGCCAGCTTGAATGCGAAGTAAGTTGTAGGCTCCTTTCAGATCAAGCTTGGAGAAGATCTTGGCTCCCTGTAGTCTGTCGAATAGCTCTGAGATCAGAGGCAGGGGGTAACGATCTTTCACTGTTATCTTGTTGAGACCCCTGTAATCTATACATGGATGCAATATTCTGTCTTTCTTCCCCACAAAGAAGAATCCTTTGCCATCAGGAGACGTGGAGGGTCTTATGAAGCCTTTTTTGAGGTTTTCCTGAATATATTCGGACATGGCTTTATTCTCTGGCACGGAGAGAGGGTACACTCATTCCTTGGGTTTGACCTTCAGATTAATAGCACAGTCATAGGGTCTGTGAGGCGGTAGTACGTCCGCAGCCTCCTTTGAAAAGACATCTTGGAAAGATGCATATTGAGGCGGCAACCCGGCATTATTGGGTGGTAAGCATGCAGGGTATAGGAGCGACCTCCATCAGGCATTTACCATGGCAGTCTGGACCCCAACGTGAAAGTTCCAGTGTAGCCCAATTGAAATGAGGCATATGCTGCTGCATCCACAGTAATTCCAGTACTATAGGTTGCATGGCCTTCTCTAAAACAAAGAAGGCGATAGTTTTCGAATGGAGAGCACTGGTCTGTAGACACGCTGGTTCAGTGAGTAGGGTTACTTCACCCGGTAAGGGCTCTCCATGAATGGATGGCAGAAGTAGTGGAGACTTCATAGTGGTAGTGGGGATCCATAGGTGCTCCACTAATCATTGTAGAATGAAATTGCCTCCTGCCCCTGAGTCCACTAGGGCAAGAGTCTGGTACTCTAAAGGTCCGCAGATCAAGGATACAGGAAGAGAGAGTGGAGGAGAAGGAGCAGTAAGACCTAAGAAGAGTCCTCCCGCAGGACTTAGGTCTGCCAGTTTCCCGGACATATAGAGCATGTTTGAACAGCATAGCCAGCTTGTCCACAGTACATGCACAGTCCTAATTTCTTCCGTGTTCTTCTCTCTTTGGATGTCAGATTGCTGCGACCTAATTGCATAGGTTCTTCTTCGCCAGCAACTGGGACCGAGGGAACAGGCCTGGGTATGGACTTAACTTGTGCTTCACCCTCAAAAGGTTTCCTGGGAGTCTTGGTCTCTTGAACCTTGTCACGAAGTCGGCGATCAATCCTTGTTGCCAACTTCACTAGTTCAGCCAAGGTCTCAGGCATCACATGAGCGGCGAGCTCATCCTTCAGATGAAAGTTCAGTCCTTCAAAGAAGAGGGTCTTCAGGCATTTCGGGTCCCAGGAGAATTCAGACGCCAGTGTCTTGAATTCGATAGCGAAGTCAGCTAATGGTTTATTACCTTGCTTCAGGTGAACCAAAGAAGATCCTGCAGTGGTATACAGACAGGGTCATCGAAAACTGATTTAAACAATTCGAGGAATTCTTCAAGGTCATGAAGAATTGGGTCCTCGCGTTCCGACAGTGAATAGGCCCAAGACAATGCTCGTCCATCTAGATACGACAGAATATAGGTGGTCTTGGCATAAGTTGTGGGAAAATGGCTGGGTTGCAGGGAAAAGTGCATGCAGCACTGATTAATGAAACCTCTGCATCTCCAAACTTCCTCTGAGAAGTGGGTAGGAGCAGATAGAGGTACAATAGTATTGACCGTCATCTCAGATGGTGTAGCTTCTTTACCTGTGGTGGTAGGTAAGTTCATCTGTGTGTGTGCAGTAGGTTAAATAAGGCGGTCAACCCCTCCAGCGCATTCTGCTGTTCGGAGATTCGCTGGGCCAGGCCTGGAATGGCCTGCAATGCGGTGAGCTGAGCCGGATCCATGGAGTTAGCAATCTGTTATGGTTGAGCAGTATTTGGGTGGATCCTTGGGTACCGTCGCAGATGATCATGCCCTCGGGGAGGAGCCCCGTGAGGAGCCACAGTACTAGGTATTGGGATTTTCTAGGAAGTTAGCAATCCGTTACGCTCTCCTTCTCCCGAGGGGAGGAGCTAGCAATCTGCTAGGGAAGGAATTAGTAATCTGCTGTCACTCACTCTGCCAGAAGGGCGGAGTTGGCAAGCTGTTCTGCTGTTCTCCTGAAAGGGGAAGGAGTAGCGATATGACATGACCTGCTCCTCCAGAGGGGAGGAGTTAGCTATCTTTAGATCTGTTAGCGAACTGTTGTAGATACTCCTGTAAGGAAGAAAGTAGCAAGCTGTTACCAATCTGCTAAGGAGTAGCAATCTATTAGGGATCAACTCTCCAAGGGAGAGGAGTTGGCAATAGGTATATAGTACTTTGCTACTGAGATAGCAATCTATCATTTTAATTAGTGGCAGCCAAAATGGCGCCGATGGCCCGAGAACGGGAGATCGCGCCAGGACACACCCCCCCCCCCCCATTGGACCAGGTAATGTTAAAAGGTTTTGGGGGGGTCGGGAGGGTGGGGGAGGGTAAGGAATTGGTTTTAAAGGGTCGGGGTGGGTTTAGGGGTTGTTTTGGTGTGCCGGTTTTCCCGCCCTCCCCCAAATAATTCCCGTGCCCTATTTAACGATTTAGGACGATTTATGATGATAAATCGAGGGCATTTGTATTGTATCGTGCACTCTGATGATTTAGGACGATTTTAAAATTATCTGACGATAATTTTAATCGTTCAAAAACGATTCACATCCCTACTCACTAGGTGTTTGCTGTAGGTATGCAATTCCACCAGGTTGTAGAAGGAAGAGCAGGCACTGAGGTAGGGAGAACAGGCCCTCGAGGAGCGAGTACCTGTTCCCTGTAAGGCACCTGAAATAAAGTAGAGGGCCCCCGAGGAGCGGGTATCAAGGTTAGCAGTTACCCCGAAGGGCAGAGAGAGAGCTTCCATCGGCAGCACGGAAGCAGCAGAGTAGCATAGACAGGAACGGATTCGAGTCCTTGCTAATTCAATGAGCTAGCAAATTAGAATAGGTTATATACCTGGATGGCGTGATGTCAGCAAGGGGGAATGCCCCCGAGGTTCTGCTAAGGTTGGAATAAAGATGTGGGTGGCGCGTGCACCCTAGTAGGTACCTGGGAGGAGCATGGCGGGAGGCTGCACCATAGCCGTTCCGGGGACGCCGGAGAGGTCAGCTTGTAGATGCGGCAGTAGCCATCTTTCCTAGGTAAGCGGGAGGAGCCATGAATAAGGTGAGGCAAACGGGGCAAAGCCATCTAGCACAGTCGGATGCAACACCATTACCGGATAAACCATGGACCCATATCGCTACCGATTTCGTAGTGGACCTGCCATCATCCAATGGCAATGACACCATATGGGTTATGGTCGACCGTTTCTCTAAAATGGCACACTTTGTAGCATTACCTGGATTACCCTCTGCTACTGAGTTAGCAAAACTCTTCATTAAACACATCTTCCATCTTCATGGGATGCCTAAACATATCCTATCCGACAGAGGAGTGCAATTTACTGCAAAGTTTTGGAGTGCATTATATAAAAAATTTGACATCGCCTTGGACTTAACCTCTGCCTACCATCCTCAGTCTAATGGTCAGACTGAGAGGATGAATAGGACGCTGAAACTATTTCTGCGATCTTATGTCAACTCTAGACAGAATGACTGGGCTGAATTACTGCCTAAGGCAGAATTTGCCATCAATTTACATCCTGCTTCTTCAATGGGGTCTTCCCCTTTCCAGCTTATCTACGGGAGACAACCATTACCTCTGCTGCCAATTCCATTGTCAGTAGCCTCTCCTGCTGCCCAGGCTACCGCAGCAGAATTATCCCAACTTTGGAGACAGATGAAGGAGCTCCTCCTTAAAGCAAGACAAAAGGCAAAGAGAACCTATGATGCTCATCATCAAAAGGCACCCCAGTTTCATCCTGGAGACAAATTTTGGTTAAGCACCAAGTACCTCTGACTTAAGCTTCCTTCTGCAAGATTTGCTCCTTGCTTTGTGGGACCTTTTGCCATCCTTCAGCGATTAGGAAATCTAACATACAGTCTAAAACTGCCTCCATCAATGAAGATACACAATGCATTTCATGTATCTCTACTAAAGCCAGTGATACTCTCCAAGTTCTCCAGGAAAGAACCATAGCCTACTAGCCTGGACACAGAAGATGACATTGAATATGCCATAGATGACATCCTTGATGTACGTAAAAGAGGCAAGACATGGGAGTACCTCATCTCTTGGGAGAACTATGGCCCAGAGGAAAACTCCTGGGAACCACTGGCCAATATTACAGACAAGGAGATGGTACATCAATTCCACCTGGCACACCCACGCAAGCCCAGACCACTTGGAAGAGGTCTTGGAGGGGGCCCTGTAAAGGGGGGTACTGTTGCGTCCGTCAGTCGCAGATGGCTGTGACCGCTCTGCCTTACCTCTTTTTCTCCCCTTTCACTCTCTTTGGGCAAGATGGCTGCCTCCGGTGCCGAGTGCCGAGGGCCTCGGCGTTTCCAAACCAGCATGGGCGTCCTCATCCCGTGGCCTCCTAGGGTGCAAGCGTGCACATCTCCTACGCTCAAATACACATCATGGCGAGAACCTCGGGGGAGGCCCCACCTCATGACGTCAGTACCTCTAGGTATATCTAGCCTCCACTACCACTTTGAGTTAGCAAAGACTTCGCTTCGCTACTCTGACTGCTCTAAGCTGCACGCTTAGACGCCGCTTTCACGCTAAGGGCCTCGCTCCAGTAAGAAGCTCTAGACACCCGCTTCTCGGGGGTCTCTCACTTCCAACTTCCCTTCGGGATTCCTCACTAACTAAGACAACCGCTCCGGGAGTCTTTCTCTCTATTCTACTTTCAGGATATTGGACCATTGGGTACTCGCTCCTCAAGGGCCTATCTACCTTTATATCCTGCACCATGAACCTTCGGTTCCACCATTCTACCACCAGGAAGATGCCTTCATTCTGTGAGTATCTCTATGATCTGGCGCTCCAACTCCACTCACCACCACCCACTTTTTTCCCCTTCAAAATTCTGCCACCTGAAGTGGCTGCATCACCCTGCCTCATTGGCTCACAAGCAGTGGCAGCAGCACCCCCTAATGGTCAGCACCCTAGTCCCAGGCCTAGCTCGCCTAGTGCTTCTGCAGGCTCTGTTCCTGGGGTATTCCAGGACAGGCCTAAATTATCTATCTAACTTAGCTGTTTTTGAATTCTTTCCATAAACTGTAGGAAGCTTATGTTTCCAGCACTGCTTCTGTTTGATTTTTGTAGGATTTTAACACTGATGGGGCCTAAGATTGCCAACTGGCTTCAGTTTTTCAGGACAGGTTGATCTAGTCCTGGTTTTACCCCATTGCATACTGGGACTTATTTTGATTTCCCTATTGCATTCACTAAGAAAAGCAAGACTATAAGTACTTGCATGCAGGGCAGTAAAACCAGGACTGGATCAACCTGTCCTGAAAATCTGGAGCTAGTTGGCAACCCCAGCTGGGGCTTGGGAAACTCCCAACAGCTCTTCTGCTGCTGTGCTGGTGCCTCCATTTGGTTTTCTTTTTTTTTTTTAACTTGTGCTGGTGGGGCCTTGCAAATCCTTACTAGCCCTTCTGCTGCTTCTTTCTCTCCTGTGCTATTAGGCACAGCTCTTTTGGTTTTCTTTTCTTTTTTCCCTTGCACTGGTGGGGTCTGGAAACCCTTCTGTTGGGTGTGCTGCTGCTCCTCTTTTCTGGTGCACTGTGTGTGGGGGGGAGGGGGAGGGGGCAGGAAACTGCAGCAGCTTTTCGGTTGTTGACAGTGCCGCTGCTGTGGCTGACCCCGCGATGCAAACATCGGCGCGCCTTCATTGCTGCCTAGAGCCTCTTCCACTTTTCTGTCTGAGGTCATTATGTCGCGCATGTGCAGATGTGACACAATGATCATCCAGAGCCCCTAATATTCATGTAACATAGAGAGATATAAATAAATGTTTTGCTCTTTACATTGTAGGTTCAACTTGTTCAAGTGATCTGAACTTGTTAATTTTCTGCAGTCAGAGCTAGGTTATCTGCAAAAAGTAGTTTATCGATGGTATTATTCTCCAAGGGGTTTGTTTTTTACAGATATTATCAATGTAAGTGAAAAAGAGCAAAGGTGATAATATGCAGCCTTGATGCACCACCTGATGTTACTTGAAAAAACTGTGAAATACCTAACTGTCCTCACTATACTTTTGCTATCCTTATATAAACTCTGACAGATTGTACTTGGGGGGAGGGGGCTATTTACTAAAATGCACTTTAGTTCTCTGACATTAACAAGGTATTTACTAAAGGGCATTAAGCCCTTAGTACATACTGCTTTAAGTGGTAACTGCAGCTAGTAATGCATGTATGTTCATGGCAGTGGTAATGAGCATTGCCGGCCATGGTAACACATGAAGGCCACCCCCGACTCGTGAGTAATAAAGGCACTCTTAGGCCTGAGTGCCTCCCCTCCATGTAGATTCTCTCTCTTCCTCCACCAGAAACAAAGAGGCTTCGGCTCTGAGCTTTCCTACCTCCTGCATGTGCAGGGTGCGGGGTGGGGGGGAGTCTCGGGTCAGCTGATGCCATTTTGTATAGCAGTGCCAGCAGCGCCAACAGGGGATTGGTCTTGTCCCCATCATCTGTTTCTCTTTGGGGGTAATTTTCAAAGGAGTTACGCGCATAAATGTAACTACTATTGTAGCAATTTTCAAAAGCCATTTACTCACGTAAAGTGCACTTATGCATATATTGTAGCAATTTTCAAAAGCCCACTTACTCGAGTAAAGTGCATTTACATGCGTAAAACCCAGATTTACGCATGTAAATGCTTTTTTAAATCTGGCCCTTTGTGTGTTGAGTAAGGGATTTCATGGAGGACTTGGTGCTCAGGGCTAGAACTCTTTTTATAGTTTGTGTTAACTACAAAAAAATAGCAGGCACTTCTATGGCAAAACTATAATACCAAATAATGCAGGGGTGTGTCAAAAAAACAGATGTATCATCTACAGACACAAAAGCCGTGGTGGAGTAGAAAAGGTGTTTATTCACTCAAAATGGTCAGGCAGATGTATCTTGTATTTGAGAGCAATTGAAATAAACTGTGATAATACTGTTAGTCCCTCGACACGGCCATGTTTCGCACTGGCTGCATCAGGAGGGACAGAGCAGGTGATCAGAAGCCGATCTTCACCAGTGAAGTTAACAAGCAAATCTTAACAAGCGTGGGCAAAGATACAATGTTTCCATACAGACGGTTAAAGCAACACAGTTACAAGAAGCTTCAAGGAGGACGCCTTTCAGTATGATAATCTGTAATACCAACAAAAGAGAGTTGAATAGCCCAATCATACATTACTTCAAACAAACTTGATATCAAATGTTCTTGTACAGACAATCGTAATACCTCTTGCCTCGTATTTTCCATGTTGCTTTACCACTCTTTCATAACAAGTTAATAAAAATAACACTTATCTTAATATGCACTCGCATGTAGCACATGAATCATATAAAATCCACTCAAAAAAGTATTTTTAATATCTGATTGAAAAAGGCCCAACACAGGCCTATTTTCAGCAGACTCCACCTTTCTCAGGGGTCACAAATAATCTTTGGTGTTTTTGCTTCTAAGATAATTAAAAAATGGCAGCCAATGGCTACCAGAATTGAAAAATTATTTGAGAGCCTCTACTTCTTTAATCTAAACCATCAACATCTTCTTTAATCTAATGCCATCAACATCTATCTAGCATCCATTAAAAAATGTCTCTTCTAGTTCTGCTATAAAAAGGTTGTCATAGAGTGTGTAGGGATATGCCAGCTAGGTGCACATAGAAAGATCCATGATTTAAAATTAGATGTCATTTTGTAATAGTTTCTGATGTGTATTGGTAGTTTGTGACATGTAGTTATGCCATCTGCATGGGGAATGTTGCTGTGCAGTGATTCTGCATGCAGTGTGACCAGGAGAGTGTCAGCTGGTATCTGCTCAATGTTCTTTAATTACCTCATAAAGTCTGTGTCTGTGTTTCTCCAATGTATCTCTGTTCTGCCAATTGTTGGGCCCTATATAGTATGCATTATTCCCATAGACATACCTCATCTTGGGGCACATAAAATAAGTGTCTGATGCTGGTTTGGAGCCTCTGTGGGTTCAAAGTATGCAGTTGGTGCAGTGGACCTATCCTAGAGACATGGGTTGTAGTTCTCATGTTGGATAGGAAATTAATAAAAAGGTGCATCTTCACCCTCTGTGACCTTCTGACTGCACCTCGACTTCTTCCATGGACTGACAGATGCTCTCTCAAACTCACACCTTAAGTTTAAGGAGGTGCTCATTCAAAGGGATCTTCAAACAAGAAAACTTATTTTTCAGTCTGGGGTTTCCAGCAGTTCGAGATAAACCAATCTTAAAATTTCACCTATTACCTCAGAGTTCACAGGTTTTACACAGCATTGAGTCAGCAGCAATATTAATAATAGACATGTACAGCTACAAAGATTACATCATAAAAATAGAGCATAAATACAGGGAGGTGGACGAATTCTGAGTGGCGGAGGGTAGAGGTCTAGGTTTGATTAGCATCTGGGTAGGCCTGCCTGAACAGCCATGTCTTGATGCCTTTTTTGAAAGTGTGCAAGGATGTAAGGAGAAGCCTTGCAGGTTCCCGCCATCAGCAGGTGGACTTGGGTGAGGCAGAGGCCAACTGGAGCTTTGCTTTTACCAGCTCTCATTCCCCTTGGGTTCGGGTGCCGTGGTTGACAGGTCTTAGGAGGGGGCCTCTGCAGATAATGGAGATTATTTGACGTAGCAGGGTCGAAGTGGACTGAGACTAGGCATATCCTGAGACAGGCTGGGACTAATGGCAGGCAGAATTCAGATAAGTCCAGGAGTCAGGCAGAGGTCAGTGGCAGCAGCATTCAAGGAGGTCCTAGAAGCAAACTGAGGTCAAATGCTGGGTATCCGTCCAAAGGTGAGGCAGGATGGATAGGCAGGGCAGGAAAGTGAGGAGCACAACAGGCGGGCAGACGTGGAGACGAGATTTGCACTGGTTACCCACAAATCAAAGAACTGAATACAAAACACTGTGTATTCTTTTCAAATCCATAAATTACAAACAAACTGAATGGTTAAATGCATTGTTGCATCTTCATACACCACAAAGAAACCTTCGCTCAGCTAATAAAGGACTTTTGTCAATGCCATCAATCAGAACGGCACATTTATCTGAAGTAAGAGAACGAGCTATCTCTGTCACAGGTCCCAAATTATGGAACTCTTTACCAGATGAACTAAGGTTACAAAGGGACATAAAATGTTTAAAAATAAAATCTGAAAACATTACTATTCAGAAATGCGTATGAAATATTGGCAGAGAATTGATCGCCTCGTTTGATGGGTCCCTCGCTAGCCTGTTCTTCCTTTTTTAATTTTTATTTTATACTGTTTTACTTGTTTTTACTTTATTGATTTAATAGTTTTATTTTATAAAGTTGAATGTAATGTATTTTTTGTTTATATTTTTACTGAGTAGTTTTTATTATGTTATTTTGTTTGTACATCTTATCTATTTATGATTTATTGTACACTGTTTAGATTGACGGTATATAAAATAAATAAATAAACACTGAAGAACCGAAGACACTGGAACTGGTGAATGAAGACATTGACGAACAGACAGGAATGCTGAAGGCACATGAACCGAAGACAGGATGCTTAGGCAACTCACACTACTATGAGGCAGGCAGACCTGTTGCCAAGGCATCGAGGCAGGGTTAGCAAGGCCTTTTATAAGCCAGAACATCTAATGTCATCCAGGGGCACCACGGGGCTTTTCCCACCATGGGCTATTTAAATTAAACTGTGTCACACGCATGCCTAAGGAGATGTGCAGGAGTAGTGGCATCTGGCACGTTGAAGAGTGGCCATCTTGGCCAGGTTTGCTAGAGACACACTGTTGTATGCCTCAGGACCGAGCCTGGAGGTAGGAGCGGCAGTCTGTGGGACAACCCTCGGCACGCCAATTATAACGATACATACTAAAGAGATAGTATTCAATACTCACAATCCTCATTCAGCTTCTTCTCTTCCTAGGTAAATGAGCTGATTCGAAGTCCCTGGTGGCTTGGACTCTTGTCTTGCTATCCCAGAGGCATGGCCTTGCTGGATACTGACTAGCCAGTTGGCTGCAGAGAAGGAGAAAGAAATTCCCCTACCCTCACTTCCCTCCTAACAACAATGACGTCACAAAGTCCCAGTTTCCCTCTTAACACTACCTTGTATTGACTCCCAAGGAAACTCCTCCTCTTGGTTCTCCCTCATAACACTATTAAAGAAATATATCAAGCCCTTCCATAAACTTTACTCATAACGTCACATCATAACCCTAAATGTAAAGATTAAGGGGCAGATTTTCAAAGGCTACACGCGAAACCTGAGAAAATCTGCCCCTGTCTGCGTATGACCCGGGACGTGTGTATGTCCCGGGGCCTGCAAAAAGGGGCATTCCGGGGGCGGGGCTGTGGGCGGGGTGCTGGCCCGGGGGCGGTACCGAGGCCTCTGGCACAGCCGCTATGCCAAGGGATGGTGCGCTGGCAGCCGGCCGGCGTGCAAGTTATGCCTGCCCGGAGGCAGGAGTAATTTTCAAGATAAAGGTCAGGAGGGGCTTTTAGTTAGGCCTGGGGGGTGGGTTAGATAGGGGAAGGGAGGAGAAGGTGGGGGGGGGGCAGAGGGAACGGGGAAAGCCATCGGGGATCCCCTAAGACTCAGCACGTGCAAGGTGCACAAGTGTGCACCCCCTTGTGTACAAAAATCTGGCCCTAAGAATTACCCTTTCGGAGTTCTCTAGAAGCAAATTTCTAGTGACCAGAACCTGATTTAAGCGCCCTTCTCCCAGGCTTCTCCCTTAACAGTGTATGCCTTAATATATTACTGGACTAGTCTTTGTAACATATTAATAGTGATCTTTGTTTTCAGTTTTTATTTCATTTTTCCTGGAAATTTCACTGTGATAATAAAAATTTTTTAAAAAATCTGTGTAAAATGACTTTCTTATAACACACAGGAGAAAAATCAGTGGGGAAGTCATTTTTCCAGTGATTTCTTTTTTTGTTCTAACATTGAAATTCACAGGAAAATAAAATAAAAACTGAAAATGAAGATCCCTACAGATTAATTAGAAATAGACATAATTAGAACACTATTCAGGTTCACTAACCAAATAGAACATATAATTATTGTCAATTGTTTTCTTCCCTGGCATCTAGGGGTGTGGAGTATTTGACTTAGGATGTTCCCTGCTGCTTTTAAATTGTTTATTTCCAGTAAGATAAAGAGGAACACAAGCACAAAAGGAGTAAGATAAGATGAAGCCTTGGATAAAAAACCCTTACATTAATTTACAGGAGGGGTTTATTTTTCTGGCCTGGCAGTTTCTTTCTCTTCCTTTGAGTTTCCAGCTCAGGCACAGCCAGGGCCATAAGCCTTCAGTTGTAACTCCCCAAGGTGTTCCCCTCTCATATTTTATATCGCCCTGCAACTTAACTGTTGTTCTTGATCATTGCAGCAACAGTCCTGAGCCAGGGGCCACACACCAGGGATCTGAATCTGACCAAAGACTATGACTCCCCCGCCCAAATTCCCAGCCCCGGCAGACCTGGGGAGCGTAAGATCTAAGCTTGGAATATAGCCCTGGTCCCTCCACATAGCAGCGCCTGGCACTGCCAGTGAGCCAGCGGGTGGCCCTGCACGAGCTTCATTTTCATACCTTCAGAGCTGATTTCAGAATTAGCTTTATTAAATTGCCTTTTCCTCCAGGATTGTGTAAGAACTTGTGGGAATAACAACTCTTGATCTGAACTTTTCGGCTGGTCATGAAGTTTTAGATTTTGCACGTACAGAACCATACTCCTTGTTATGGGAACTGCTCTTCTCTGAGACCTCCCACCTAAACCTCTGCAGTGCAGCAGAGAGAGGCCATAGCTACAGAGAATGTTGTTTAGTCTGCCTTGACTTTTATCATTTCAGTGAGAATGCAGCCTTGCACTTCACTTGTGCTGTGTTCACAATACAGTGCTGTTACACTCTTGCTCACTTCTATATGGTTGTAGGATAAACATGTTCTTGTTAAACAGGTTGTGCAGCTCAGCTTTCTGGCTCCCTGTCAGGAATAAGGCGGTCTGATCAACCGCCTATATGCCAGGGACAGGATGAGTCCGAGTGGGCAGTAGCAACTGTTGACACATAACATGGGGGGGATACTGATCAATCATTTCTCTCTCGCACGGACACTTGTTTACGGCACAGTATAAAAGAGCAGGACTTTCCAGTTCCGGCGGGAGTAGGAGATATTGCCTCTATAGACGTATAGAGTGCTGGACACTGAAAACCCCCTTCTCGCCTTTGCTGACCTGATGACTCCTCGATACAAGGCTGATGACATGAAAGGTGCTGGATGGCATATGCAATCATGTGGTATGTAAATAACTTTCTGTAAATAATGTATTTTACCATGATGTCACATTAATAAATGATGTCATAGATATTGTGTCAGAGTACCTTACTCTCTCATTCCCAACATTTGGTGTCACTGAACAGGATGTCTCTATTTAAAAGGAAAAATGGAAAAGAGACATCCGAACCACCAAGCCCGGTGGATCTAAAAATTCCCGGATGGGAAAAAACCCCGTATAAAATGTTGGCCCAAGAATGGGCTACGAATACAGGGCTCACGGAGGCTTGGGATATAGGAGGAGAACCTTTAGATATTGTAAATCAACTCCAACAGGTCCCCGTAATAAAAGGAAAAGAATTGGGGACAGTGGGACGGAAAGGATGGGTAGTATTAACAGGATATAGGAAATGTCATGAACAAAAAAGCATGTTGCAAGAGAAATTAGTTGAACTAGAGTGAGAGATAGACAACCTCCTCAAAGATAATGTTATGCTTAGGTGTCACTTAGAGACGTTTAAACAGAAGACAGAACGTTATCAGACGGTGGCTGAACGAGCCGCTGTGCAGGTAGCACAACACAAATATAGAAAACGAAGAGGAAGAGTAAATCATTCTAAAATATGAGCATGTATTATGAAAGATGACTGGGATCCAGAGATATGGGACGGGGACATATGGGACTCTACGGACAGTGAGGAGGAGGCAGTAATACCCCCTCCCCCCGTAGAGCAAGCCTGTCCCATAGTCAGGCATAAATTAAAGCAAACCAGCGATGGTAGAGCTATAGAACAGGAGGGTACACAAGTAATGGAGGACTTCACCCAACAAGAAGTAAGTGAGATATTGGATCGCATGGGGCAAAAACCAGGAGAACCTATTGACTGCTGGCTAGTGAGATTATATGAATCGGGGGCGGGAGATATTATGATTGATCAAAAAGATGTTAAAAGATTCACTATGATTTCTACCGATCCCGAGGTAAGGGCAGCTATCAGAACAGTAGTTTGGCAAGGGGACATGACAGACTTGTTTCGAGTAGTTGCTGCTGCCACTAAAACAAGGTATAGCACTGTATTAGATTGGCCCGTTAGTAACAAACCATTATATAATATGCATGATATCATACAGCGTATCAAAGAAATTACCATGCAAACATGGTGTCTGAGGAATCTGCAGGGAGATTTCCTGGACCTACCCCTGCCCGGTACGGCTCGGGCAGAGATTATGCGTACCGTAATCCCGGCACACAGGTCCATTATGTTGACCTTGCTATTAAATACGGCTGGGAAGAAAATTGGAGATTTGATTCGGGCAATCAGAGAGGTCCTAGATTTAGGGATACAAGAGCGCAATGATAAGACTTTCACATTTAAAGGTGAAGTATGTGACAGAGGAGAAGGTATTCGAAAGGGATACAGGGATCTCCGACACCGAGATACGGACGCCCGGGTGTCAAGGAGAGATATGTTTGCAGCATTGATAGCTGCTGGAGTGGCTAAAGAGAAAATAGATGGTATTCCAACCAAAGACATGTATAAATTGTATCTGCAAAAATGCAAGGGTAAACAAAACAAAGTTTATGTGGAAAGGGAGGAAGACTGGGGAAAAGTGTTACTAACAAAGATGAACCAATTGTTACAAGAGAAAAAAGAGCAAGAGGTAAATGCTACAAACCCCTTCATAAATGAGTCTGAGTCCATACAACCCAGCGCCCCACCTCAGGAGGCCAATAGTACCAGACTCACTGTATCCGGACTTATCCTGGGCACAATAGGAAAAAGGCCATACCCCCAAATCGCTGCCGTCACCGTGGATAATCGCCCCCATATTGGGGTAGAAATACAATGGCGAAATGGGGCAAAGCATCTGGCCAGTGAAGAAATCAGATGGTTCGTGGAGAATGACAGTAGATTACAGGGCTTTGAACAAAAATACGGACCCTCTGACTGCCGTGGTCCCCGATATTGTAACATTGGTAGAGCAGATACAGCAACATTCGGGGAAGTGGTACGCCGTAATTGATTTAGCAAATGCTTTTTTCACAATTCCTATCTGTAAAGAAAACCAAGAACAATTTGCCTTC
Organism: Rhinatrema bivittatum; assembly: GCF_901001135.1. Classification (NCBI taxonomy): domain Eukaryota; kingdom Metazoa; phylum Chordata; class Amphibia; order Gymnophiona; family Rhinatrematidae; genus Rhinatrema; species Rhinatrema bivittatum. The sequence goes on along the minus strand of NC_042624.1, from coordinate 31,737,868 downwards.
ACGTGGGAAGGACGACAGTATACCTTCACTAGACTACCTCAGGGATACTTACATAGCCCTACCATATGTCACCAGAGGGTGGCAGAAGATTTAGAAAGGTATGATTGTCCAAAAGACATACAATTAACTCATTACATTGATGATATATTAGTACAAGGGGATACAGAAGAGCAAGTAGCTATAGCTCTAGCACAAGTAGTAGAAAATATGGAGAATAGAAGTTGGAAAATTAACAAGAATAAAATACAAGGACCTAGCAACACTGTGAAATTTTTGGGGATACAGTGGTCGAATGGTAAAAGAGAAATCTTACCAAAGGCAAAGGATAAGATATTGTTGTTTTCCCTGCCATGGAATCAAAAAGAAGCCCAGAAGTTTATAGGACTATTTGGATTCTGGCGACAGCACATTCCACATTTGGGGCAAATATTGTCCCCATTGTATAAAGTCACTCGAAAAAAGAAAAAATTCGAATGGGGGCGATTACAACAAAATGCTTTTGATCAGGCTAAGGTCGCTATCCAAACAGCATTAGACTTATGGCCTATCAGGGAGAGGCCAGTAGAATTACAAGTTTCATTTTCATCTTGTCATGCAGACTGGAGTCTGTGGCAGAAACAAGACGGTAAACGAGTACCGTTAGGGTTTTGGAGCAGGAAATTACCTGATGCTGCATGGCAGTATTCAGCCTTTGAGAAGCAGTTACTAGCATGTTACTGGGCATGTTACAGAACCATGAAATCCTTATGCGCCCTTTAATCCCAATTATGCAGTGGGTACACAGCACCCCGCATACCCATCGGAAAGGGTACGCGCAAGAAGCTTCCATTGTAAAATGGAAATGGTATATCCAGGACAGGGCGAAATCAGGCTTGGCTGGGCACTCCATGCTCCATGAACAGGTAGCGGAAATTCCTATTAATCAAGAAAAAGAACAGATAGAAACATTGGATATTCCTCCTTCTCTGGTTACTACCGGGGTACCATTCGACCAATTACCCAAAGAACAGCAGTTACATGCTTGGTTTACAGACGGTTCGGCTAGAATGAAGGGAACCGAGCGATTATGGAAGGCTGTAGTGTATAATCCCCATACAAACGAAGTAAGTCAGGAGGAAGGGAAAGGCAAATCTAGCCAGTTTGCGGAACTTTATGCCATATGGATGGCTTTACAAAAAGGGGAAATGGATTGCCACATTTATACTGACAGTTGGGCAGTCATGAAAGGAATGACTCAGTGGATGCCAAAATGGCATAAAGATCAATGGAAGATACATCACCGCCCGGTATGGGGCGCTGACATTTGGCAAAAAATCTGGGCTGAGTGTCACAAAAAGCATGTTACAGTGTTCCATGTAGACGCACATGTGAAAGATGTTTCTTTAATCTGTACAATTCCATTGCAGATAAACACGCAAAAATCCGAGCCAGTGTCACGACCACAAACAAGCAGGGGCTATGGAAATGGGCACACGAAAAAAGTGGCCACTTGGGGGCGGAAGCTACTCACAGGTGGGCCCAAGCCAGAGGGATACCAGGATCCCTCCCTGATTTTCAAAACATACTCATACAATGTGAATATTGTCAGTTGACATATCCAAGGTCACCACAAGCTATTGAGCAGGGGCATATCCATCATGGTTTAAGTCCTGCCACTATTTGGCAAATAGATTTTATAGGCCCTTTACAAAAATGTGGAGGAGATGTATATTTATGTACAGCAGTAGATACATTTAGTGGAATCATGATGGCTGTGCCTGCACCAGAGGCTAACCAGAAAGCTACGTTAAAACTTTTAAATGAAATGAGTCGGTATTATGGAATACCAAAACAAGTTCAGAGCGATAGAGGGACTCACTTTACTGGTAACGTAGTGCAGCAATATGCTAGAGACAACTACATTGAATGGATCTTTCACATTCCATATTATCCACAAGCTGCCGGCCTTATTGAGTGTATTAATGGGTTATTAAAAAATATGTTACGCTCTCTTACAAAATCTGCCACCATGAAGGGGTGGAAATCTGTATTGTCCACAGCTCTACAGCTGCTAAATAGTAGACCTTTAAAAAAGGACGGAAAGACTCCTTTCCAGAAGTTATATAATCAGGAACTCGCTTCTACTCAGATCCGAAATATCATTTGCTGGGCTAAGGCTTCGGGAAATGTCGAATTGCCCTGCCAAAATAGTTATGAAGCTGCGGGATATGATGTAACCAATCCCACCGCTATAGTGATACCTCCCCATGAATCTTTATTGTATGATTTACAGATTGGGTGCAGCATCCCTAAGCAACATTTCGGATGGCTGTGTATTCGATCTAGTTGGGCAAAACAAGGCATAACTGTATTGGGGGGAATCATTGATTCTGACTACCGTGGTCCCATATATGTACTGTATCACAACTTGACGAATAAAGAAATTTACGTTCCTGCCCAAAACAAAATGGTACAATTGATTATTATTCCCTATGTAACAGACCAATTGGTATGGGGAATTCCCAATTTCAATCCCCGAGGACAAGGTGCCTTTGGAAGCACCTCCAATCCAAGTAAACTACATCCAGGAGCTAAAATATGGATCTTCACACCTCATAGAGAACCTAGGAAAGGTGAAATTTTAGCTGTTGGCAAAGATGCAGTACTGACTGTACTACCAGAAGGAGATGAACATTGGATACAGGTACCCAGTATCCGATGTAAACTAAGGGAATAACTAACGATGTGTTCTCTCGCTACAGGTTGGCTTGCACCTCCCGTTTATGGCGATCAACCTCTTTGCCATCAATGGTATGGTGCACACCCTATATCAGCTTGTAGAAGTAACCTCCGGACGGGGGACTATCAAGTGGAAGAACAGCACCTCCTCTCGGACGCAGGATGATTTCACATGTAAAGCATATGATGCTTGTGTGGTTTGGAACATCACCACAACTGCAAAAGTAGTGAAAGCAAAGACAACTCAGGACAAAACCACTAGATTACTCGTCAAGTATCGCATCGGGGATCAGTTTTCTATAGCCAGTTACACTGCCATACAGTGTCGTAACTATTCGGCTCCTTGTTTACAATATACCCGAGCTATGTGGAAGGAGAAGATATGCAATTCCACCCCAATCCAATCACTCAATATGACACTTACTAGTATTAGTGACTGGGTGCTAGTATGTGAAAATGCTACTGTAATTACAAATCGGGCCCGCTTTGGGTACTTTTGGACGATGCCACCTATAAAAGAAGTTACTAGTCATTCCCAGCTGGTGGTCCGATTCCCCAAGACATGCATTCCTTTTATACCATATGTTACAAAACATATGTTGAAATTTAACATAACATTTCCCCACCGACCCAAACTTACACGTTATAAACGAGCATGGTATGATACACTATTGGGAGGATTGGGTACAGGAATGGGAGCATTAAATACTATGAACACAGAGGTATTAGCGAACAGAATTGCCATGGCCGGAGGGGATACAGGCCTCATCACTAACATTATTGCAAATTGGATTCCCGACCCCGCACACATGCAACAGTATGTGCAGAAGTATTTGCATTTAAATTATGATTTGGTTATAGAAGAGTGGAATGCCACTTGGGAAATGGGACATAATCTGACTGCATTTGTTAATTGGACACAATCCCATATGCAAGCTTTGTATATACAACACCAGATAGAGATGATACAAACCAAACTATACATGAGTATTTCTCCTATTTGGAAGGAATTGTTCCAATCATATGTACCATACCAATATCCTGTAGGCTGGCTGCCACAGCCACAGTATACGATATGCAACACAAATTGGTATACAGGCCGAATCACGTTTTATAATGCTTCCAATACATTAACAGATACTGTATGTAAATTTACATCACTTCCTTTCCCAGTCTATCTTCCTGAAAGAGGAAGTGTGCTAATACAAGTTTTGCATACTAACAATTTGATACGGACCACCAATAATCACACTATTGACAATACAATATGTACCCCTACACTAATGGGATTGGCTTGCCCTTTAATGTATTCCACATTACCCGATGATTGCTCGTTGCAGCAACCTTTGGCACACTGTAGCCTTCTAATATTACCTGATAATGTAACTGATTTCATAATTCCATTCCCTGAAACTGTATGTGTATATAATTTGATGTTTACAGGATGCCTGTATAATGTTACTTGGTTTACTTTTGGTTCTCGACAATATTATTTACCACCAATGGACATCGCTGACCCGCAATTGGGGGTAAAGTTGGACTTATCATTCTTTAAGACACCATTGTTGGATTTGACTAAACTGCAAAAGGTATTAAATACCTCAGATTCGTTGAAACAGACCCTGAGACATGTGGACATTGCTGTAACTGGTGCCCTGCTTCGAGCAGATTTTGCCAAGGAACGCCTACTACATTTACAACAACAATTGATAAAAGACACCTCTCATTCTTGGTGGGATGTGTTTTTCGGACGTTCCTCTACTGCCACAATGACTCTGAATTGGATTTTTCATCCTATCCTTATTGTAATGTGTGTATGCCTCCTGTGCCTAGTGTGTACATGTTATTTTACCTATTGAGTGCATAAAATAGCACGTCAAAGTAAATATACCACTACAGTGGCTTCGTATGCAGTGGTGCCTGCATTGGAGAATGATTGATCAAGGGTGGAGTGTAGGATAAACATGTTCTTGTTAAACAGGTTGTGCAGCTCAGCTTTCTGGCTCCCTGTCAGGAATAATCAACCGCCTATATGCCAGGGACAGGATGAGTCCGAGTGGGCAGTAGCAACTGTTGACACATAACATGGGGGGATAGTGATCAATCATTTCTCTCTCGCACGCACACTTGTTTACGGCACAGTATAAAAGAGCAGGACTTTCCAGTGTCCGGCGGGAGTAGGAGATATTGCCTCTATAGACGTATAGAGTGCTGGACACTGAAAACCCCCTTCTCGCCTTTGCTGACCTGACGACTCCTCGATACAAGGCTGATGCCATGAAGGGTGCTGGATGGCTTATGCAATCATGTGATATGTAAATAACTTTCTGTAAATAACGTATTTTACCATGATGTCACATTAATAAATGATGTCATAGATATTGTGTCAGAGTACCTTACTCTCTCATTCCCAACAATGGCGATTCTCCATTTTCTGTTGTGATGTCAGCATCTAATAGCCTATCTCCTCATTCATTTCATTAATTTCTTGTGATTTATAAATATAGTTTTATGTTTACGTTTTTCTAGATTTGTCTTTTTTGGTCCTTTCCATTTTATTTTAAATATTTTCATGGTAATAGTACTAGTAAACAGAACTGTCACAAGCAGTGAACAAAAAGTGGAACTGCCCTGGGTGCCAGACCCAAGGAGTGAGCGCATGTCCTTCTTTTCAGTCAGTTTGCAAGTCTGCCCGGGGGGCTGTTTTGTCCAGTGACTGCCCTTTTGGAAAATGGGTAACAGAACAAACAGAGACAAAGAAAGACATCAATTAATTGTTTGAAAAAACCCATGGGGCCTGCAAGCTATTTTCAAAGAGAAATTCCCCGCTTCCCTTGCCAGCCCTGCCAGTGGGTTCTGCTCTAGACTCCATATGGGTGGGTGTGGCATGGGAGGATAGGAATTTGCAATTTACCCCCTCCCACGGCTCCCTTCCTCCAGCCTACCTCACTCTCCTTCAGTTCTGGTCGCCCCATCTCAAAAAAAGATAAGAGTGTAACTGGTTATGCTTAGAATAGCACGACCTCCTTTTTCCTCTTCCCCTCATCCCCAAAATGATAAAGGGGATGGAACGGCTCCCCCATGAGGAAAGACTTAAGCAGGTTAGGGCTTTTCAGCCTGGAGAAGAGACGGCTGAGAGGAGATATGATAGAGGTCTATACAATTTTGAGTGGGGTAGAATGGGTAAAAAGGGAATGGTTATTTACCCTTTCCAATAGTACTAGGACTAAGGGACATGCCATGAAGCTAAAGAGTAGCACTTTTAAAACAAATTGGAGAAATTATTTTTTAACTCAGCACACAAACTGTGGAACTTGTTGCCAGAGGATGTGGTGAAAGCAGTTAATATAGCAGGGTTTAAAAAGGATTTGGACGTGTTTCTGGAGGAAAAGTCCATAAACTATTATTAGCCATTTAGGCTTGGGAAAGTCACTGCTTATTCCGGTTATGAGCAAGAAGGACTAGATCTATTGATTGAGATACTACTGCATACTTGTGACCTGGATTGGCCACTGTCAGAGGCAGGATACTGGACTGATGAACCTTTGGTCTGACCCAGTATGGCATTCTTATGTTCTTATGTTTCATATAGAAGAGCCATGTTTTGTTTAATATCCAGAGAGCAGAGTAATTATTTGTCAATCTAATAGCATAGAAAAGGAGCAATACAAAAAAAAAAGTCTTCCTCTTGGTCTCTAATATTTTACCATCTGGGATTGTAAGCAGGGCCTGTTGGGAGAACATAAAACCTGGGCCTGTTGGTATGCACAAATATCAGCATGGATGGAGCACACCTGTAAAATACAATATACTAAATGTATTAATAGTTTAAAATCATTTCTACATGCAACAGGAAGTCAGTGAAGAGCCTTAAGCACTGGTTGGAAATGCTCATAAATGTTTACCCCGGTAATTTGACGAGCAGCTGTGGTTTGCACTCTCTAGGTAGCTCATATTTAGACAGCTCTATAAGCAGAGAATTGCAATAATTAATTTGTGAAGTAACTGCCTGAGCCAGAACGTGCAAATTAGCCTCATCCAAATATGGATAATCCATTTATTAAAAAAGCACATTTTTATTCTAGCACTAACAGGCTTCTTCATTGATGGGGAGGAGTCGAACCATCCTCCTAGGATTTTTAGGTCAGACCTGGCGGAAATGACAGAACATCCAAACCTGAATTTGAGGAATATTCAGTTGTAAATGAGGATGCTTCAACTACAATAGTTCTGTTTTATTACAGTTAACTTTTGGTTTACTACATCAACCAACACTTAACCTCTTGCAAACAACAATTTACAATAGATATAGAATCAGCCCGGTTTTTAGCCAGTGCACAGTAGATTTGAATGTTGTCTGCATACATAATTTAGGATGGGCCCCAGGCTGTTGGATTCGTGGACCCTTGATCCTACAGGGACAGATGAAGACTCACCGTGGGAAGGCCCACAGTGGATGTCTAAGCCAGGAGGCGGAACTGAACAGGAGACTGGAGGGATCTTTATCACTGGAAGCCCGAGGTCCCCCCAGGAGTAGCCTGTGAGGACCCGAGCCACTTGGACTTACGTGTGGTTTCCTGTGGACCGGTGACAGAAGAGGAGTTCCAGAAGATCCAGAAGAGTAGAGCTGAAGCAGGGAGGCCAACTAGAACTTCACCACTGGAAGCCCACGGTCCCCCCGAGAGGAGCTTGTGAGGACCCAAGCCATTTGGACTTAGGAGAGGCCTCCTGGAAGAAAGCCGGAGTCAAAAACCAGTAGACGGAAGCCGGAGTCAGAAGCCAGTAGTCAGAAGCCAGTAGTCAAAAGCCAGTAGTCAGAAGCCGGGGCCGGAAGCCAGAAGACGAAACAGCAACTAGTAGCTCTCACCAGAGAGTGAACCTTGTTGCCAGGCAACATATGGACCTAGCTGCAGGGTTTAAATACCCCTGCAGTGTCTGATGTCATCTGTGGGCTGCTCCTTCATTTCCCGCGCTGGCCCCTTTAAATCTGGAGCCCTGCGTGCATGAGCGCGCCTAGGGGGCGGGGCCAGGCATAGCGGATCGATGGCGTCTCCCTCGAGGAGGGAGTGCCGCGGCAGAGGCCGGGACGGGCCTTGCCGGCCGGGAAGACATTGCAGCAACCCGGGCCAGCCCCGAGGTGAGTGAAGGGACCCGGGCATGGCCGGGGACCGTAACACAGGCATTGGTTAGGCAAGCAAGGGAGGGGGCATCCTAGAAACGTTAAACAATATAGGAGAAAGAATGGACCCCTGAGGAACTCCTGATGCTAACTCCCAGAGCTAGGAAAAACTCTTTCCCCAACAAATCTATTTAACAGAAAAGAGGAAAGCAAGGCATGTGCTTCACTTGGAGACCAATAGCACTTAAAGTGGTAATAATATCTCATGGTCTCTGGTGATCTGCAATCAGTATTGATAATATAGAATGGATGGCAATAGGAAAGCAAAAGAAAGATTTGAATGCAACTCAAACAAATGAATTTAAGTACCTTGGAGAGACCATGGGGGTCATTTATCAAAATGCGATAAGGCGTTTTTGCATGCGTTAAGGGCTTATCGCATGCGAAAAGCGCCGTTAACGCATGCGATAAGCCCTTAATGCATGCAAAAACGTGTTAACGCATGCGAAAAGGGCCGTACCGCACATCGCAATGCAAATTTAAAAAAGGGGAGGAATAGGGGAGGAGTTGGGGGAGGTCCAATGTAAAGTAGGTGCTTCTATCGCTGTTTGCAATAGATTTTGTCCATTATCACAGGTCATTAATGCTGAAAATAACTACACCTTTTTTATTTGCACTAAGGACAGATCGCATGCAATATTGCGTACTGTGCTATTTATCGCGGTGTATACTGTGTGCGATAAAACCTGTAAACAGCTACCCAGCTTTTCTGGACCAATAAAAATGCTTGTTTTTAGTAGGTGAACCTTCATGAGACCATCTGCTCACTGCCAGGTGTATATATACACGGCTACCACAAGCCTCGCCAGTCCCGTCACAGACCACAGCATGTGGAAGTAGAGACGGTTACAGCAGGACAACATGAACAACAGGCCAGGCCACATCGAAGAGATCACAGGGAGTTATCAACAGTGCAGACAGAGCCTGCACTCCCGCAGGGTCACAGGCCTGGTCGGGGCAGGCCACATGCCAGGGCCCAGGCGAAGATAAATAGGGACCGTATATTCCCTCCATGTATGTCCTTGGACGGCATGCTTGAGGACATAGTGGTGAGCAGGTATCGTCTCAGCACTCAGGCTATACATGGGTTATATGAAGACATGCGAGTTGATCTGGATCCTGCAACCACAAGTCCCATGCCATCCCTGGCATGACCAAGCTGCTGGCTGCACTCCATTTCACTGCCAGCGGCTCTTTCCAAACCACAGTAGGAGTTGTGGGAGGAATGTCTCAGAGCACATTTTCACGCTGTCTGGATCAGGTCATTGAAGCAGTCATGGCCCGCATTAATCGATACATATACTTTCCTTGCAACAGGCAGGGCTTGATGGACTTGAAGAGAGCTTTTTATGCCTTGGCACACTTCCCCAATGTTATTGGAGCTATTGACTGCACCCATGAGGCCTTCATTCCACCACGTGAACGGGAGGCAGCTTACCTCAACAGGAAACTATTCCACTCCCTCAATGTCCAAATGATCTGTGATGCAGGAATGCATATTCTGGACACGGTGGCCAGGTACCCGGGCGGAACGCATGATTCCTTCATACTAAGGCAATCGGGCCTTTTCGACGACTTTGAGGCAGGCGTGTACGGTGATGCGTGGCTTGTAGGTAAAAGACATCATCTTTTCTCTATTCCATATGTATACCATATTGTTGAAGTGTGTCATATCACCCAAAAGGGAGGCTAACAGTTGTGGATTTGCCATGCCCATGTTCAGTGTTCCAACCCAGTATACATGGCTTGTCAGGGGTCATGAGCAAGTGATAGGCTTAATGTATGCCTTTTGAACATCCTTGTTCACTGTCCTGCTGCCGGTCTGTGGTGAAAGGAGTCAGTAATGGTCTGAAATATGAAACTGTATCTAGGTGCCTAGTACGGTTCATCTATGTGTCCCTTTTCCTATGAGTCCCTGTGGAGGCGTTCCAATGCCTGCACACTGCACACTGATGCCATACTCTCTGTGTGTGTGATTATATACCGAGCCATCTTGCCCCTTGGCAGCTACTGTAAATCTGTACACTTGCCCTCCTGTACAGCAAGTATTGTGCCCTGCATGTTGCTGGCCCCTGGTATTGCCTCGATAGGCTATTGTGCCACAATCTGCCAGACACCACAGCCTGCACTCCTGCAATGCACAATCACCATAACAATATAAGCAATGGCAATCCTTTCACTGCAGGTCCCACAGCTGTAATGTTGGTGTGTGCAGTTGTCTGGCAGCTACACCTCTGTACCCTTTCCTGCATTAGAACGGGCAGTTAGGCCACATGCAATGCTGTACTGATGGACATAGCAACTGCTTAGCACAATAGGTCACAACTCCTAACTATACTGCAGTCAGGCAACACGAATGAGCCTTTAAGGCCCAGCAATATTCCAGGCTATCTTGCACTGTATAACTGGATGTTGTGGGTAGCCAGTCACAGGCTATAACATAGCTTACAGTAATGTGTTTCTTATGTCATTGGTGCAGGAGATTTAGGTTATGGTTGCCGGCCATGGCTTCTTACCCCCATACACATGCCTAATAGGCCTGCAGAGATGAGATACAACGACACTTTATGTGCTACCCGCAAAGTCATTGAACGCACCTTTGGCCTTCTCAAAAGCCGCTTTCGCTGTTTGGACAAGACGGGGGGAGCTTTAATGTATGCCCCAGACAACGCTTCCAGGATTGTCCTACTGTGCTGTGTTTTCCATAATGTGGCAGTAGGTCATGGACTACCAATGGATATATGTCCCGACCTCCCACAGGATCCTGCATGTGTGAATGCCCGAGCCCAGGAGACCCTAGCGACTGGCAGCCAGATTCGCCAGAACCTTATAGTTTCACACTTTTCCTGATGGGCCTGGCCAATGGAATGTGTATTGGAATGGCATTGGTAGGTGTGGCCAACGAGTAAGTGCAGCGCTTCCAGTTATAACTAGTAAATTGGTATGATGTGTATGCCTAGGTATCTGCCCTATTTTCATTACTTAATACTTTCTGTATTATGGACCCTTGCACTGGCATTGGAACAAAAGCTGTGCTGCCAAGTTTATGCTTTATACATGGTATAGCCACCTTCTGTTCTGCCTGCATGACACAGTAAAAGAGGCTGGTCTGTTAACACAGTCTGTCACCTACCTAGAACCATTTGGGGTGACAGGCATCAGGGTGTACCCCTCACCCATTCTGATATGTCCAATGTACAGCTTTCTAAGAGTTGAAACGGCCAACATGCGTAAGCACCATGCACAGTGGTTCAACATTCGTTGTGTGTCTGTGTGTATGTACAAGGCCATTCCCAGTTAATTGTGAAACCTGGGCTTCCTCACATGACCTTTACTCTCTCACATGCATGACGATCTGCATAACACTTCGCTGTGTACATACAGGTACACAACCGATTCCGTACATTCATTTATTTATATATTTATTTATAAACTTTTAATATACCGATATTCGTGGGTCACATCATACCGGTTCACAATAAACTCATGGAGAGAAAGGAAATAGAAATTATAAATAACAGGGAAAGGGGAAGGGGCGCAGCGGAGGAAAAGGGAGAGAGTGGGGGTAGGGAGAAAGCAAGCGCCAGAGGGGACGTGAAAAGCAAGTGTAGGAGAGAGGGAGATAGAAGTGGATAGGAACTGAAGTAACAATTTTAACAATATCCTTACTGGAATAACAGCATCAACAAAAATCTATACATTTCAATAGATTGCATGTCTACAGGTGTACAAAGTGTGTACAAAGTGTGTACAAAGTGTGGATCGACGTCACCTTCAGGTGACAGTGCTTCATGTACATTGGAAGTGTGTACCATAGGTGCCCACAATACCACACACATCCCACAGCAGAACCCTCTCACCTTTCCTTACAAGCAGACTGAACGTCTTGGTGATATGACTCTCAGGTTTCACAATGTGCATAGCTTTTTGAAACCAGCCTTTGGCCTTTTACAAAGCAAGCTTAACTGAGTACATGGTTGCAAGGTCAGGCTATTGGCTGTGGTGGTATCATACTGATATGACACGTGTCCCCTCATATGAACATGTGAATATCCACTTGCTGGACTGTGAAGGCACATGACAGTATGACTTACAGTCATACTGCTCTCTCAGGTTGCACTTACAGATGTTACCATCATGCACGCCAAGGGTTTACCATCCTTTCAACTGTCTTTCACATGATGGCCACCTATAATATCCATATGGGTGCCTTTTCTTATGTCCGAGTCATTACACTGTTTCTGCTCTTATACAGCTTTAACAATTGTTTAATAATTGTTCCTTCATGATAACCATTACAGGAATGGCACACAAACGGAAGTCTATAGGGCATGTGTTATGTGTGAGGTCCTACAAAGCACATAGTCTCGCACACTAACCATATTGTATTGCAAACCACTAATGCAAAAGCCTTGCAGGCATATATCATGTGTACCTTCAGCTCCTCCACATGTGTGTGGAGGTCTGTGAACAGCAGCAAAGGTGAGCAGTGCTTGTGCTGTTACCTGTCGCCATTTGTAGGAATTTAGACCTGTCCTTTGGTCCTATCTAGTCCATGAAGCAGAGCTTTCCAAAGTGTGTGTCGGGACACATTAGTGTGTCGCCTGTAGTGTGGAGGTGTGTCGCCCGGTCCACAGGGCCGGCGGAAGCAGGGAACTATAGCAGGAAGATCGGCGGGCAGTGGTGGAGCTTACATCACCACGGCCCGAAGAAAAGGGTCACGTTCACTCCTCCTCCTTCCTGCCTGTGCAGCCCTGGAAGAAAAATGTTGCCGGAGCCGCGTGGGCAGGAAGGAGGAGGAGCATCTGCTGCGTACAGAAGAAGAGCAGCATTAATGGGCCGTTGCGGATCCCACGTCGCGACGGCCCGAGAAGAGGAGGAAACCCGATAGCAGGGCCGCTGCGGATCCCACGTCGCGGCAGCCCGAGAAGAGGAGGAAACCTGATAGCAGGGCCGCTGCAGATCCTATGTCACGGCCAGGGAAGATCAGGGCCTCTGAAGAGCCCATCCTTCGGCAACCCGTGCAGAGGGACAGCATGTGCCAGTGAGAGCCTGTGCTTGAGCAAGAGAGCATGTAGGAGTGAGAGAGCCTGTGTGTGTGAGTGTGAGACAGCATGTGCACGAGAGAGACAGTATGTATGTATGTATGAGAGAGAGGCATGTGAGAGTAGGAGCTGTGGATGTGTGAGATTGCATGTGAGTGAGAGCCTGTGTGTGAGAATGTGTGAGATAGTGTGTGAGAATGAGAACCTGATTATGTGTTTGAGGGAAGACAGATGGAGAGAAAAGAAATAGAAAAAAAGACCCTGTAAAAGGAATTGGCAAAAAAACAAGGAAAGCTGGAAAAAAAAGCCTGTGACCAACCGATTAGAAAACTAAGATCAGACAGCAAAGGTAAAAAAAAAATAAATTACTTTTTAGTGATTGGCACATGTAATCTTTGGGAATGTGCAAGAGTAGCACTTTCTCTATGCTGATCTCACAATGTACGAGATCAGCATGGAGGAAGTGGAAGCCTGCAAATATTTATTATGAGATAGGTTGTGTTGTGAAACATTTTATTTATGTATATATTTAAGGAAACATACATAAATTGTTGAAATACATTTTGTTCGTTTAACCTTTAACTTCTGGTTTGCTGGTAGACTGAATTACTGTGTCACGAAATTATGTTTGTCTAAAAAGTGTGTCACCAACATGAAAAGTTTGGAAAGCTCTGCCATGAAGGGTGGCATCTATGGCTGTTTCAGCAGCCTACCTTTGGTGAACTGAACATGAAAGATTCATCAGGCATTCTCAGATGCACTGCATACTCATTTGGGTGGTCAACTCCAAACACAGATGTTAGGTGTCTATCAGGGTAGATTTTGTCCTTTACATGTTGGCATTGAGGCAAGCTGCCCTGTACAGTATGTTACAGCATTCTGTGGCACATAATCGAATGAGCCATGAACGTGATGTGAATATTAGCTGTTGACGAGGTGTTTTCGGAATGCAGCTATACTTACTGTTTGTGGAGGCGGGAGGTGAGATGAGTGAGAAGCAGGTACAGTTAGTTGTCTATGAGCCCCTTCATCCATAGGTACAGGCGTGCCATTCACAGAGTACCGTTGGACCAATTGTCTGTGAAGGGACAGCAACCTGTATGGGGTTGTCATAACATACATGTATGTGATACGTATGTTATGCAGTTCTGAGTGCAGCATGCTCACTCGGACACTTGTATTGTGCGGTTCCTGCTGCTTTAGGCACGTCCGCCTGTATGTGTAGTGAACATAAGGGTATAGCAGGTAATCCGGTTCCAGGTTTTTTTCTAACCTACAGTTTAGTGTGCTTTTAGATGGTAGATGGTGTCTGTAGCCCAGGGCCCTCAGACACTGTACCACTATGTACTAAGGTCACTATGGTTTCATATATTACCCTTCGATTTATACTACTAATGACAGCACTCGGTGAATGTGCTGTTCATGCAGGTGCAGAGATGGGGCCGGGCCCAGTGTTATATATTGATTTGTTACTCACCATCCGGCACTAACGACCACAGCAAGGGTTGGGCCGCAAGTGTTAGTACGTAGTCACATCATTTACTGTTTATGTGCACCTTGCCCACGCCATCATTCACATACCTTTGCTATTCATGCTGCCAGTTTCTATACTGAACTGGAAGGCACATGCCTGTGTGCATGTGGTGCAGCCTGGAGAGTGTCAGTACATAATGATTATTTTCAGCTTTCACTCAAAATAGTTGTAATAGCCGTATTCCCAGCATGCATGTAGATAGAAAGGTGCCTGATTAGCTTTCTCTGTGTATGGATGGCCATGCACTTACACCCCACACACCGGGATTGTGCTACAGCTGTTGCTCTGAATATGTATTTATGTCTGAGCAGACGGTATGGCCATAGCATACCCCACAGCACCACTCCTATTTGCGGCCCTCACATAATCAGCCTACACCAGCTCTGTATGGGTTATATGATATAGCGAGCCTTTACAGTGTCATGCTACAGGTACCCTATATAAAGTTGTTGAGGACGCCTGGATGTCCCATTTACAAAATCTGTGTATGGTATATCATACCTTACACCACCATTGTGTTCAAGTTAGCTGTGGTTGGAGTGAGTGGTCTTACACTGTCTAAACTGCCTTCCCACACATGGACAGCAGGCCTATATCAGTACTGTGTGGATCAGCATCTGCGGAGGTGGCAAGTAGCACAGTGGTGTTTTGCTCTGTATCAGGAACACCTGTACAGTCAGACTCCCATGCCTGTGCTGGGCTCCCTTGTTGGTGTGTTACATATGTTTTTAATAAGGCTTCCCTCATGCCTACTGTACAGACTTCCCAAGAAAGGTTGTATGCATATGGCCAGTACCATAATGCATAATATGGAACGTAAAACAATTATCATGACAACTGCTATGAATTGTGCTGTGAATGAGCACAATATCTCGTGAATGGTATTTAAGCAGTGCTAAACGTAAGGTCTACATTAATACGATGGCATGTGACCTTTGTTTAATGTTATACGCTAATAGCATAGCAGGTTGTCAATAAAAAGCTATCTCTTGGAAAGAAACAGATACAGGTACTACATGCAGTGTAATGGCATATTGTACACCCATGTGGATCTGCATAGCGGCCATGTTCTTTGTGTACTGGATAGTTGACAGAGAGTTCATGTGCTGTAAATTCCACTGTCATACGAACAGTGAGATGGCACACTCCCATGGCCAAAAGGTATGGACAGAACAATTGACTCATTGAACCTGCCATGTACTACCACTAGCAAGGTATATATTTTTCTATGCACCTTGTTTGTCACACTGTGTCTACCAATGTACAAAGCTTGCAATGCAGTGTGACACACAGCATGCCTTCTTACTAGCACTTACTATTACCTACAGTACTTTGTTTTACAACAACATTACTTGTATGTTGTGACATACCCTTGTATTGCACATTTGCAACCTTTCACATTATGTATAGAGTACCCTCCTTGAAAGTCCTTTATCATTGCCTTAGACACCCAGCAGGTGACTGCACACTATATGAAGTGTTGGCATTTTATGTACACAGCTGTGTGACACAGGAGCTTGAAAGCTCCATAAGCATTACGTCGACCATGTGCAACCCTTAACAATCATGAACCACAAGCACAGCATAGACACATGATGAAACGTTACTAAAGCTGTGTGCATTTTATTAACAGATAATAGTATTCAACTGCTGATATACATGGCAATGTCTTAGGCAATCAAAACCTGCATGGACATGTGATGACACATCTTACAATAATTCCTGTTCATTGAACAGCACTGTCATTATGAACCCATACATAATATATATGGAAACAGCAGAATTACATACACATAGCAGTGTAGACATATAGCAGAATCATGGTTACACAAAGGACATGTAGAAACTGGAAGTGGCACCCCTGCTACAGTACTGATGGTAAGAGATAAGGTTATGATGCTGTACAATGTGATTAAAGGCAAAGACCCCAGACTGTCCTTGTTGAAAGAGTGCACTGAAAGAGGACAGCCAGAGAGCCAGGGCAGCAGAGTTCCAGCAAAGGCCCCAGACTGTCCATGTTGAAAGAGTGCACTGAAAGAGGACAGCCAGAGAGCCAGAGCAGCAGAGTTCCAGCAAAGGCCCGAGACTGTCCATGTTGAAAGAGTGCACTGAAAGAGGACAGCCAGAGAGCCAGGGCAGCAGAGTTCCAGCAAAGGCCCCAGACTGTCCATGTTGAAAGAGTACACTGAAAGAGGACAGCCAGAGAGCCAGAGCAGCAGAGTTCCAGCAAAGGCCCCAGACTGTCCATGTTGAAAGAGTGCACTGAAAGAGGACAGCCAGAGTGCCAGGGCAGCAGAGTTCCAGCAAAGGCCCCAGACTGTCCATGTTGAAAGAGTGCACTGAAAGAGGACAGCCAGAGAGCCAGGGCAGCAGAGTTCCAGCAACCAGCCAGCAGGAGAACAAGCACAAGGTCCAGCAGCAGCAGTGATGGAGCAGGTGAAGACACAGCAGCATGGGAGCAGGAGGCCCAGGAGGAGACACAGCAGCATGGGAGCAGGAGGCCCAGGAGGAGACACCCCGCAGCAGGCAGCCAGATCTTGGAGCAGATGAGAAGAGGAGACACCCCGCAGCAGGCAGCCAGATCTTGGAGCAGATGAGAAGAGGAGACACCCCGCAGCAGGCAGCCAGATCTTGGAGCAGATGAGAAGAGGTTAGTGCACGATGATTTGTTTCTTTCCATCTTGACGGCTCAGGAATTCTGTGAAGGGCCCACGCGCATCCATTTCCTTCCATCTCCACGGCACAGGAACTCTGTGAAGGGCCCACGCGTATCCATTTCCTTCCATCTCCACGGCACAGGAACTCTGTGAAGGGCCCAGGCGCATCAATTTCCTTCCATCTCCATGGCACAGGAACTCTGTGAAGGGCCCATGGGAGCAGGAGGCCCAGGAGGAGACACTGGAGTAACTGGAGGGAAGGGGTTATTTGACCATGGGATGCAACTTTAGGGCCCTTTGCCACGTGGGCCCTTGCCTCTTGGAGGCGGCGTTGTTTTGGAGGGCCGACCCCTGTGGCCTCGTCCCCGTCCTGGACTGCTGTGGGGAGTTGATGCCAGTGAGGAGGATTCCGATGCCTGATAGGTCATGCGCTCCAGGATGTGGCTGAGTACGTTGGTCATGGTGGTGACGGCAGCGGCTATGGTGCTCGCATCCTGAGAACTGGAAACTATCCCATGCTGCAGGATCCTGTTCTGTCTCTGCATTACTCGATGCAGGTATCGGATTTCTGCTCCCAAGCACAGGCCCTGCGAGGTTGTCATGGGCCAATCCAGTGCTGCTGCTGGTGGAGCTTCAGGTGGTGCTGTAGGGGCTGCTGCCGGTGGAGCTTCAGGTGGTGCTGTAGGGGGTGCAGCCGGTGGTGCTGGTGGTGGTGCTGCAGGGGTGGCTGCAAGTGGTGCTGCCGGTGGTGCTGCAGGGAGGGGGGGGGGAATATGTTGGTGTTGGCTGGCTAGATGGGGTTGATATCCCATGGGGCCTCAGCACTAGCATTAACTCACTGGCTGAGGAGTGCCTAGGGCTGCTGGTTCTTCCTCTCCAGCCAGCTGTGTCCTGCATGAAGGTGTCGATATCCATGGAGACATTCAGGCCGGTGAATGGTGGGGACTCCTGTGAGGGTATCAGCTCCTCCTGCTCCACCTGTGTCTCTGCATCGAGCTGTAAGGGACTCTGCATGAGAGGGATGGGCTGGCTGACAGATGGCCCTTGCCAGCTGGGTCCTGGCAATTCCTGGCTGAGACCCGGGCGTTCCTGAAGGCGAGCTGTGGAAACAGAAAAGAAAATAAAAACATCATAAATATATATGGTGTAACAAGCTGTCAAGCTGTTTGCCATCAGAGGACCACTTTGTGAGATTACAGAGTGATCATCTAATGGCATTTCTGTGTGGCGTCCACTACTGTGTTTGGGTCATTCCATGTGAATGGCAAAAACACATAGTGTTTGTCATAGTAGGTATGTAGAGTTGCTGGGTGGGCCTTTATGGACCATGGGAATTTACCAGCCGCGACTCTTGAGGTGTCCAGCCGTGTCTCCAAACCTTCAAACATGTCTGGGCCCAGCCGATTCAGCAACCTCTGCTCCATTTGTGTTATTACAGTTGGACAAGGTGCCCCTCCACCTGTCTGCTGCTGGTACTTCCTGCGTGTGGCAATTTTTCCTTTCAGCTGGGCCTTGACATCACGATATCTGTGTGATACCTGCTCCCATGTGCGTGGTATGCCACTGTGCCGGTGTCATCTTTAACTTTCCAGAGCTGGACCTTGGCTGCCTTGCTGGTCTTCGCTGCTCTATTTCCAAACAGGTAGGCATAATGCTCCAGCACACCGGCTATAAGCAGCTCGTTCTCCTGGCTGCTAAAGCGAATGGCCCGCAGTCTCATGCGTGGTGCTGGCTGACTGCGTGAGGGGGGTACCACTTCCAGTCCTGGAGGGGTGTCTTCCCTGCCCTCACTCTCCGTCCCGCTCTCATCTCCCCTCCCTTCACCCCCCCCCCCCAACTCATCCTGCCCTGGCCTATCCCTTCCCCTCTCTCCTGTGTCTCTGACTTCTTCCCCTCCTCCCACCGCTCTTACCTGACTAACCCCTTCCCCATCCTCCTATCCCTTCCCACTTGCACTCAGCCTGTCCCTGCTGCTAGACCTGGCCCTACTTCTACTCCTACTTCTCATTCCCCTGCCACCCCTCTCCTCCTCCTCCCACTCCCTCTCACTCCTCCTCCCTCTACTATCCTTACTGCTCTTCTCACCTCTCTTTCCACTTCTCTCACGCTCCATTCTCTCCCACTCCTCCTCCGCTCCTCTCTCCCACCACTCCTCCACCCCTCCACCACTCTACCACTCCTCCTCCACCCCTCCACCAATCCTCCACCACTCTTCCACCACTCCTCCACACAAATAGACAGACCGAACAAACACCACTTGCACTCAAACAAATATGACAGAAGACAAAAGGTTCAGGGACACAAGGGACAACAAAGAAACAGTACAACGCACTCAGTAATCGATGAAATGCTCTCCAATAAACTGCACTCCTCTCCTACACCTCCAATCACTAACACACCCTCAAAGGGGAAGGTGCAGGAAGTGTGCTTTTATACTGGAAACATTATCGCGAAACGTGATGATGTTTTCGCAGAACGCGACGAAGTTTCGCTCAACGCGATGATGTTTCACTGATCGTGAAGTGACTTCGTTAATCATGAAGTGACTTCACTGATCGCGAAGTGATTTCGGTATGCGCGAAGCTACTTCGCTGATGGCGAAGTCACTTCGCACATTGCGATAAGTACCGCGATATGTGAAACTTCTCTTTGCGAAGCAGAACTGCCCTTCATTAACATAGACACACCCATTTTGCTATCGCATGCGTTCTTCCTGCGATAGTTACCGCATTTTGATAAATCCAGGCCCATAACAGAAAATGGTATGTTAAAGAAAATCAAGAACTGGAGCAAATGGCACCCTTGCTTCAACACAAATATATAGAAGCCTTCTACTTAGTTGTTAATTGGTTTCCCCTGTTCTAATGTAAACTGGTCTTGAGTATCGGTATAGTAAAAGAATTTAAATAAATAAATAAATATATTTCTAAGCACCAAAGTCAGTTTTATCAAGACTATTTTTATATTAACATGAGGTTTATCAGTGCCAAACATGGGCTCTAACATCAGTCCATGGACGGAAAGGAACAATAGAAATGAAGGGGCCAATATGCAGTAAAGCGGCGAGTGGACAAGTTATTAGGCTAAACTCAGCCAGATACCTTGTCCCAGATATTCAGTGGAATAAACATCCTACTCAATATATCCACCTAAAGTTACATGTAGTTGGATAACTTCAAAACCTGACTGGCTATGGTAGAATATAACCAGTTAAGTTTTAAACTTGGGGCTTAACTGGCTACATTCAAAAGAATATAGCCATTAAAAAAAAGTTGTGTGAGGTCCTCCCAGTCCAAATTCCAGCTCTCCCCCCTCAATATTTAAAAAAATCATCGGCCATCTGAGCCCTCCCCCCATCAATCCCACTAATTTTTGTTTTTTTAAATAATAGTTTCACTTTTCACTTTTGAAGCTGGCTCCCCAATCTCTTGCTTTTACCCCCACTAAATCCAATACCTAAAAGAAGTCTCCCTCCCTCCCACCCACCCATCCAGTACTGTATTCAACCCGAAGGCCCCTGTTTCTAGTGCCGGTATCGCAGGGAGTTGTCAGAGTGGTGGAAGATTAGAGGATGGGTGGGGGTTCTTAGGTGAGTGGGGGTGAATCAGTGGATGGTTAGTGAATGGGTGAAGGAGTAGGTAGTTGAGTATAGGGATCCTGGGGCAGAATACCTATGACTCAGGGTTCCCAGGCAGAGGGTCTCTCTCAGGGGTCTCAGACTCAGCTATCCCAGTTCTTAGCTCATTTGTTCTTTTTTAGGCTTGGAATCTGGGTCAGAGAGGGAATAAAAGTTAACTCACATTTCTACGGCTCTGAGGTGCTATGTCAGCATGGTCCTAGACCTAGGGTTCCTGGGTGCACTGGACCACCCTGGTCCCAAGATGAGAACAGCTTTACATTTATATGCATCCTCCAGACTTCTTAGATCATCAAATAAAGGATTTCCAAGTGTACCTTCACTATAGTCTGCAAGTTGAGTGAAGTTCAAGACAGAGCAATTTCAATAATTGGCCCTACACTGTGAAATACTATACCTGATGATTTATGGAAAACAGTGCCAATGCAATGGTCTGGAGCTGCCCTAGGCGGTGATGATGTCTCCGATTTTCTGAACTGCACAAAACACTGAATCGCCATCTCCCCGTTCACGACTCCAGTCTCTCCACTCTTTTAAAAAATGGCACCTTCGCATCCGACACTGGCACCCTGCCCACTTCCTGTGCAGAGAGAGAGATTATCTACAAGGCCTTCATAATAGTGAAGTATTTAGATCTCTATAGGAGGGCCATCTAATAGGTCGAGGTGAGGTGTTGGTGGTGGTTTAGGGGCTAGTTTTTTGTGTAGGGTGAGATGTATGAACAGCACAGTACATGTCAGTGAAGCTTTGATGTCATTTGGAGGGAGGAAAGTCTCACAAAGATGCCATTTATACTATGTTCTTACACCCTAGCGTGGTGGACTCTATAACAGGGTACCATCAAGCTAGGGTGAGATAACATAGTACAAAATTTCACTGTGCTATCGCAGAGTGTGATATTGCCCCTCATTTTCATAAATCCCACCCAAACTCCTCCCTGACCCTTCCAAAAATTTGCATTTGTGCCATGCGCTACTGTTATTATCACATGTGTTATAACGTTATCATGTGCGTTAACACCATAACGCATTTTGATGAATGACCCTGTATGATTGTGACCCAGGTAATTTATGCTATTTGCTTCCTACTCCTGACTGGTTTCAAACTCTGTGTACATATCAAGACAGAACAAATGGAAAAACTTTAACAGATCACAGTTATATCGAGGGCTGTCATTGGCATCAAAGAACAGGAAAGCAATGGCTATTACTTATTACATCATCAGCATAGTATGACCTCACCCAATCACACCGCAGCATCATTCATGAATGTCCAAGATCAGGGCTTTTTTTTTTCTACCAGTACTTGATGGTACTTAGTAAAGGCACCTTTTTTTTCCCTCCTCTGCATTAACTCCTGGGAAATGACAGTTATTTATTTATTTATTGTTTTTTTTCTATACCGGTCTTCTTGTGTACATATCAAATCAGTTTATAATAAAAACAAATGCCAATTAAAACATTTAGAAACATAGAAACATAGAAATGACGGCAGAAGAAGACCAAATGGCCCATCCAGTCTGCCCAGCAAGCTTCCCTCATTTCTTCTCCCATACTTATCTGTTTCTCTTAGCTCTTGGTTCTAATTCCCTTCCACCCCCGCCATTAATGTAGAGAGCGGTGGAGGAGCTGCATCCAAGTGAAATATCTAGCTTGATTAGTTAGAGGTAGTAGGAGTAGTAACCGCCGCAATAAGCAAGCTACACCCATGCTTATTTGTTTTTACCCAGATTATGTTATACAGCCCTTATTGGTTGTTTATCTTCTCCCCTGCTGTTGAAGCAGAGAGCTATGCTGGATATGCATCGAAAGTGAAGTATCAGGCACATTTGGTTTGGGGTAGTAACCGCCGTGACAAGCCAGCTACTCCCCGCTTTGTGAGTGTGAATCCTTTTTTCTTCTCCCCTGCCGTTGAAGTTATGCTGGATATGCGTGAAGTATCAGTTTTTCTTTTCCCCTGCCGTTGAAGCAGAGAGCTATGCTGGAAATTCGTGATGTATCAGTCTTTCTCCGATGCCGTTGAAGTAGAGAGCCATGCTGGATATGCGTCGAGAGTGAAGTATCAGGTACATTTGGTTTGGGGTAGTAACCACCGTAACAAGCCAGCTACTCCCCGCTTTGTGAGTGCGAACCCTTTTTTCTTCTCCCCTGCCGTTTAAGCAGAGAGCTCTGCTGGATGTGTGAAGTAACAGTTTTTCTTTTCCCCTGCTGTTGAAGCAGAGAACTATGCTGGATATGCATTGAAAGTGAAGTATAAGAATGGAGTGATCAAGCTAGTTGAAAGGCATCAGGAATAGAGGAAGGTGGAGGTAGTAATCTGGATATTTGGTTTGGGGTAGTAACCGCCGTAACAAGCCAGCTACTCCCGTCATTGTGAGTGCAAATCCTTTTTTCCACATTTCCTCATGCTGTTGAATCTTAGAGTGATGTTGGAGTCACAGTAACCATGTGTATGTTTATTGACTAAGGGTATTGTCTCCAGGCAGTAGCCATCATTCTGGCGAGTCACCCACTCTTCATTGGCGGCCTCTTGACTTTATGGATCCACAGTGTTTATCCCACGCCCCTTTGAAGTCCTTCACAGTTCTGGTCTTCACCACTTCCTCCGGAAGGGCATTCCAGGCATCCACCACCCTCTCCGTGAAGAAATACTTCCTGACATTGGTTCTGAATCTTCCTCCCTGGAGCTTCAAATCGTGACCCCTGGTTCTGCTGATTTTTTTCTTATGGTAAAGGTTTGTCGTTGCCTTTGGATCATTAAAACCTTTCAAGTATCTGAAAGTCTGTATCATATCACCTCTGCTCCTCCTTTCCTCCAGGGTGTACATATTTAGATTCTTCAATCTCTCCTCGTACGTCATGCGATGAAGATCCTCCACCTTCCTGGTCGCCCTTCTCTGTACCGCTTCCATCTTGTCTTTGTCTTTTTGTAGATACGGTCTCCAGAACTGAACACAGTACTCCAGGTGAGGCCTCACCAAGGACCTGTACAAGGGAATAATCACTTCCCTTTTCTTACTCGATATTCCTCTCTCTATGCAGCCCAGCATTCTTCTGGCTTTTGCTATCGCCTTGTCGCATTGTTTCGCAGACTTCATATCATTAGACACTATCACCCCAAGGTCCCTCTCCTGCTCCGTGCACGTCAGCCTTTCCCCCCCCATCGAATACAGTTCATTCGGATTTCCGCTCCCCATATGCATGACTTTGCACTTCTTGGCATTGAATCTCAGCTGCCATATCTTCGACCACTCTTCCAGTTTCCTTAGATCCCGTCTCATTCTCTCCACTCCTTCCGGCGTGTCCACTCTGTTGCAGATCT
Source organism: Rhinatrema bivittatum (assembly GCF_901001135.1). Lineage (NCBI taxonomy): Eukaryota > Metazoa > Chordata > Amphibia > Gymnophiona > Rhinatrematidae > Rhinatrema > Rhinatrema bivittatum. Next base: position 31,713,777 of record NC_042624.1, on the reverse strand, counting down.
TAGTGTCATCCGCAAAAAGACAAACCTTACCTTCTATCCCGTCCGCAATGTCGCTCACAAAGATATTGAACAGGACCGGTCCCAACACCGATCCTTGCGGTACACCGCTTAAAACCGCTCTCTCTTCAGAGAAGGTTCCGTTTACCATCACACATTGTCTTCTGTCCGTCAACCAATTTGCAATCCAGGTCACCACCTTGTCACTCACTCCCAAGCTTCTCGTTTTATTCACCAGTCTCCTGTGCGGAACCGTATCAAAAGCTTTGCTGAAATCCAAGTATATGACATCGAGCGCTCTTCCTTGGTCCAATTCCTTGGTTACCCAGTCAAAAAAGTCAATCAGATTTGTCTGACAGGATCTTCCCCTGGTGAATCCATGTTGCCTCTGGTCCATCAATTCTCCGGACTGTAGATAGTTCACTATTCTCTCTTTCAGCAGAGACTCCATTACTTTTCCCACCACCGAAGTGAGGCTAACCGGCCTGTAGTTGCCAGCCTCCTCCCTGTTCCCACTCTTGTGAAGCGGGACCACCACCGCTCTTCTCCAGTCTCTCGGCACCACTCCCGTTTCTAGGGATCTATTGAACAGGTCACACAGCGGACCCGCCAGAACATCTCTGAGCTCCCTCAATATCCTTGGATGAATCCCATCAGGCCCCATGGCTTTGTCCACTTTCAGGTTCTTTAGCTCTTCCCACACATTTTCTACTGTAAAAGGATTTTCATCTATTCCACTTCCCTCCAGTTTCTTGTTGTGTAGAGATGGTCCTTCTCCAGGGTCTTCTTTAGTGAACACAGAGCTGAAGTATTCGTTTAATATTTCTGCCATTTCTTCGTCTGTCTCCACACATTGATCATTACCACCTTTCAATTTCACTATACCACTTTGGACCTTTCTCTTTTCGCTGATGTATCTGAAAAATGTTTTGTCACCATTTTTTATCTCCTTGGCAATCCTCTCTTCTGCTTGATTTTTTGCCAACTTGATTGTTTTCTTCGTCTCCCTCAGTTGATACAAATATTCTTCTTTGTGCTCCTCCCTTTGGGATCCTTTATATTTCTTGAATGCTGTTCTTTTAGCTTTAATTTTGTCAGCCACCTCCTTTGAGAACCAGATAGGTTTCAATTTTCTTTTGCTTTTCTTTATGTTTCTAACATATAGAGCAGTTGCCTTGGTGATTGCTCCTTTTAGATTGGTCCACTGCTGATCCACATCTCTCTCGTTCTCCCATCCTTTAAGTTCTTCCTCCAGGTACTTTCCCATTTCCTCAAAGTCTGTGTTTTTGAACTGTAAAACTCGGGTCTTTGTGGTTCTTTTCCCTATTCTATTAGTGATATTAAACCATACCGTTCGATGATCACTGCTGCTGAGGTGGGCGCCCACCTGGACATCTGAGACATTATCTGCATTATTGAGCAATAAGTCGAGTATAGCACCTTCTCTCGTGGGTTCCAACACCATTTGTTTGAACAAAGATACTTGCATGGCATCCATTATTGCTCTACTATTTTTAGTTTCTGCAGAGGGGATTTTCCAGTCTACATCTGGCATATTAAAGTCACCCACGATCACCACTTCTCCCTTCTTACCTATCTTATGGATGTCTTCAATCAGATCTCTGTCCAGCTCTTCCTTTTGGTTTGGAGGCCTGTAAACCACTCCAATATAAATGGACACTCCGTCATCTTTTTTTAGGTCGACCCATAGAGCTTCTTCTTTACCCCAACTTCCTTGTAGCTCAGATGCTTGGATGTTGTTTCTGACATAAAGAGCCACACCTCCCCCTTTTCTATCCTCTCTGTCCTTCCTTAACAAGTTATAGCCTGGTATTGTTGTATCCCATTCATGAGATTCTGTGAACCATGTTTCTGTGATAGCAACAATGTCCAATTCTGCCTCAGCCATTAGGGCCTGCAGATCTGGGATTTTATTTCCCAAACTATGAGCAATTCAATATTTCCCAAACTATGAGCAATTCAAAATTATAAAAGCAAGAAAGGTACAAATACATAATATCAAAAATTCTAAAATTATAAGCGTGTAAAAGTAACTAATTTTAAACAGTTAAAATAGAGAATTAAAATGTAGAATAAAAGAAATAAGAAGATTAAAATTATTAAAATGCTTGATGAAGCAGCTAGGTTTTTATTCCTTTTTTGAAAGCTTTGATATTAGGTTCCATCCTCAGGTTTTGTGGTAGGGAATTCCATTATCGGGGCCCGGCTATTGAAAGTGCTCTGTCTCGGACTGAATTCAAATCAGCAGATTTTATTGACGGAATTGGGAGTAGTCCAGTATTTGTCGATCCAGTTGTTCGGGAAGGGGTGTGAAAATGTAGTGATGCTGTAAACCATTCCATTTTTTCATTATAGAGTGATTTGTGGATTAATGAAAGAACCTTATATTGATTTCTGTAATTGATGGGTAACCAATGGAGATCTTTTAAGACGGGTGTGATATGATCAGCTTTTTTTGTATTTGTCAGAAGTCTAGCGGCCGAGTTTTGAAGTAATTGGAGAGGTCTTATGACACAGGCAGGTAGGCCCAGAAAAAGGGCGTTACAATAGTCTAGCTTGGTAAAAATCAGGGACTGTAAAACAGTTCTAAAATCATTCTGGTATAAAAGATATTTTAGCCTCTTTAAAACATTCAATTTAAAATATCCATCTTTAATAATGTTGTTTATCCATTTTTTAAAATTTAATTCACAATCCAGAATGATCCCAAGGTCTCTAAGATCCAGAGAAATGGGATACTGTTTGGCGACTTCCACAATTTCAGCTTCCTTTTGCGGACTTAATTTAGGACATATATAGAGGATTTCGATTTTCTTTGCATTGAGGGAGAGGCTCATCTGTGTCGAGACTTTGTTGATTGCAGATAAATAAATGTCCTACAGTTTAAGAGTAGCGCATAATGAAGATTTGATAGGTATTAAAATCTGAACGTCGTCAGCATAAATAAAATACGTAAGATTAAGACTGGTAAAAGTTTGCATAAAGGAAGCATATAAATATTAAAAAGCATGGAAGAAAGTGAGGATCCCTGAGGTACACCATGTAACAAATTCATTTGTTCTGATTCTACATTGTTCAATTTGACTTTGTATGATCTGTTGTTCAAATAAGATTTAAACCATTTGTTATGAATTCTGCCCGCGGTCCCCCGCTAGCAGGCACCTTACCTCTCACCTTTTGCTGCTTTCCCAGATGCGGCCGGATGCCGCCGATATCGGGCCTTCACCGTGGCTGGAGCCGCAGACTCTGTTTTCTCTTGTGGCCCGGAGGCTGCCCATCTTGCCCTGCTCCAGCGCGGCACGGAGCCGCCGACGTTTGCCAACGCGGCAGGAGGCCGCCGCCGACATCCCATCCATCTTCACGGCTGGAGGCCACAATCCCCGAGCTGGCTTGGCTGGAGCCACCCTCGGGTCCTCCTGCAGCGGCAGGGGCCGCTGCCGTCGTCGGGGCCTGCTCCTTGGCCCAGCCCTGCTTTCTCTGTGCAGACATCGGTGCAGGGCCGCTGTCCACGGTCCTGCACAGTTCCTGCTTCCTCTCTAGGCGCACGGCCGCGCCTCTCTTCAGGATTTAAAGGGCCCATGGCCGGATATACCCTGGGCCCCACCTTCAGACTGTGTCCTATGCCAGCCCTATAAAAGGGTTGCTCCTGCATTCTGTCTTTGCCTTGCATTGGAGTTACTTCGCCTCTGAAGGCTCCTGCTTGCCAGCACTCCAGTCCTTTGTGTTCTTCGTGGAGCTCCTTGTCTCATCTCGCCTGCTTCTTGCCATGTCTTCGTCACCTGAGGTCCTCGTCCAGGTGTCCTGATGTCTCATCGTCTGATGTCCTGCTTCCTGATGTTCCAGGTTCCTTGGTGTCCTTCTCTTGTCCTCTTGAGCCTTCCGTTCTGCCGGCCATGGATCTCCAGGTGACACGTCTCTGTTTGTGGAGATGCCGGCTGTGGACTCTTGTCCTGCGCTCCTGAGCCGTCCTGTCCTGCCAGCCTTTGTGGTGTTCCAGATGACACCGGCTCTGTCGTCGAAGTCCCGCCTCAGCTGGATTCCTTCCTGCGCTTGTTCCGCTCTCCGTGTGGTCCGTGACCAGCCTCCTCAGGCTGTGTAGGGAGCGCAGTGGGACAGGGTGGTCCGTGACCAGCCCATTGGGTCCGCCTGTGAAGGTGGGCTGAGTAGGGCGCCCTGAGAGACAGAGCCAATGTCCAACCTTCCCAGCTTCTCGTCTCGTCTGGACTTCGTCAAGTTCTTTGTCTCTGTGATGCCGTCGCATCAGTCCTTCGTCTGTGATGCCGTCGCATCAGCCTTCGTCTGTGATGTCTTCGCCTCAGTCATAGTCTCATGTCTTCGTGTCAAGGCCTCCGTCTGCCCTCATCCTCAGGCCGGCCTGCTGCTCTATGCCGATCCTAAGCAGCAGGTCCGAAAGGGCTTGGAACGATTGGAGGACTGTTCACCTTCCAACATCATCTTGTTGGCTTGGGAGCTTGCAGGCCTGGCAGAGGGTAAGACCATGCTGGGACGCCACCAACCCTCAGTTCGGTCCTGGATCCGTCTGGGGTCGGGCCGAGGCCCAAGGACACACGAAAAAACCCGCACGTAACACCATTGTAGAGTAATGTCTTTTAGACCTATTTCTTTTAATCTATTCAAAAGGATCGCATGGTTCACAGTGTCAAAAGCTGATGATATGTCTAACATGATCAAAAAATAGTTTCGACTATTGTCAGTGCCTCTTAGCACAACATCTTGTAAAGACACCAAAAGAGTTTCTGTGCTGTGATGTTTACGGAAGCCATATTGAGATGGGAAAAGAATATTGTGTGTCTCTAAGTGGTCTGAAAATTGATTATTTACCACTTTTTCTAATATTTTGGACAAACAAGGAAGATTGGATATAGGTCTTAGATTTGCCGGGTCAGCAATATTCAACTGGGTTTTTTTCAGAATGGGTTTTACTATCGCACAAACCATTCTGTACACTGTAATTTTAATTACTGTTATTGGGACTAATGTTTTTTCTTCTTTATTCTCCTTTTAACCACTTTATGTATTACTTTGGCAACACATGCACATATTTTATCAAGACAAAGTTTCATAAATATAAATCTGAGAAAGCATCTGTTGGATTCGTGGACCCTTGGACCGATCGGAACCGGATGGCGAGCCGCTGAGTGAGGTGGCAGCGGAGGTCCCGATCGGAAGGCGGCAAGGATCTGAGTGGCTGAAGTGGGATCCCGGAAAGCCCTATGCGACCAAGGGCTGTGGCAAGGAAGGACGAAACGGTGAAGCCGGTACGATGGTGAGAAGATCTTCACCCTGGAAGCCGAGCCTCACCCAAGAGGAGCTTGTAGGAGTTCGGCCGCTGGGACTTAGGAGATTCACCCTGGAAGCCGGCGTCCCCCCAGGAGGAGCCCGTAGGGACCCGGCCGCTGGGACTTAGGAGAGCCCGCGGGGGCGGAGTCGGATGGAGTCCAAGGTAGTCGCTCACCAGTCCAGAGTCGTGTGCCAGGGAATCGTCGCTTGCCAGTCCGAGATCTGAAGCCAAAGGATCACTGTAAGCCACACCGGGGTCCGAGAGCCGGGAGTCGTCGTAAGCCAGTCCGAGGTCCAGAGCCAGAGGGAACACCGTAAGCTGCGCCGAGTCAGAAACCAAGAGTCGTCGTAATCCAGTCCAGAGTCAGAAGCCGAGAATCACCGTAAGCCAGTCCGAGATCAGAAGCACAGGAAATCAAGAGGATCAGGAAACGCAGCAACTGGAGACAGGGTAAACCTGGGAACCTCGTTGCAAGGCAATGTCTTGGCTGGACTGCAGGGTATAAATACCCTGCAGCGTCTGACGTCACCCGGAGGCTTCCCCTGCCTATTTCCCGCGCTGGCCCCTTTAAATTTAGCTTAGAGACGCGCGCGTGCGTCTAGGGGGCGGGGCCAGCCGCCGAGGAACACCGGCGGAGCAGCAGAGGCTGGGACGCGGTGCCAGAGGGCCCTGCAGGCCCGAGCGAGGTCGGGACGCGCCGGGGACGCAGCACCCGCGGTCCCTGCACCCCTGGGAGACCGGAGCCCGAGACGCTACCGCCGCGGGGTGAGTGCCGATCCCGGGGGCGCCCCGGGATCGCAACAGTACCCCTCCTCCTACGCCCCCTCCCAGGAGGTCGCGGCTTGTCCGGATGCGCCACATGAAACTGGTGAAGAAGATCCTTATCGAGAATGTGCGAGGAGGGCTCCCACGAGTTCTCCTCAGGACCGTACCCCTCCCAGGAAAGGAGATACTCCCAGTGATGACGACAGAACCGGATATCCAAGACCTCTTTAACCGTGTATGTGGCTCCAGGATCAGAAGCAACAGGAGTGGGCTCCGGAGGCAGAGGTCGAAAGTGGGAGTGGACCACCGGTTTGAGAAGGGAGACATGGAAGACGTCATGTATGCGCAGGGTAGATGGAAGACGTAGGCGGTAGGAAACCGCGCCAACACGTTCGGCTACCCGGAAGGGTCCAATGTAGCGAGGAGCTAGTCTCATGGAGGGAAGCCTGAGTTGGATATTCTTGGTAGAGAGCCAAACCATGGAACCGGGCAGAAACACTGGAGCGGGACGTCGAGACTTATCTGAGTACGCCTTGAACCGGGCGGCGGTGCGGTGGAGCTTCTCTTGCGTGGAGTGCCAGAGCTGCTGAATCTGGCTAGCCGTCAGTTGCGCCGCAGGCGAGGAGGTAGGTACTGGCAAGGGTAGTGGTGGTTTGGGAACCTTCCCATAAACCAGCTGGAAGGGCGATCGAGAGGTAGCGGAGTGTCGATGGAGGTTATAAGAGAACTCAGCCCAGGGGAGAAGAGAGACCCAGTTGTTCTGTTGCTCCCCTACAAAGGCGCGGAGAAACGCTTTCAAAGTGCGGTCCGTGCGTTCCACTTGGCCATTGCCCTGGGGGTGGAACGCCGTGGTTAGGTCTAATTGAATCCCAAACTTCCTGCAGAGCGCCCGCCAGTACTTTGCCGTGAACTGGGGGCCACGGTCAGAGGCGATATGCTGAGGCAGGCCGTGCAGGTGGAAGACATGGTGGACGAAAAGTTCTGCCAACTCAGGGGCCGTGGGCAGCTTGGCTAGTGGCACAAAATGAGCCATCTTAGAAAAGCGGTCTACCGTGACCCATACCACCGTCTTCCCTTGTGACGGGGGCAGCTCAACGATGAAATCCGTGGAGATGTGGGTCCACGGTTCCGCGGGTACCGGGAGTGGCTGAAGGAGCCCCCAGGGGCGACCAGGCAGAGGTTTTTGCTGCGCACATGTAGGGCAGGACTGTACGTAGAGGCAGACATCCTCCTTCATCCTTGGCCACCAATAGAACTCCGTCAGTAATTGGAGAGTCCGGGAGACCCCGGGGTGTCCTGCCGTCAAAGAATCGTGTGCCCAGGCTAGGGCCCGTCTTCGAGCACGCACTGGAACTACTGCCCTCCCTACTGGTGCTACATCGGTGGCTGCCAGTTGAATCTTAGCCGGGTCCAAAATGTATTGAGGAGGATCAGAGCTGTCCTCAATCTCAGAAACGCGTGAGAGGGCGTCTGCCCTAGTATTCTTGACTGCTGGCCGATACCGAAGAATGAAATTAAACCTGCTGAAGAAGAGGGACCAGCGTGCTTGCCGAGGATTGAGCCGCTGAGCATGGGATAAGTATTCAAGGTTCTTGTGGTCCGTATAAACCACGATTGGGTGTTGGGCCCCCTCCAGCCACTGACGCCATGCTTCAAAGGCCAACTTAATGGCCAGTAGCTCCTTATCTCCGATGCCGTAGTTCCTCTCGGCAGGCGAAAACTTCCGGGAGAAGTAGGAGCACGGCCGGGTTTTCCCCTCCTTGGAGACCTGGGACAGGACGGCCCCCACGGCTATGTTGGAGGCATCCACCTCCACAATGAATGGACGTAGGGGATCCGGGTGTCGGAGGCAGGTGTCCTGGAGGAAGGCCTCTTTAAGATCCTGGAAGGCCTGTACGGCAGTAGAGGGCCAGTTTCGTGCATCTGCACCCTTGCGCGTGAGGGCTGTTAAGGGCGCCACCAAGGAGGAGTAATGCGGGATAAAGTGGCGGTAAAAGTTGGCAAAGCCTAAAAACCGTTGGATTGCCTTTACTCCCACCGGTTGTGGCCAGTTCCGGATGGCGGCAACCTTTTCAGGGTCCATGCGGAAACCAGTAGAGGAGATGATGTATCCCAGAAAGGGCAAAGACTCCTCCTCAAACTGACACTTTTCCAGTTTTGCGTATAGTCGGTTCTCCCTCAGTTTTAGCAAAACCTGTCGCACATGTTGCCGATGTTCCTCAAGATCCCTGGAAAAAATCAAGACATCGTCGAGGTAAACAATGACTGAAGTGTACAGGAGATCACGTAGCACCTTGTTCATTAAGTTTTGGAACACCGCTGGAGCGTTGCAGAGGCCGAAGGGCATGACGAGGTACTCGTAATGGCCATCCCTGGTATTAAAGGCGGTCTTCCACTCGTCGCCTGGTCGGATTCGTACGAGGTTGTACGCCCCTCTAAGGTCCAGCTTGGTGAAAACACGAGCTCCTTGTAGGCGATCCAGGAGCTCCGGAATCAGAGGTAATGGATAGCGGTCTCGTCAGGTAATCTGGTTCAGGCCCCGGTAATCAATACAGGGCCGAAGAGACCCATCCTTTTTGGCCACGAAGAAGAAGCCGGCTCCAGCCGGAGAGTTGGACGGTCTGATGAACCCTCGGTCCAGGTTTTCTTTAATGTAGGCGGACATAGCCTTGGTCTCCGGTAAGGACAGAGGATATACTCTCCCACGAGGGGGCGTGGTGTCCGGGAGCAAGTCGATAGCACAATCGAATGGGCGATGCTCTGGGAGTAACTCTGCCTTCTCTTTAGAAAAGACATCCTGGAAAGCCTGGTACTGGGGTGGAACTGTCAGAGGAGTAGTCAGGAGCGGAAGCATCTGTAGCGGACGAGCAGGAAGGCAATGGCGGGCGCAGCCTGGACCCCATGATGTGATCTGGAGCGAGGACCAGTCGATCACTGGAGAATGTTTTCTTAGCCAGGGCAGTCCGAGGACGAGTGGGTGAATGGACCTCTCGAGGATGAGGAAAGAGATCTCCTCCTTATGAAGAAGACCAACCTGGAGCTGAAGCGGACTCGTATGAGTAGATATGGTCCCTGGGAGGGGAGTTCCCTGGATGGACGATACTCGCAAGGGGGGTTCCTGAGGCAACACTTTGAGCCGTAGCTGTTGTGCCAGGTCTCGGAGGATAAAATTCCCCTCGGACCCAGAGTCGAGGAGCACCAGGGTATCGAAACCCCCTCCAGGAATACAGAGTTTCGCTGGAACAGTACATGGGGAGTCCGGAGAAATACTGCCTAGAGTCAACTCTCCCCTAGACCCTAGGTTCTGGCGTTTCCCGGGCGCTCTGTGCAGCGAGCCAAGAGATGCCCCTTACCACCGCAGTAGAAACATAGTCCCTGCGAGCGTCGACGCCTTCGTTCTTCGGCCGAGAGAGGACCCCGACCCAACTGCATGGGTTCTTCAGGCGGAGGAGCAGCGGTCGTAGAAGGTGAAGTTCGAACCCGGGGTGGCGTGGTTCGACGAGCGGACAATCCCTGGCCGGACCTTCGCTCACGAAAACGGCGCTGGATGCGCCGGTCCACGCGTCCAGCCAGTTCTATGAGTTCCTGTAGGTCATCTGGGAGATCCCGGGCCGCGAGTTCATCCTGGAGACGAGGAGACAGACCTTCCAGGAATATCCCGGGTAAACTGTCCTCTCCCCAGGCTAGCTCAGTAGCCAGGGTCTGGAACTCCATCGCAAATTCCTCTAAGGGGCGATTGCCCTGTCTCAGCTGGAGGAGCTCGGAGGCAGCTGTGGAGGCCCGGGATGGTTCGTCAAAGATCCTCCGGAAGGCTTTGACGAATTGCACGAGGTTATTTAATCGGGAGTCTTGGCGCTCCCAGAGGGAGGAAGCCCAAGCCAAGGGTTTCCCGTCCAGGAGAGAGATAATGTAGGTTGTTTTGGACCGGTCCGTGGTGAACTGTGCCGGCAGAAGGTCGAAACGGATATAGCAGTGGTTGAGAAAACCCCGACACGCCTTCGGATCCCCAGAGTACCTAGGGTGTACTGGCATCTGTACCGGGACAGGGGAACCCGGGTTGACCTGAGACATGGTTGCTGCGGGGCGAACGGCGGAAGTCCCTTCTACCCGATCTGCCAGGCGTTGAACGGTCGACATCAAGGTGTCGAGGCACGATTGCTGTTGCTGCAGCTTCTGGGCTATGCCTGGGATAGCCTTTAGACCGGCAAGGTCCGCCGGGTCCATGGCCTTGCAATCTGTTGGATTCGTGGACCCTTGGACCGATCGGAACCGGATGGCGAGCCGCTGAGTGAGGTGGCAGCGGAGGTCCCGATCGGAAGGCGGCAAGGACCGAGTTCTGAGTGGCTGAAGTGGGATCCCGGAAAGCCCTATGCAACCAAGGGCTGTGGCAAGGAAGGACGAAACGGTGAAGCCGGTACGATGGTGAGAAGATCTTCACCCTGGAAGCCGAGCCTCACCCAAGAGGAGCTTGTAGGAGTTCGGCCGCTGGGACTTAGGAGATTCACCCTGGAAGCCGGCGTCCCCCCAGGAGGAGCCCGTAGGGACCCGGCCGCTGGGACTTAGGAGAGCCCGCGGGGGCGGAGTCGGATGGAGTCCAAGGTAGTCGCTCACCAGTCCAGAGTCGTGTGCCAGGGAATCGTCGCTTGCCAGTCCGAGATCTGAAGCCAAAGGATCACTGTAAGCCACACCGGGGTCCGAGAGCCGGGAGTCGTCGTAAGCCAGTCCGAGGTCCAGAGCCAGAGGGAACACCGTAAGCTGCGCCGAGTCAGAAACCAAGAGTCGTCGTAATCCAGTCCAGAGTCAGAAGCCGAGAATCACCGTAAGCCAGTCCGAGATCAGAAGCACAGGAAATCAAGAGGATCAGGAAACGCAGCAACTGGAGACAGGGTAAACCTGGGAACCTCGTTGCAAGGCAATGTCTTGGCTGGACTGCAGGGTATAAATACCCTGCAGCGTCTGACGTCACCCGGAGGCTTCCCCTGCCTATTTCCCGCGCTGGCCCCTTTAAATTTAGCTTAGAGACGCGCGCATTCGTCTAGGGGGTGGGGCCAGCCGCCGAGGAACGCCGGCGGAGCAGCAGAGGCTGGGACGCGGTGCCAGAGGGCCCTGCAGGCCCGAGCGAGGTCGGGACGCGCCGGGGACGCAGCACCCGCGGTCCCTGCACCCCTGGGAGACCGGAGCCCGAGACGCTACCGCCGCGGGGTGAGTGCCGATCCCGGGGGCGCCCCGGGATCGCAACAGCATCAGTAGGGGAGGGAGAGGAGAAAGAGATAAAAGCACCAGTGAAGGAGGAAAAAGAAAAAAAAGCACTGGTACTGCCTCTGTCTTTCAATCTCCTCCTCCCACTGTTGCTTTTCCCATGCTAAGATGGTGGCAAAATAGGTAGCAGCAGGAAAAGCACTGCTCTCTTATGCCTGCTGCCATGGGTGTGCAGGATTATGCTGTGACTGAAGGCTACAGCCAGTTGCAGGGATTACTCTGTGGGGGTGGGGCACTCGATAATTGCCCCAGTTTTCCCGCCCCTTCCCCTTAAGGACAGCCCTATATATGAGTGCCAGTACCTTTCTAGAAAAAAACGAACTGGGTGATGCATCACGCCACTGTCAGTGCTCTAACGTGCGTTATATCACTCGATATTCACGATATCAGGGCTGGTGCTAGCTTTTCTGCTGACCTGTGTGAAAAATTACTGTGCTGCCTCCCCCCCATTCATTCGGTGTCTATCCTGGGCCCATCAAGTAAAGCCCAGCTCCGTCATACAATCTATATATTTAAAAACTGACAACCCCCCCCCCCCCCCACAGAACCCATGGATAGGGAAGGATATTAGGTACCCTAGGCAAACCTTACAGCCTTGCACATATGCTAACCACCCCCCCACACACACACACACTCCCACACCCTTTACAGACACACACAATTAAATTATGCATTTATAACAAATTTTACATAAAAAAGAGCATTCAAAAGTAGACAGTCTTCAGAGGCAAAATCATCATTTGCAACATGCCTATTAAGCCTTCCCTTAAGTTCCAATATTTCTACATACATCTCAAACAGACTCAGCCCAATTGGCTAGACTCTCGGTCCAGCCCCAGTATATACATATGTATTCTACCTCGTTTTTGCTATCCTTTTACTTCCTGGCTACTCTAGCTCCCAAGTTTAATCTCCCTGTTATATGTAACTGTGCTTTGGCCTTCCTGTTATTTGGTTATGTTGTTAATCCCTAAGTTCCATGTAAACCGGTTTGATATGAATCTTGTCGTGAAGATCGGTATAGAAAAATGTCAAATAAATAAATAAATAAATATTTACATGCACTCCTGAAGTGCCAACCAGAAAACTCTGCGAAAAAGACACTTGGAGCTTCTATGGAATTAGACTTTTTATAATGCGTACTGGATGTGAGCTTGGCCTTCAGAAAGCCATGAACAAACAGAATTACCATTACACTAATGTAAACCTCCCAAGCCAAAACATCCCTAACAACATTATCTATGAAAAGGCAACACTGCACATATTACACCAGGCCCTAGAACGCCAATAAAACTCTTATTAGGAAACCAGGATGCTATAGATCCCTACACAGAAATTACATGCTAGCAAAATACCTCACCTCGGTCAAATATACAGAACATACAGGCCGATACAGTACAGTGCACTAGCTTTACCCCTTATTCAAATGCATGTTGATGGCCCTATTAGTTATTCCCACGTGATTCAGTAAGTAAAATGTACAGCCAAGCCACACATTTTACTATCAGAAATTAGCACCTACCCAAAGGTAGGCGTTAATTTCTGCTGGCACCGGGAAAGTGCACAGAAAAGCAGTTGAAAACCGGATGCTCAATTTTGCCAGCGTCCGGTTTCCGAACCCATGGCTTTCAGAGGATTTGAGAACCGACTCCGGCAAAATTGAGCGGCAAATTGACTCCGGCAAATTGACTCCGGCAAATTGAGCGTCAGCTGTCAAACTCGCTGACAGCCACCGCTGCTGTCAAAAAAGAGGCGCTAGGGACGCACTAGTGTCCCTAGCGCCTCTTTTTACTGCCGGCCCTAATTTGAATACTTTTTTTTACTGAATCGCGCGCACAGGAGAGCGGGTGCTTGCCCGCTCTCCCGTGACTTTTACTGTATCGGCCTGATAGAGAGACCCTGACCAAGTACAGAATAAAGAGATCAGAAAGTATAAACAGAAACCTGCTGAGAAGAATTGAACTGCAACCCACAACAAGCCAGATCTACATGCAGAGCAACAATGGAAAAACAGAAACATTACCATTCTCATAAAATATTAAATAATAAAATCAGGAAATATAAAACAATCCTAATAGAAAATCATATTCATAAAAATAAATATTTCAAATCAATTAATGAATAGAAAATCCAAAATTTCCCAAGCACCAATAACATATTTCAAAACATCTGGGGCCGGATTTTTAAATCTATGCACGTGGGGTACATTTGTGCGCGCAGCCCGCATGTTATAAAATCTGAGGTAGGCGCACGCAAGGGGTGCACACTAGTGCACCTTGCGCGCGCCGAGCCCTAGGAGAGCCACGATGGCTTTCCCCGTTCCCTCAGAGGCCGCTCCAAAATCGGAGTGGCCTCGGAGGGAACTTTCCTTCGGCTCCCCCCACCTTCCCCTCCCTTCCCCTACCTAACCATCCCCCAGCCCGAAAATTAAAAAAACTCTTACCTTTGTTGCAGATGTTACGCGCGCCGGCCCAGCAGCCTAGCAGAGGCCTCTGGTCACGCCCCCGCCCCGCACTGCCCTGCCCCTACCCCTTTTTTCAAGCCCCGGGACATATGCGCCTCCTGGGGCTTGCACGCGTCGCCGGCCCTATGCAAAATAGGCTCGGCACGGGCAGGAGCGGGTTTAAAAGGGTTACGCGCATATATTATACGAGTAACCCTTTTAAAATCTGCCTCCTGATGAATAAAAATCCAATAATCTAAAAATGTTCTATTCCCCCCCCAAAATTAAATATTTAGAAAGATCAGAATCATCAAATTATACACGATTAAATCTAATAAGGATTAAAACATCTCCTACTTTCCATACCTGTGATCTTCTAATTTCCAGTTACCTGAGATTGTCGTGGATTGGGAGTAGTAGGACCGCACAAATTTTATCTTCTCTCCCATACACACGCACAGTAACACATTCATTCTCTCATACACTCCCTCTCTCTAACATACACAGAATCTTGCTCCTTCTCAGATACATTGTGTGTGTGCCTGTGAGAGGCTATATGTGACACATGGGCTCTCACAGGTACACAGATATACACACAGGCTCTCACACAGACACACACACATACATGCACTCTCTCAGTCACTCACACACATACTCACGTCCTCCTGTTTTCTTCGGGCCATGGTGGATTGATGTCTTTGGGCTGAGGTGGGATGAGCTCCATCACGGCCTACTGACCTTCTTGATTGGGGGGAGCAGAAGCTGTGCGTTGGCGTGCGCGCATGCATGTAAATGGAAGAAATACCTCTCATTTTCAGCTGCCGGCGAGTTGAGCACTGGCTGCCTGCAGCTTCTCTCCTTCTTCAGCCGCTTGTGGATTGAGCGCCGCAGCCTCTCTCTTTCTTTGGATGCTGGCAAGTTAGGCTCCACCGATAGCCCCGTGGCCTCTCTTGCCCACCGCCCCCAGGGTGTGCCATGCCGAGCAAATGCATGGTATGCCCACCTGGTTGCTTTGGGCCTGCATGATAATTTGCATCTTCCTGCCCAGATACCCTCCTCTATTACAATGAACTTCTTTGCATGCAATTTGTATGCATGAATAATGCTAATATTTTATTGTGGCCGACTGAGAAGTTTGTCAGCCGTGATAAAACAACTCCTATTTGAAATGCATTAGATGTATTAGATGTCCGGCAGGAGACCTGAGACCAGAAAAAATAAAAATAATACAGCAAAAACGGAAAGGTTGAGTGGGTGTCATTGTTGACCCCATCTCAACTGGCAGCTGACACGCCCAAAAAGTAAAAAAATAGATTAAAAAGCCTGCATGGTGACAAACTCCAGCCTTCCCCCTGCCAATGCAAAAAAAAAAAAAATATCCGCTTTGAGTCCCGGCCCCCCCACCCCCCCAGTGTCCAAAAGTGTCCGCATCCCAACCCCCAAGTGACCAGGACTGTCCTGGGCCCCCCAAGTCAGATAGTGTCCCAGCCCCACCTGCCCAGCCCCTTCCCCCCGGAAGTCAGAAAATACAAACATTAAAGTGCAGGCCCCCCACCTCACTCCTGACCCCCCTCCCACACCCCTCTGAACCTTCAAATGGATCCTGCATTGGGGCCGGGTACACCCTTGCACCTGGTCAGATTGGTGCCATTTGTGACTGGGGTAAGGTCCAGGGATCCGGGTTGGTGGGAAGGGGGTGCGCTGGGACCAAAAGTGGTTTATTTTTTTTTGCATGGATGAGGGGGGGGGGGGGGGTTGTTGCCACATGGGCTTTTTAATATATATTTTTACTTTTTGGGCTGTTGGGGTGACCTCATCCCATTTTGCCATGACTTTTATTTTTCGGGCCAGATGCCCTTTAAAGCAATGGCAGTCCCGTGATATTGGGGCCGCCATTGCATTAAAGGGCCACTTGCCGCATTAATTTGTGCTGCGGTGTTTGGCTGTGAGACAAAAGAATGTGCCATACAGCCGTGATGCTTTTTCAGTGGAGGGGCCCCACTATTGTGGTGACATCCAGGGCTAAGACTGGTAGGCAGGCACAGATTTAGGAACAGACAATGAAGGCAGTTGCCTCTGTTGCCAAATTTTTATAGGTGCCAGTGTTGTTACTGCTGCTGCATGCCTAAATCCAGGCCTGCTACCGTGGTGCTGGCCCCACAACAGCAAGAGCAAATGGAGTCAGGAAATGTAGCCTATGGCCTCTGACAGCCCTTGCCTATTAACTGGCACTGCAGTGCCTCTCTCCTAGCACCAGTTTCTATGGTAACTGGAAGCCTGTGCTAAGAGGTGGTGGGGTACTACGGAGCTGGTCAGCGCATGAAGGCTATAGGAGGCCCAGTGCTTAATTTCCTGGCTCCACTTGCTGCTGATGTTGGCGGATTCCGTAATGTAGGGGG
Source organism: Rhinatrema bivittatum (assembly GCF_901001135.1). Lineage (NCBI taxonomy): Eukaryota > Metazoa > Chordata > Amphibia > Gymnophiona > Rhinatrematidae > Rhinatrema > Rhinatrema bivittatum. The sequence goes on along the minus strand of NC_042624.1, from coordinate 31,697,591 downwards.
GGGGGGGGATGACACAAGAGGTAAGGGTTTGAGCAGGGGTAAAGTGAGGACAGAGGTAGTGGATATCCCCTCCATTGCCTATAGACGCAAGCAATTTAAATCTGGTCCTATCAGTAGGCCATATTATAATTTGTTCTAAATAAGCAAAAAAACCCATTAATAAAATGATATGCAGTGATGTTCTGGACTGTGCTCCTAGGAGTCCTTTATTAAACTCTTTTATAATAATAAAGAGTGTCTCATTGAATCGAACAGAGTTGACAAGGGTCTACTGATAAAAAAAATAATTTAAAAAAATTGGTAAATCATCATCATCAGTGAATGATCTTTTTTCTGTTTTTTTTCCATCATGCTGCATGGATCGGCTTAGCAAATATTTTGCCGTTTTAACAAACTTTGGCAACTCTTTCAGGCCGTCGGTGGCATCTTTGCTAATTTTCCGCGACACGGGAAGCGGACGCCGACGGCGGAAGCTACCGAACGGGGCGGGTAGCCCCCAGCCTCCCGAAGTCGTACGCAGAGAAGTCGACAGGCATTTGTGTGATTGGATCGGACGCCAGCTATGACGTAATCTGGGATTCTGATTGGCCAGCCACCTTCTCCAATTACAATTGCGTTGTGTGTGTGTATTTTTCCCCTTCTTCTGCCTGCTGCGAGCCCGCTGCAGGGATTCACTAGAACTTTCTGCGGCGCTGGAGGAGGAAGAGGAGGAGGGCGCAGGGCTTGGGAAGAAGCGGCCGCCGTTCTCCCCTGGCATTGCCTCCCCGCCTGGACCATGGCCCACTTCAACAAGGGACCATCCTACGGCCTTTCGGCTGAGGTCAAGAACAAGGTAAGGGGCGGCGGAACTGCATGCCGGTAGTGGCTTTCGCCGTGCGAGGTGGCATTTAGCGGTTTCTGGTAGAGTTGCGGTGTGGAGGAGGCGGTTCCGTCTTAGCTCCCTCACTTCCACTAGAAGGTTCCACCCCCCCCCCCCCTTCAACTCTGAGAGGTCCAGGCTCGTTTTGACGCATGATGGATTTTTTGTGGCTTGCTTTTGCTTTTTTTTTTTTTTTTTAACTAGTGTTCATACTGCAGTATGGAGACTCTGGTCCTCTTGTGTCTGCCCCGCACGTTCCAGTCTCGTTGGGGGGTGGGGTGGTAAAAGCTGGATCCGTGCTTCTCTCCCCTTCGGGTTTGGATAACCCCCCTCGCCCGACTCCATCGTCGTGTGTAGAAGAGTCTCGCTGTCCGCATCCATCTGTCACTTTATTTTATTGTGTCTGTGTGAGTCTCGTTAGCTCTTTCCCTTGGGGCGAGGCTACGTGGACAAGCCCACCCGCCCTGCCATTCCTTCTCATTGTTAGTGGTAGGGGAGATGCTGAATTTCTGACTGCCAGAGAACTGCAACAGACTCGCCCTTTGCAGCACCGGACACTTTTTGGTAGTTCATTGGCATTTCTACAGCTCTGATAATAGAGAAGAATCTGCAATTGAAGGACATTTCGTTGGAGGCGTTTCGTTGCACCAAATGCAGTGCCGCTATACGATTGTTTGTTTATAGACTAGATTGTCTTCTGATTGTGGAGGTGCATAAACGAAAAATCTTCTTGTGCAAAATGTGGACAGCTCTAAAAAATGTTCAGTAGATAACCCCAATTTATAAATATTTAAACGCAGACTGTTGCATGTGATGATTATAAATATTGTCCTAGTTTGAATTTGCAGCTAGTTGATTAAATCTCGTACATTTAATTAAATCCTTGGTCCTGCTTATCAAAACCAGATATGCAATTTGTGATTATGCAGCTTGTTAGAAATAGTTTTCAACCGTATTCCTAATTTTTAGGGACAGGAGGCGCAGATTTACTTTGAGGTGAATATGGCCCGACCAAGTTATAAAGTTGGGCGTGTGAGAGTATATGTGGTTGTTTTTAATTGCCTGTTAAGCATCCATATAGAATGCCTGCGCACAGGTTCTGTTGAAGAACGGTATTTTTAAGTATTCTCTGATTTTAATTAGCCTGCCCCCCCCTAGTCTGGGGGAAAAAGATGCAGTGTCCCCCTCCTTTGCACATTCCGATGGTATTATATCATGGGTCCTGGGCAGAGGAAGCAGCCAATCAACGTAGGCGATGCACACAGAATGCTCATTGTTTTCTCGGGAGGGCTTCGGCCAAAGGGGACGCACAAAGCCCTACCGCTTCAGGGTTTTTCCCTATTCGGTTCCCATGAGCTTAACTATTTCAGAATTGCATTCCTGAAAATCTTATTGCTTAATAGTAGAAGATAAGTTGCTTCAATTTTTTTCTGCTAGTGTGTCAACTAGGATCCTTTAAAGTCAGAAACACAAATAGGGTTATATGGATGCAATTTAATTGTACTTACATTTGCATGCATTGCTGTTTTAAATAAAATAGCACAGTGCTTGGTGCACTGAAGTGGCAGCATTTGGTAAATGTCAATTTATCTAGACATTTATATGCTATAAGTATATAATCAGTTCTTAGCTTTCAGGAAAGCACAAATGCAATGATTTATTTTGTGGATTTGGTTTTATGTATTGCTTGGATTAAACTTGCATTTTTCCATTCTCTATGCTTTTGTCAAGTGACTGCCATTGGCATTTCTGAGTAAGCTGTAAATGCTGAGATTTGGAAAGTACTAAGAAAGTAGGTTTGAAAAGTGTGCAGATAAAGACCTACATCTGAAAAGAATATAGAAGAAAAGTCTTTGAGGTTGAGTTTTGAGAATTCTGAATAGTTATTGATTTATTATGGAATTAGACTAATTACATTTTGATAAAAAGTTTCTCTTAGAACCATACATTTTTCACTTCTTAAAATTTGTTTTGAGACAAATACATCCTTTGTGCTTAGGATGTATTTCAGCAGTGGATGCAGATTTACAATACTTTCTTGTTTCAAGTTATTTATTTTTGAACTTTTATATACCGACCTTCATGTATAAGGATACATATCAAATCGGTTTACAGTGAAACTCAAAAAATGCAAAGAGCAATACAAAGAACAGGGTTGTATGGAACTGGGGGCAAAATCAAAAGTTCAAGTACAAATAGAGCATGCATTTCATTTAATGTTTGCTTAGCACAAACTTTTCAAACTAGTTCCAAGGTTTAATTTGGGTATCTTCACAACCAACAATAGATCTTTCTGAACAGTTTACAAATGGTCTCTAAATAGAATGAAAGACAAGGTAAGGCTCGCTAGGCCTTCTGAGCAAGACTTGGAGGTGGTAGGCACTGAGGAAGGTTGGTCTCAGAGTGCCCGGGGCTATGAGTTTGAATCCCACTCAGGGGTGGAGATTGAAAGTGAGTACTAGTCAAGCTTTTAAATTCACCTAGAGAATAGCCACTGCCATTAGCAACATGGAATAGATTTAGTTTTTGGGTACTTGCCAGGTTCTTGTGGCCTGGATTGGCCACTGTTGGAAGCAGGATGCTGGGCTTGATGGACCCTTGGTCTGACCCAGTATGGCATTTTTCTTATGTTCTTATGCACATCAGGGCATTCATTTCCATTATTTGCCATGGGTAGCGTGGCCATTCTTTTAGAGTTCCCATTTTATTTTCTACTTATTCTCAAAGACTCTCTGAATTACTGAGTCTCACAACTGGGTGACATTATCCACCAATGACATGGAATGCATTTCCAGCGTTTTCTAGGAAAAATCTGCTTATCCTTCTGGTCATAGGTAGCAGTCCTTGCCTCCTGTTCATTTTCCACCAAAAGCAGGAGGATGTACTGGAGGCCTTAGCTACTGTATTTAGTTGCTATCATGCTGCTTGGCTCTTTTCAGACCAAAGCATACCTTTAGTGTGCTTTTTCTTTTAGTGTTCCATTTAGGTTTTTCAATGCTTTTAAGTGTTTTGAGGTTTTTCAATACATTTCTCTTTCCAGTTATTTCCAACAGGTTTTCGTAGGTGGGGACCTTGTCTTCTCAGGCTGCCTCTTTTTTGAAAACTTTGTTTTGTTTGTTTTTTTTTTTTGGGACAATGGCTGTAAAGAAGGCCAGCAGTTTCAACAAATATCTAGACTGGACAAAAGTTGTCCATCATAAACCTTTGTAAAACTTTGAATAAGTGGGTGAGGAGCATGATGTAACCCACTGCGGTATATGTTCTGAGATGTTGCCAGGGTTCATTAAGCTCTGTCAAGTAAGTGAAACTGTTACCTAGAAAAAATAAAGCAAGTCTGGCTCCACCACACCATTGCCAAAAAACACCAAAGAAGCAGAAGGGCCTTGGAATCACACCAATCGCTTGAGGTTTAGAACTGTCAAAAGGTAGTATCTATTTCTTTGGCACCTAAGAAGAGGCCCAGAGAACAAAATGTTTTGGGTTTTTTTTTCCCTAGCTTGTCATGCATCGAGCTTTGAGCACTCAAGCATGGAGCCTAGAGAATGGCATTGAGGGCTCACTGGAGAAAGTCCATCAGTACTGATGTCCTTCACATGGCTCCAAGAACAGGAATGTTCTAGAACATGCTCTTCCACCTCCTCTCCCCTTGTGCAGCTGCTTGTGGAGGGGAAACTGTACCTTCCATTCAGTGTACTCACCACCCTGGTCTCTGGCGGTACAGCTTTGAGTTATTGGATTACCTCAACACAGTCCAAAGAAAATCTGCTTTCTTGCTGAGCTTAGTTTACTATGTTCAAGAAGGAACTTTGTAGGTGAATAGCAGTGGAAGTGTTGCAGTACCAGCAGGCATCAACTATCTCATCCCAGTTGGAGTGATCTGCTTGTGCTGCTGAGTGTCTTGGCATTTTATGGAGCTTCATGTTCAGCTGGGTGCAGATATCAATCCTCTAGTCAGACTGTTTCTGAGAGGGAAATCTTCTCCTGAATTTTTTTTACTTTATTGTAAATCATGTTGGGGATGCAGTTAATATCAGCATACCTACATAAATTCATATCACATAAAACCACAAAATAAAACTTTCTCATCTACCTATTATCTCCTACAGGGCCTGTCACCTCTTACTTCATTGACTATCCAACTGTAGTAACAACCAAGTTTTGTCTATCTTACGCAAACCTAAATAATTATTCTCAAGTTCTATTTTCCAATGGTAATGAATTCCAGAACTTGGGGGCAATGACAGATAATGACCTTGCTCTCAGCCTAGTCTTACCAATCTGGAACGATTGTTGGGACCACCCAACAATTGATCCTGACTTGATCTCAGTTGTTGCCCCAGAACATGCCAACTCAACTTTATCTTTCAGATATTTAAGACCCAACAACCTTACAGCTTGAAAAGTTAGTATTAAGATCTTAAATTCTATTGGTTACTGGTGAGGGTATGAATTTAATTTCCTTAGCACTGGAGAGAGAAAAAGAGAGAGACTTGAACAGCCAGAAACTATCCTTGCTGCCATATTTTGGACCACCTGTAGTCTATGGATGAGCCTCTTAGGGAGGCTCATACAGAGACACAGTAGTCCCAGATGAGAAGTAATCATGACATGAATAACTGTCTTAAAGGCCTGATCATATAAATATGGGTATAACTTATTTCCAGTTTCAATCTCCAAAATGCTGTGTGGACAATCTGACAATCTAGAGAGAATTCCCTTTCTAAATACACCCCTAAATCTTTTGCAGATCCTACTGTTTCTATTATTGCTGAAACTACTTTTTTATTATTCAGAATTGAGTTTATTAGTGGTCTACTCTAATACCCCCAGTTGACTATCGGTCCCAAGAGGCGGTCTGCTCTAGGATTAGTGCCACCTCCTTTCCAGTTTGTATGGAAAATGACTCTGAGCATTCATGGGAGTCACTTTGTGAGGCAGAGGAGTTTTCCAAAGAAGAATTCTTGGCCTCAACTCCCCTCAGATTACTGTTTGCCTGTGGAGGAGAGGATCTCTTGATGACCTCACCACCTTAGCTTTTCAGACTGACCAAGGCTATCCCTATTCATTTGAGATCGAAGAAGAGCCAGGATGAATTTTGTTTGGCTGCCTTAAGTACTTAGACCTAAATCACATTCTTTCTCTCACATTCACACACAGTCACCTTACCAACCAGTCTCTCTCTCATGCATGCACACACAGGCTTCCCACTCCCATGCTTTCTTTCACACCCCCCCCCCCCCCCCCCACAACACCAGGCTTCTTACGCCCATGCTTTCTCACATATCCAGATTTCTCACTTCCATGCTTTTTCTCTCATACATGTCACCTCCCTGACCAATGTCTCACACTCTCTCGTACACATCAGTCATCTCCCTGAGCAGTCACTTTCACTGTCTCTCACATATACACACACACAAGCTCTCTGACCAGTTTCTCTCAATCACACACATACTCTCAATCAAATACATTCTCTCACTTACACACAGGCTGGTTGGCTGCTTCTCTCTTTCTCTCATTCACTTCCTCTCTCTCCCCCCCCCCCCCCCGAGCACAAATGGTAGCTGCAGCAACCTCCTCATCCAGCCCCCGCAGGCCAAGAAAGAAGAATCCCATCAGCCGCGGGAGGCTCATGCTGCCGTCTCCTTTCCCGATTACCAGCTGCTTCGATTACATGGGGACCGATGCTGCTGCTGCCGCCGCTGCTACTTTTACATGTGGCACGGCTCTTTCTCCTTCCTGCGCACCACACTGTGTATCGCTTCCTGGCGTGGGTAGAAGAAAAGGAGAGCCGCAGGTGCCGTTCCGACTGGGCTTGAACGTGCTGATAGCCCGGCAGCAGGCGAGACCGGGTGCACGTGACACACCTGCCGGTGCTTGGCGACACCCACTGGTGTGTCGCGACACACCGGTTGAGAAGCACTGCTCTAGGACATGAATGTCAGACCTTGAACTGTTTTTAATAGAAGACATCTGAATTCTGTGCTTCTGTTTCTCAAGCATCCTACCAGACCTACATGCCCTGCAAAACTTACATCATTCTGGAAAAGAAATAGCCACTGCCATTAGCAATGGTTACATGGAATAGACTTAGTTTTTGGGTACTTGCCAGGTTCTTATGGCCTGGATTGGCCACTGTTGGAAACAGGATGCTGGGCTTGATGGACCCTTGGTCTGACCCAGTATGGCATTTTCTTATGTTCTTATGTTCTTAAACAAGAACTCACCAACCACCTCCCTCAAAAGAATCTGTTCTTATTCCATTCTTTATTAATTCAAAGCAAGGAGTGTGAGAAGCATCTTATGTGTTTGGCATATGTTGTAGTGCCTATAGATGAACACGTCTCATGGCTGTAGGAATCTAACCCAGATAAAGATATGCAGGAAAGGTTTGTTTTATTTTTGGATATTCTTTGAGGATGTCCATAGCCTCATTGACTATTATTTGATGCTTCAGACTTTGTAATACCACCTCTGACATCTGTTCTCAGGAGGTACCGGAGTTAGGTTCTTATAAGGAGCTTTTTCCAAATGAGAAGGTCCAGCCTGTTCAGAGCAGCAACAGAATTTCAGGCCTCATTGCTGATGATGTAGAAGCTCTTAGTTCCACATGACTATACAGGTTTTTGACTCTATCCATTCAAGAATATTTTTTGTTTGAGGGAAGATTTGTTGGTCTATAATAACTTCTCCCATTTGTGTCCTTAGGGTAATATCAGAAGGATACAGATTCCACCAATTGGAATCATCCACCAAGAGTATTGACTCTTTAGCCATTTCTAGTATACACGTTTTTTACTTTTTTTTTCCTCATGGTTGTGGGCTGAGATAGCTGAATGTGTCCCTCTGTAGGAGAAAAGGCAAGGCTTTGACTTCATGTTGAAAATTGGAGGATATTGCTGCCTTCTAGACTGAAGATCTTGAACAAACATCTTGTGAGAAATTCAGGCTGCTTACCCTGGGCATCTTATTGCCATTTCTAAATGGAGACTAGCTATGCTTTCTGGATTTGATTGAAGCTTAATTCCCAGAAAGGGAGAGATGCAGGTTGCAGGATATATCTCACTTTTTTGTATCTGTTCATTGCCTTCAGTACTGCATGCTGTTTTTGGCATTAGAAAATGTCTGGCCATTATTGCAGGGGTTGTATGAGTTTTCCTATTTGAATAATTGGCTGATCAAGGGGAACCTTCTAGACCAGAAGCAAACAAATACATGCATATCGCCAGCTGGGTGCTGGAGTTACTAGGGTTTGTCATCAACTACGTCAAATCAAACTTAGTCTGTCACATTTAATTTAGACTTCATAGGGGCTCTGTTAGACATAACTTGAGTCATGGCTTTCTTCCCTGCCACCAGAATCGTGGACTTAGTGTCTGCACTGGAAGAATTAAGCTGGAGTCAGCAGACAGAAGCCTGGATCATGTGGAAGATATTAAGCTATATAGCTTCAGCAGTCTGCTTAATTCTCATGACATATCTCCATATGAAAAATGGTGATATACCCAACCATCAAGGATCAATAGAGAATGGGTTTAAACAGTTTTGTATGTCACCACCAAAGTTTCAGAACATTAATCCTTTTTTTTATTGAGCAGTTCTCATAATGTCAGCAGAGCAGCCAAATTCTTTAATAGATAAATTAATGATCCCCTGATACAGACCGTATTTCGTAGAAACTGTGTCGGGAGAGACCCAACATCTGTGTAGAAAAGCCAGTTTTATTAAAAGGGACAGTCAAGAAAGCATCTGTGATAGATACAAACGGGTCAATGTTCCTAAAACCATCTCATTAAAGTTAAACTCAGCAATTACAAATCTATTATAAGAAAACAGTGGATGACAGGGTATCAGGTAGACTTAAAGTTAATAGAATAATGAACATTAGCAGTCCATCAAAGTCATAAAAATGCTTTGCTTACCACCATTGTGAAGGTTAACAGCTTGGCAGATGTATCAGAACAGAAACTTCCAGTGACGGATTACACAGTCAGTGTATTTATCAAGCAAAAGGGGTGAAAAAGGGGGTCGTGGTACCTTGTCAATTAAATTAGGATGGACTGGAAAGGATTGCTTATTTTGTGACGTTTATAGGGAACCCAGGAACTTCATGTAAGCCTCTGGTTCATTGGTTCTCAACCTTTTTACCATCATGACACACCTGACTGGTGAAAATTAGAAAAAAAACAAAAACCCTGTATTACCTTTATTAAGAATGATACAAGGGAAAGATGAGCATTCTCTCTGAACAGAAATTACATAAATAGTAAACCTCCCATACCAGAACAGCACCGGCTTCTAGCACTCAAAACAGTAACCACCTTACTTAAAGGCAACACTTTGAAGGTATTACACCAGGTCTTAAAACTCCAATACTCCTAATAGGAAAACAGAACAAGCCAGGCTGCTAAGAGCCCCACCAAACTACATGCAGCAGAATACCTCACCTGAATCACATGTGCTGATCCTCACCTAACAAAGAATAAAGAGACCATAAAGCATAAAAGGAAACAGCAACAAGATACTCTGTAAGCAGTGCAACAAAGAAAAAGAGAAACATCACCAGTCCTCATAAAAACAAGAAAAATAAAATCAATAGCAGTAATACCATCATAAAAAGAACAGATTATTTGAAACAGCTGATGAATAGAATACCCAATCATTAAAAACTTATATAAAAAGTTTATAGACATCAATAAAATATTTCAAAAAAGCAGACACAACGACCCAGTAATTAAAAATAATTAAAAAAAAAAAAAAAAAAAAAAAAAGTTCTTCTCTCCATACCTGGGAACATTGGATTTGCAGGTCCCTTGAGTTTGTTGTGATTTGGAGGGGAGAGGTTTGTTAGCAACTTTCTCCTGTCACACACAAGGTCTCTCACATAGGCTCTCAATCACTCACACACACTCTCTCTCTTTCCCCCCCCCCCCCCCCCTTTCCACTGAAGAGCATCTAGCAGCAGCAGCCTCTTCTTACAACCCTTGAGAAAGAAGTCCCATTGGCCGTGGGGGGCTAATGTTGCTCCAGTCCTTGCTCTTCTGCTTTGGGCCAATGCTGCATGCACTTGTACCTTGAAATGGTCTCTTCTCGTGCGTGTGGCCACTGCACACAAACCACTTTTTCTTCCAGGCCGCAGGGTGGGAAGAAGAGGCCATGCTGCCAGTGTTGCTGACTTTAGCTCTCCTGCTGTGTTCCACCCGGGCTATCAGCATTTCAAGCCTGAGTGGAGGAAGAGTTTGCATCTCGCTGGGGCAGGGGGAACAGCTGGGCCAGAGGGGGACTGGGAAGTGTGGTGACTTACCTGTGTGTGCTTGGCGACACACCAGTTGAGAACTGCTCTAGTTTATTACTTATAAGATAGTCATCCGACTGCGGCGATAAGGTACAAGGGACTCTATTTTATTGCGTATATTTCATTTTGTCATCCATCACCTACTGGCAATTAGCTGTCAGATTGTCACCTAAATTTCAAAGCAATTGGAGAAATGTCACCTTAATCAGAAACCCAGATTCAAGCCCGGGGGGGGGGGGGAGTGGGGGGAAATGTTGTCTAAAATATGGAGTCATCTCTGTTCACAAAGGCTTACCCATCTCCTCCTGGGCAGCGACTTTTCTCGCTAACTTATACAATGTGAACAGAGATGGATTCATATTTTAGGACATCAGGCAGAAGTGTAGGAAGCTTCAACTCAGTGACTTGCTGTATGGCTCTCTGGTCATTATCCGTCTTAAGGCCAAAGGAATACAGGCAGTTTTTGCTTAGATACCAGTGGTGACAATGCTGGTCCCAAAGGCTTATCTGTTTACTGGCAGGGCCCCAGGATGATGGCAGCTTCGCAATGATAGTAATGGCCCTGCTGTTTTGCTTCCTGGTTCTGCTCTAGTAAATGCATATTAATTTGGGCCGAACTTGGCTTTTGATGGATGATTCCTTTTTTTTTTATTTTGATAAGTTGAGTTCATTTTAGAATACGTGTCTGCATAGTCTTAGAAATGCTTAGAGATAAAAGAACTCAGATTGGACATTACTTGTTTCTGCCAAGCTGGAGGCAAACTCTTCTGGAACCTTGTCAAGTTCTTATCTTGTTTTTCTGTAATGTCTCCATCTTCTAATTCGTAAGACATAGTGGAAACTTCAAAGTCCTTGCCATTCCTCCATCTTGGTTTGGTTCAGAGAAAATGAATCTTAACCTAACTCAGATTTGTAACCTATTATGCCTACAAACTCTCCACATGAAAGTGCTACTTGCCACTGAGCCCATTGGTACTAATGGAAATATTATGCTCCTAAAAGTTTTCAGAAATGAAGTGTCCAGGCAGTTTAATATCCATGTTTTTTTCCCTGAACAAGCAAGGAGGTACAGGGTCTATTTATTTTTTTTGTGTGTGTGTGTGTTGGGAGGTAGTTGGATGGTAGACCTGGCCAGTCTCATTCAGCAGTGGTTCTCAGCCCTTTGTAACTGCTGAAACCCCAGGGATGTACACTGTTTGGCTTTTTTTTTTTTTTTTTTTGGTACCCCAGGGTTGTAAAACTAAGAAATTCATAGCAAATACTATTTCAGCATAAGGTTTATTTTTCAATTGGCATGTAACTGCTAAACACACACACTTGATGCAGTTGAATTCAAATCAAGTCTTAGCTGGAGAGCATATTTCTTGCAGTGCTTTGTGTAATAAGTTAATGCCAATTAGAAGCTCAGGAGAGAAAAAAACAGCAGTGGAAGGAAGGAATACCTGACAGCCCAAGTATAGATTGCTTGTTGTAGAGATACTGAGGGAAGGAATATTATATGTGGATGTTGCTTTATCCATCTTACTTTTCCCAACATAAATGCAAAAAATGGTGCACAGCACTATTTGTCCTCTATGAATGAATGCAGAGTGTTGTATTCTATATTGAGTTCAGCTATTTTGATGCTCTCTGTAAATATTTTACCTGTATATACACTTTTATTTTCCTAACGTTGTCCTCGTTTTTTGCTAACTTTATAACTGAGTTCTTCCCTCTTCATCTAATTTTCTTTCCTATAATATCCCTTCCAAAACATTGTACCTAGCTATTCTGTTTTAAAAAAAAAAAATATTGTATCTAGTTCACCCACTTGGTAGCCTCTTGCTACAGTCTTTTGCCCCTTGTAAAGGCTACGTCTGTCACGACGCTGCCGCTTTTATGTTTTATAGTTCTACAGTTTGTTCCTTGTAAAGGCCTAGTCTGTTTTGGTGACGCCGTTTTTATGTTTTATGTAAACTGATACGATGTGCAAACGGTTGTCGGTATATAAAAATACATACATAAATATGAAGGTATTCACAATCTTCAAAGAAATGTATCCATTAGCTAAGCAGTAACCTGGGTAAATTTCCCTAGGCTGAAAATGTACTCGGACCTCAGACTCCAAAAATACATGTACTGTGAAATAGCATATTATACTTTTTGGTTGTGGCAAAAAGAGGTGGAGGTTGGGGAAGTTAAACGAATGCACAAAGTTCAAAAGCCATGACTGTACTTTGCACCAGTTCTAAAATGGGTGTAAAATCTGCAGGTTCTCTTGTACCCACCAGTCCAGAATTTCAAAGGGAGATTTAAAATTATGTGTAAATTAGACTGTAGAACTTGGTATTTCAAGAAGTCATTCTTTAAACTTCAGTATAAAATGCTTTCTCCTGTCTTAATGGCTAAATGCTTTTTTTTTTTTTTTTTTTTCTCCTCTACCACATCCCTCTTGGTATATTATCTTCTTACATTTTGTCTTTGTTCTCCTTTCCATTTTCTTAATTCTTTCATCTCTCCCTTACCTGTCAGATTATTTAACCTATCTCCTCCATTTTATTCACTTATCTGTCACATCATTACCAACACTATACCTCATCTATTTTTCTGCCCTCCATCTTTTCTTTTCCTGTCGATAGCAGGGCTGAATTAGCCATGCTGCCATGGGAGCTGTCTTCAGGTCTCTGGATGCGGAGCTTCCCCAAGCAGAGGTTAGTTTGTTTTTTTTGTCCTCTGGCTGCGCGTGGGTTCCCGCGCAGGAAAGTAACATTCTCCTCAGTCTGTTATTTCCGCGTGCGGAGCTTCTTTTCTCCTCAGATTTTTTTCTTGTAAAGAAAGAGATGTCTGAGTAGGCAACCGGGTTTTAAGCCCTGCAAATGTGGGAAAATCATGTCCATAACAGATGGACATGATTTGTGCTACAGGTGTTTAGGTCTGGACCATGTTCAACGCGACTGCCCACATTGTGGAAGAATGTCGCAGAGGGCCTGACTGCAGCGGGCCCAGAATATTCAAAATTTAAAGTCTGGAAAGGAGGGCTCTAATGCCCCCCCCACCCCTGTCAGACACACATTCTTCGCCGGGACTGGCGAAGAAATGGGTCCCATCGATGAAAAGAGCGGCCTCTATGGATCCTGAACTTTCCAGGCCTGGAGAAACAGTAAGGCCCATGAAAGAATCAGAGGAAACATGATATAAGAGGGCGGGATGGACATCCAACCCCCTCAACGCACAGCGGGGACAAATCAACCCCAATACTCACTCTGCGACATTCAGATTCAAAGTTGGTCGGAGCAGCGTCGAGAGTATTGACGCTAACACAAACATCGACACAGTGTCAAGGAGATTCGAGACACTCTGAGTCAGAGCCAAAGTCCTCGATGCCGATGCATAGTGCTTCGAAATAGACGCACAGTGCACTGAAACACATAGACTCGAGGCCGATGCAATCAATATAGAAAGCGTCGACGCACTCTGCCTCGAACGACACATTCGACATTGAAACCGCAGGGTATGTCTGAAGAGGCACATCTAAGTCGACCCGTTCAACTCCACTCAGAAAAGAAAACATACGACGCATCAGGGTTCTTCGACACAACCTCGACAATTGTCATGGACTCCGATGCAGGTGGACCCTACTACTCCACACAGTCTATCTTTACCAGCAGAACCTTATCCTAAACGTTCAAGGACTCATGTTTCCCACAGACACAGAGATACGACGAAATCTACAACTAGTGATCCAACTCACCCATTTTATGCACAAAGTCCCAGTTCCTCGTGAACAAGACGAACCGCCACATCCACTTTGTCTTTGGAGGCAGAACTGATTCATGTACCATCCTCTCCTACATCCCTTCGGAGTAGATCCAACAGTTCCCGATCTCAATCATGTTCTGCTCAACACCAGCGACCACTTTCTTGTGAAAATAAGAGATACGGTACCAAGGAAGGACAAACTACCATTACACCTGCAGGTGGACACATCACCTTCACCGAAAGCCAATTCATCAGCCTAGTCACCCAAATATTCCACCTCAGACAGACTTTTTCTCACTTGTCTCAAGCGCTTTCTGGTTTTTTCAATACTTTAAAGGCAACGTTCTCGTCACCACCGGAGTCGCCCTCCACTTCTCCAGAACTCCCACAACCTGCCAAGGAATCATCTCAGACCCCTTCTAGGTCTCCGGCGTCACTTTACTCTCCTATACCGGTGGACGATCCCACCTCGCCACAGAGAACAGATTCACCACCTTCCTCTACCGGATTTCCATCTGATCCACCAGATCAGCCTCAGGAACCGTACTCGCCACCTGAAGACCTATCATACCCAAGGTTTTTGGATAAAACGGAGCGATTCTATAATTAGAGACCCGGAAACTATGGGTCTCTTAAATTTTTGATGTTCCCAATGAGCTAACATCTCTCCCCCACAGACAGTACTTGACAAGGTGTGGGAGAAATTGTGGGAGACTCCATTTTTCCATACCAGTGGTGGCAAGAAAAACAGATCTTAAATATAAGATGCAAAAAACACCTTGTTCTACACCAGAACTACCGCACACATCTGTCGTAGTAGAATCAGTGATGCAACGGGCTAAGAAGTCCAAAGCTACATGAATCTGCCCCGCCTGGTCGCAACAATCGCTGCTTGGATGAATTTGCAAAAAAGATATATCAAAACACCATGCTCTCCTCCAGAGTACAGCACCACCAATTTCATATGGTGCAATACTTTTACGAGTGCATCCAGGCAACCAAAGGAATGCTGGTTTCTACATCAGATTCCATCCCACGCCCTCTTCAAGACATGGAGGAATGTACCAGCCATTTGCTTCGTTCCATTTACGAAGGGTTTGAAACATCAAGAGCCTCAGCTACAGCGATTGCAGCAAGACATATGGCGTGGCTCCGACCCAGGGCCATCCGAGAAGACCTTCATGAAAAGCTAGCCAACCTACCATGCACGGGAGACCATCTTTTTGGAGAACATTTTCAAGAAAGAGTAACAAAATTAAAGGACCAGGCGGTAGCTGTTCAGTCTCTTGCGGGCCCTTCTCAGTATTCAGCCTCAAGACGCCAGTTCGGATCCTTGCGCCGGATCCAATACACACATCGACCATACAGGTCTTATCAGTCTTACAGAGCTACGAATTACCAACCATACCAATGTCCTCAACAGTTGAACAGGAGAGGTAAACAAAGGACTCAACTACTGCAGGCTCAACAGTCAACCACAACAGCAAAAACGTCAGTCTTTTTAAATATTTTGCCTCCACCTCAAGCGCCCCCAGGAAGAATCACAGCTCGTTTTCTGGCATGGGTGGAGATAACATCAGATCGTTGGGTCCTAGACATTGTACAAAATGGGTACCAGTTACAATTCATAACTATCCCCTCACTACTTCATCCACCGGTCCACACAACAAAAATGTTTCATCCTCCAGCTCGAACAAGAGATCCTCTCGCTCAAGCAACAGGGAGTGATCCGTCATATTTCCAAATAGCCCCAAACAAGGGTTTTTACTCCCATACTTCCTCATTCCAAAGAAATCCAGTGGCCTTCGCCCAATCTTAGATATTCGAGAGCTCAATAAATGCCTCCACAAGGAAAAGTTCAAAATGGTATCCCTCAAATCAATCTTGCCACTCCTTCAATGACTGGATGTGCTCAATAGATTTGAAGGACGCCTATACACACCTTCCTAGCCAACAATCCTTATGGCGATACCTATGCTTCCTGTCGGCAGCCCCGAGAGTTTTCACCAAATTGGTGGTGGTGGTGGCATTCCTCAGACAGGCATGCACATCTTCCTGTACCTGGACGATTGGCTTATAGTAGCCTCGACCCCTGCTACACTCATAGATCACCTTCATTAGGTGATCGACTGTTTGGGAACAATTGGACCTTGTCGTAAACTTTCAGAAGTCAGTTACAGCTGACACAGGTCCTGCAATTCATAGGAGCTCGATTGGACACTACTCACTGCAGAGCTTTCCTTCCAGGAGACAGGAAACAAGAGATGCAAAAGTTGCTGTGTGCCCTGAAAGCTATGTACAGACCGGCTTGAAAAATACTCCAAATATTGGGACATATGGCGGTGGCCATCTTCACGCTTCCCAATACAAGACTACACATACGTCGTCGACAATGGAAACGGCACTGGCAACCATTAACGACATGTCTATTGCTGACCTCCCAAATGACAAAAGATGTAAATTGGTGGCTAAAAGAGTCCATTCTATCCAAAGGGGAGATGTTCAGTTCTCCTCCACACAATGCAGTCCTCACCACGGATGCCTCGAGCAAAGGGTGGGGCACACATCTGGAACTTTTGGAAACACAAGGGACTGTGGTCCCCTCAAGAACAGAACTTACAAATAAACTTACTAGAACTCAGAGCCATCAGACTAGCATTGAAAGCTTTTCAGAGTCATCTATAGGGCTGACGAGTAATGGATCTACACAGACAATCAAGTGGCCATGTATTACATAAAACAAACAAGGAGGGTCCAGTTGATGGTCCCTCTGCAAGGAAACTCTCAATTTTTCAACACGCACATTGTCATTCAATTCAACTCCAAGTGACATACCTTCCCGGAGTGATAAACACTTGAGCGGATCGTCTGAGCCGGATATTCCACCCCCACGAGTGGTCACTCAACCAGAAGGTAGCTCAGAACATATTCAATGAATGGGGGATTCCAACCATGGATCTCTTTGCCACAGAAGCAAACACGCAAGTTCCACGCTTCTGCTCAGTATGGCCCAGCCACAAAAGAATAGCACAAGAAGTTTTTCTGATCCCTTGGACAGAAAACTTAATGTACACTTTTCCACCCATTTCTCTCATCACAAGGACAATGCAACACTGTATTGCAGACACCGCTCAACTCTTTCTAATAATAACTCCAGCCTGGCCCAGGCAACCTTGGTACAGTTACCTGTTACAACTCTCAATAGAAGACCCGATACGCTTATCGAATCGGCCGGATCTTCTCATACAACAGGGGGGAACCCTTCTCCACCCTCTTCATTCATCCCTTCATTTAACAGCTTGGAGATTGAACGGTTCCTTTTATCAGAACAAGGTATCTCGGTTGAAGCCCAAGATGTTGTTTTAGAGTACAGGAAACCATCAACCAGGAGAAATTTAGTTTTTTAAATGGAAGCGTTACTCATACTGGTGCATGTCCAGAGGTATTTCTCCTATAGACTGTCCACCGGAATCCCTTTTAGATTATCGGCATACACTCTCTATGTCTGGGTTGTTAATGTCATCGATTAGGGTGCATCTTAGCGCCATAGCGGTCAACCAATTTCAACACACCCTCTGTCTAGTTTCCTTAAGGGTCTTTCACATATTAGACCTCCAATAGTTAAACCACCAGTGACGTGGAACCTAAATGAGGTTTTGGAATAACTCATGCATTCTCCCTTCGAACCTATGGCCTCTTCTCACATAAAATACCTTACGTGGAAGGTAGTTTTCCTGGTCGCAGTGACATCAGCTCACAGTCAATGAGCTACAAGCCTTGGTTCATTACCCTCCATATCTGCAGTTTTATCACCACAAAGCAGTACTCCGTACTCATCCAGCCTTTTTACCAAAGGTAGTTTCACAGTTCCACTTGACCCAGTCTATAGAACTGCCTACATATTTTCCAAAACCGCATTCCAATGACAGGGAACGCTTACTTCACACATTGGACTACACGAGAGCTTTAGCCTACTACAAAGAGAGAACACATTCAGATAAGTCACAATTGTTTCTTTCTATCAATCCAAATTCCCCGGGACTATCGGTGACAGAACTATATCCAGCTGGATTACGCAATGTATAGTAGAAGGACTAGGGGACACTCCATGAAGTTAGCATGGGGCACATTTAAAACTA
The DNA here is from genome assembly GCF_901001135.1 of Rhinatrema bivittatum. Lineage (NCBI taxonomy): Eukaryota > Metazoa > Chordata > Amphibia > Gymnophiona > Rhinatrematidae > Rhinatrema > Rhinatrema bivittatum. The sequence continues at coordinate 31,679,563 of NC_042624.1, read as the reverse complement.
ATCGGAGAAAGTTCTTTTTTACTCAACGCATAATTAAACTCTGGAATTTGTTGCCAGAGAATGTGGTTCGTGCAGGTAGTATAGCTGTGTTTAAAAAAGGATTGGATAAGTTCTTGGAGGAGAAGTCCATTACCTGCTATTAAGTTCACTTAGAGAATAGCCACTGCCATTAGCAATGGTTACATGGAATAGACTTAGTTTTTGGGTACTTGCCAGGTTCTTATGGCCTGGATTGGCCACTGTTGGAAACAGGATGCTGGGCTTGATGGACCCTTGGTCTGACCCAGTATGGCATTTTCTTATGTTCTTATGTTCTTATGTTCTGCTATACGAAGCGGAACTTTCTGCTGCCTTCCCATCCAAACGCTCACCAAGTGAGAGCTGTAGCTACCTCAGTTGCACATCTACATCACGTTCAGACTGTGGACATTTGCAAGGCAGCTACATGGTCCTCATTACACACTTTCACATCCCATTACTGCCTAGACCAGCAGTCAAGACGCCACACTGGATCGACAACCACCAGATCCAGATCACTCATAAATGAAACACTATTAACAGAGCATGATCGGGAGCTTAGGACTCCCATGTCAGCATGGCTAATTCAGCCCTGCTATTGACGGGGAAAAAGCAAGTTTGCTTACCGTAAATGGTGTTTCCCTAGGTAGGATGAATTAGCCATGCTGACCCGCCCTCCTCCCTGGTTAGTCCATCCTTCAAGATTAAACCGCTACAACTTAATTACAGACTGAGGAGAATCTTACTTTCCTGTGCGAGAACCCATGCGCAGCCGCGGAGGACAAAAAACTTTAACCTCTGCTTGGGGAAGCTCCACCTCCCGAGACCTGAAGGCAGCTCCTATGACAGCACGGCTAATTCATCCTGCTATCTACGGAAACACCGTTTACGGTAAGCAAACTTGCTTTTACCTGCTTAGCCCTCTCCCTCATCTTTTGCTCTCATGAATAGGGTTGAACAGGTAAATAAGATTATTTACCCTTTCAAAAGTTACTAAAACAAGGGGACACTAACAATTAGCAGATTTAAAACAACTAGAAATTACTTTTTCACTCAGTTTACAGTCGAGCTGTGGAATCTGTTGCCAGAGGACATAGTCAAGGTGATTAGCCTAGTGGGGGTTTAAAAGAAGTTTGGGCAAGTTCTAGAGGAAAAATCCATAAATTAGTAGCCAAATAGACTAAAAGCTGATATCCCTGAGAGTGAGTAACAGGAATTAGATCTACTTTACGGGCTCTGCCAGGTTCTTGTGACCTTGGACTAGTTACTGTCAGAAACAGGATGTTGGGCTTGATGGGACTTTGATCTAACTTAGCATAGCATTTGTTGAATCTCATTTTTGCCTGACTTGCCTCTCCCCAAACATTTCAGTCCTCCATTTTTATATCTGTAATTCTCAATTCCCACGTCCCCACTGATCTTCCATCCTCTTTCCTATTCTTCCCTTCGTCCTGTTCTTGTTGTTCCAAATAGAACAGAATTCTCTCACCTGCTGGTATGCTATAAATGCCCAAATCAATGGGTCTTCCTAATGTTGGGGGAGGGAGCGAGAACCAGCAGGCTTCCCAAGAGGAGGAGTTAAAAAAAAAACAAACAAAAAAAAAGAACAAAAAAAACCAAACATCCTCTCTCCCACTTAACAAACAGGGATGGGCCATCACCTCTCACCATGTCCCATCTGGATTGCCAAAATGAGAGCTGAAAGAAATGCTTAATACTGACAAATTAACAAGAGAGAAATAATTTGAGGTACCCCAGGAGGAGAGTGTAAATACCTGCAAAGGTAATTTAGGAGCACTTTAGAGAATGTTAGTGATATAATAGGTTAAAAAGGTAACTTCCTCTAATTTGCATGCCAATGAATTAGCTAATTAACATAAATTATACCAACCAATTAGCAAAATTTGTCTCCTGGATGCTAATAAGATTGATTCTTGTAAGTCATGTGATTTCTTGTAAACTGAGCCCAGAAGGCAGAAATGAAACTAAATATTTACCCTTGACATACCCTTTAGCATTGGCTATTCCTAAAAGTCTGGTCAGTGCAGTCTCATTACTGTAACTTATCCTTATTTCTTTGTTGCCTCCAAGCTAGTCTGCCTTCATAGAAAATCTTTCTCAGAGCAGTCTTTCACTCTACCTTCAGCCTTCCATGTTCTTTCTTAGCTTTTCCCACCTTTCATATTTGCTTCTCACCACTCTTGTTCTTTCTCTTGGCAGCTGGGGAGCAGCAACAAGTGAAAAGGCTGCTCTTCTGTCCCCCATGGCTGTGGCTGCTGCTGTTGCAACTGCATCTTCATGCTCTTGTATAGGCTTTATCTCTAATCAGTAACCTACATGATAGGCAGACGGGAGGTAAAGGTAAAAGCCATGGGGACAGGAAAGTGTGGTGCTTTCCCTGTTCTCTGCAGAGCCTGCTGCTATCTTTTTTTTTTTTAATTCCACAACCATATGCATGTCATGCTAGTGGTGGCAGCCTTGCATGCTCCCTGCTGCCGGACACCTGGGGGAATACTACAGGTGATCTGTGAGGCGGGAAGGAGTGCAGATCAGTATTTGGCAGTGGATCACGCAGAGCAACGAGGTTAACTTTTTTTCCTGTGGCAGTGGTAGGTGACTGTTGCAGTTGGGGCTCCTTTTTCTTATATGGCCCTTTGCTGTTTTCTCATACCATGTAAAACAACTGATAAGTCTGGGTTGCAGTGAAAGGGAGCCCTATTTCAACTGGGGGTGGGGGCACCCGAAACAGCTGTCGTCAAGGTAATCTCTCCTCCCTGGCCAAATGAGTAGAATTTCATATCTGCCTCTGTGCTGTTTTTAGCTCTTATGGTTTGAACTTCATATCTCATGGAGTACTATATAGTTGAAACCTCAGAACTATGTAGTGAGATATCACCAAGATCATTTGAAAGAGCATATTAGATAGAAATATTTTCAACCAGTGTTTGTTTACGCTGTGCTTAGTAGTAAACAAATGCACACATGCATGGAATAAAACTGTATTTCATCCTAAATAAGAAATTCTTAAAATCTATTGGAACAGGCAGGTTTGATATGACAGACAATTGGAAGGCAGCTATAGTTAAATTGTCCAGTATGTCCAAATCTAGGACTTGATGTATGGAGGAGCATGGCAACAGGGGCTGATTGTGGGAAAATAGTGGCTCGGGGGATTTTTCTCCATACTGGCCCATGGGTACCCAATTACACACAGAATTTGGTGAGTCACCAAATACAGAATAAAGGGACCATAAAATATGCACAGACAATCTAAATTGGAAATCATAACAAGTTAGACTGTTTGTAATGCAGCAATGGAAAAACAGAAAATACCATCATTCCTCAACATCAAACAAAATCAAGAACTATAAAACATCAATCACAATAGGAAAATCATACTAAAAATATAATTTCAAAACTGCTATGAATAGAATTTGAAAATTTCCCTAACACCAATAAAATATTTCAAAAACAGCAGACATCAAATAATAAATTAAAACTAATAAGGATAGAAAAAAATCCCCGGTTCTCCATACCTGGGAACTTTTAATTCCAGTCACCTTGAGATGGTCATGAATTAGTGGTTCTCAACATTTTTTTTTCCTGTTGGGACACACCTGACTGGCTCTTACATGCGTGACACACTGAACACATGAACATCATAGGGCTAAATGTAAAAGTACAGTTTGCATCCACAGGAACCCCCCTGACCACAATTATGGGTGTAAAGTAGAATTATGATTCCCTGTACAACTCACCTTAAAAAAATATATTCTGGTTCTAGTGTCATCTCAGTAATAGCAACACAAACTCCAACTACCAGGCTCAATAGCCCTACTTATGAAAAGACAGCAGTTTATCACTATTGCATGTCCTCTTGAGAAAATACAACAAATAAGACTGATACAGTAAAATACAGAACAGACCTAACATACTACCAGGATCTGCAGTAATGCACATAAACTAATCCACACACAGTTACACTGTATTATGGAATGCACTCAAACAGTATCAACCCTACCTATGAAAAGGCAACACTACAAATATTAAATCAGGCCCTAAACACCAATACACTTCCTATTAGGAAAACAGAAGTAGCCAAGCAGCTATAGATCCCAACACAGAAATAATTGTATAACTATACTAATAAGCAGAATAAATGTTTCACAACTATGAACAGAATATCCAACAATTAAACTCATAAAATGTATATAAAATTCTCCAAACACCAATACAATATTTCAAACAGCAGACACATCACATACTACCCAATAATTAAAATGGTAGTCAATCAAGAAAAATTAACTGAAAAAGCCACCTTTACTTACCCTCTCCAGCAGTTCTCCCACTCTCTCACACCAGTCATCTCCCTGATCAGTCTTTCTCAATTGCACAGTGCTCTCGCTCTTACTTACACACAGGCTTTCAATCACACACATGCCCTCTCACAGCCACAAGCCAGCCAAAAACATGCTCCATCTCTCGTGCACACACATTTGACACACACAAGCACCCTCCCTGACTCATATACCACACTCTCACAAGAAGCACCTTGCTTTCAGACTTGCAGCATTTTTCACTTTTACTAAAAATGATGCTCCCAACCGTTAAATAAGAAAACCACATTCCTGTCAGAAGGCGAAATGACACCCTTCCTTCAGGTTCTGTCCTCCCAAGGGACAGCCACCCACACCGTACAGCTTCTCTTGTTTTACGCTTTCAGGCAATAAAGCAAGTGTCTTTCTTCAAACTATCAGTCATATAATTATTCATGTGGGAGATATGGAACAGAAAGCCAGTCTTAGTCATTTAATATGCATTTTCTAAGGCTTAAAAAAAACAAAACAGTTTCAGATTGGAACTATTCTAGTCTTTATGCTTAAAAAAACCCCAAACAAACCCCACCTGGCCATCAGTATCTTAAATTTGTGATTTTGCTGAGATGAACATTTTAAATACTTTAACTTTTTTTTGCTTTAGTATTTGTCTCTACCCACTTCATTAAATTCTATTTTCCGGAAGAGGGATGCTGAAAAGTCAGTAATTTCATCTTTCATCCAACTTTTCAAAAGTTGCGCTACCAGTACAAAAGTTGAGGTATATGTATTATCACATTTCATTTTTTTTACACACACACCATTCCTTTCTCAAACACACAGAGAAGATCGGCACTGCCAGTCTAGCTGATCACGTGGCACCGAGACTTTTAGGGGCGTCGTGGTAGGCAGCCAGCCTTAGACTCGCCACCCTCCCGACACCCCCCTGGTGGTCCAGCGGAGGGCCCGGGAGCGATCTGCCGCTCCCGGGGCCTCGGCTGCCACTAACCAAAATGGCGTCGGTGGCCTTCAGCCCCTACCATGTGACAGGGGCTACCGGTGCTCTAGGCACAGGTTGCCATGACCAACATCTATCTCGTGATTGGGTTGACCGGCCCACCGGGGCATGCCCGAAGTCCCGATAGACCAATCCGCCCCTGCATGGCAAAACCATGTGTTGAAATTTTTTGTTTTGAATCAGTAAGCAAGTGGTATGCTAAGGCATCAGGAGTTGAAGTGCATAAACTCAAGTTAAAACATGTTAGCACCTAGTCAAAGGTGAAATAAGGTTTCGCCGAGGACAAGCAGGATGGGTAGTCCTCACACATGGTTGACATCAGATAGAGCCCCGATGTGGGAAAACTTATTTCAAAGTTTGTAGAACTTTGAGTAGGCATGCCCTATACCAGGTGTCCATGTGGGGTCCCTCTTCAGTCTCTTCTTTTTTTGATCTGATTGAGCTTATTTTGGCTGCTTCTGGCTTAATGGAAAACAGATTTTTCCTAGTGCCCAGACAGATGAATTCAGAACCAGTGGGTTATGCACCTCTACCAGGAGATGGAGCAAAACTGACGTCTCGGTATGTATACTCCTACAGTGACATCAGCCTGCCAGTATTATCAGTCTCCAGCAAATGGTGGATGTGCACATAGGCAAGTGCGTGCCTAGCGCGGAAGCTGCTATCACCTGGACACCCAAGCAAGCATCCAGCTAAGTGTTGGAAACTGGTGCACAACTTGGGGATTGCTTCAAATTTTAGGAGACAGGAGATTTAATTCGCCCCACTCCTCCACCCCCCCGTTGAGAATTCCTGAGATGATTTCTGTGGTCCCTCAGATGAGTGCCTTGGTCCGGTAGCTGGTTTTCACAGCACCCTCCCCCTGTAGCTGGAGACAGTCTTATTTTTTTTTTGTACTGAGCCAGGAGAGGTTTAAAAAAGACAGAGCAGAAGGTTGTTTAAGGCTTCCCCCTTTCGCTGGTCTCCATGCTCAGTATGCCATTCTGACATTTGTTTCCGCTGCTAGTGGAGGATAAGGGACTTGGGCAGCCTGAAGGGTTGAGCAGCCCAGGTGGACTAGGCTCCGCTGTTAGGCTTTGCTCTGTGCACTGTGTGGTAGGCCAGAGCAGCATTTTCACATGCTTTTTCCTGCATGTTAGGCTGCTCTCTTTTTGGTATTGTCTGTGCAGGCAAGTGCATCTGACTGTGCGTTCAAGTTGTACACCAGTTTCCGACACTTAGTTGGATGCTTGCTTGGGTATCCAGGTGATAGGCAAGTGCGTGCCTAACACGGAAGATGCTATGTGCACAATTTGGGCCGCATTGGTTGTTTAAGTTTGGAGGGACGCCTAGCCTTGACAGACTGGTGACTGTGGCTAAGAAACCTAAGCGCCTTTCCCTCTGCTGCCTGTCAATATTTGAGTATCTCAGCCTGGTATGGCCTCTAACTCATGCCAGCATAACTTAGAGATTTGGGGAGAACTATCTTTCTCTGATTTTACTAAGTCTGTTTCTTCCCATCCTGATGATGGCTTGGGTAAAGACATATCAGGAGGGGTGCCTGACCTTGGAACTCCCTCAACTGATTTGTCAGCATGGGACAGTAGCTCAGTGAGCACAGCACAGGTGCCTTCTAGTTTTGGCATGGATCCTTCTGCCTCTTCTTGGGTAGAATTTTTTTTTTTTTTTTTAAGGATTGCAATCCTTTCTTCAGGCGCAGTCCTCAGCCCGTCCAATCCTGTTAGGTCTGAGTCGCAGGCAGTGGCCTCTCTCTCCCTTACTACTGTTAAGTGCCAAAGTACACCTAGAGTGGCAGCAGGTCCTCCCGATAGGAATCCAGATGGCATGGATGATGAGGCTGATCCTGACTCATGGAGCATGGGGAAAATCCTTCAGGACTGAAACTGTAAAGGATTATGTTGCTGTTTGTTTGTTTGTTTATTTATTTGTTTTTTCTATACCAGCATTCACGATTGGTCGTATCATGTCGGTTTACATAGAACAAGGGGTGAGCAATACATTATAATGTACAGAACTATAACCTGTGAGTATACATTACAAATAACAAATGCACAGAAAAAGAAGTTACAATAAAACAGGGATGATTCTAACTGGGAGTAGAAGAAAAAGATGATAGAAGTTTAACAAAAGTGGTAGAACGTTGCAGTAACTGGTGAAGTCTGGATCAGTTTGATGGAGGACAATCAATAAGGCTCAGTTTGATGGAAGAGAATCAGTAAGGGTCCGGATAGGCTTTCTTGAATAACCATGTTTTAAGTCTTTTTCTGAAGGTTGGCAGGCATGGTTCCTGTCGTAATTCTAGGGGGATGGAGTTCCATAGTGGGGGTCCTGCTGTGGAGAAGGCCCGATCTCTCAATGTTATATGTTGGGTGGTATTGGCGTGTGGTACCTGTAGATATTCTCTGTACGCTTCTCTAATAGGTCTGGAGGAGGAGTGTTTTTTGAGAGTTATTTGTAGATAGAGTGGAGCAAGTCCATGGATAGATTTGTAGATTGTGGTGAGGGACTTATGGATTATTCTGTAGTGGATTGGCAACCAATGAAGGTCTTTGAGGACTGGCGTAATGTGATCTCTTCTCCTCTTGTTTGTTAAGATTCTGGCTGCAGTGTTCTGTATCATTTGAAGCGGTTTAGTATGGGACGATGGGAGACCTAGTAAGATAGCGTTAAAGTAGTCTCTCTTAGCGAAGATTATTGCTTGGAGAACTGTTCTATAATCATGGAAATGAAAGAGGGGTTTTATTCTTTTTAATACATGTAATTTGTGGAAGCAGTCTTTAGTTGTTTGGTTAATAAATGATTTTAGGTTTAGCCGGTTGTCTATAGAAACTCCTAGATCTCTTACTTTTGAGATTTGCAGGTTGGCTGGCGGGTTCATAGTGATATTGCAGTTTTCTGGCGAGATGAGTAGGAATTCGCTTTTTGATTGGTTTAGAATTAAGTTTAAGCTGGAGAGGAGGCCGTTAATTTCTTGAAAACAGTTTTTCCAAAATTCTAGCGTTTTAGTGATGGATTCTTTGAGGGGGATCATGATCTGGACATCGTCGGCATATTGGAAGTGTTTTAGGTTCAATTTGTTTAGCAAATGGCAAAGCGGGAGATAGGTATATGTTGAAAAGTGTTGGTGAGAGTGAGGAACCCTGAGGAACTCCTAGTGAGGATGGGTATCTGAGGGATTCTTTATTGTGGATTCTAACCTTGAAACCTCTGTTCTCTAGGAAAGTCTTGAACCAGGTTAGTGCTGTTCCTGTAATGCCGATGTTCACCAGCTGGTTTAGTAGCATGGCGTGGCTTACAGTGTCGAATGCTGCCGAGAGGTCCAGTAGGATCAATAGGAAGGCTTGTCCTTTGTCCAGGCCCAAGGTGAGGTAGTCAGTTAGGGAGATGAGTAGGGATTCGGTGCTTGAAGCTTTTCTGAATCCGTATTGAGTAGGGAATAGAATTTTGTGTTCTTCTATGTAGTCCGATAGTTGAGTGTTAACTAGCTTCTCCATCACCTTGGCAATGAATGGAAGATTGGAGATTGGACGGTAGCTGTTGGGATCTTTGGGGTCCAAGTTAGATTTCTTGAGAAGCGGTTTGATGGATGCTAGTTTAAGGTCGTCTGGATAGAAACCCTGGGTAAATGAGCAGTTAATGATGTCCGCCAGGGTTTTGGCGATGGTGTCCGGGATTAGAAGTAATAATTTGGATGGGATTTGGTCGAAGGGATGCGATGAAGGTTTCATTTTCTTCAGAAGTGTTTGGATCTCTGAGGATGTGGTGAGTTCAAGAGATTGGAGGGATTCAAGAGAGATTCCACACTTCCCCATGTAAAAATGTTATTACTATTGTAAATATCCATATCTAATGTTATCCTCTCCCTTTCTTCTCTTCTCCCAGTTCTAGAACCTTGTTATTTGTAACTGCTTCCTTCCACACTAATAGGTTACTCAATTGTTCTTTGTACACCCCTGTTTTATGTAAGCCGGCATGATGTGATTGTATCATGAATGCCGGTATATAAAAATTTTAAATAAAAAAATAAATATGTCCTTGTGGTGGTGTATTTAAGCGCTGGCTGGAGTGCAAGGATTGGGTTTTAATTGTGTTAGGAGGTTCGTGATTTTCTTACTGAAGAATAGGGCCAGCTCATCTGCTTTTGTTTGAGCTTGGTTGAGTGGTATGTCAGGTGCATTAGCCTGAGTTAGATTGGAGACATATGTGAAAAGGGCTTTGGAGTCGAAGATCAGGTCATGAATCTTATGTGCGTAGAAGTCCCTTTTTGTTTTTAAGGTGGAGCTCTTGTAAGAGTGGAGGGCGAGTTTGTATGCAGAAAGAGTAGCGGGGGAAGGGGCTTTACGCCATTTACTTCCTTTCTGACGTAGACTGAGTTTGAGGTTTCTGAGTTCGTTAGTAAACCATGGCTGTCTATTGGACGCACATTGTTTGAGTTTTTTTGTCATCGGTGGGCATAGTTTGTTTGCTACGGTTTCTGTTATGGTCGACCAGGAATTAATGGCTGAATTGGGGGATGTGACGTCTGAGTGATAGTTCCGTGGTTAGATGATTGCTGAGTTCGTCAGCGGAGCATACTTTTCTGTAGAGAAATGAATGTTGAGGGGAGTGTTTGTTGTTC